>NW_024429180.1:3825000-4125000 GCF_017639785.1 Mesocricetus auratus
GCGTTCAACGGCCGCAGTGGCCGGCCTGCGGAATTCTGCCTCTTAACTCTGAACTCTCCTTCCCGGATACTAGTGCTTTCGGTTCTGGGGGGGTGTGGGGTGTGTGAGGCTGGACCAGGGATTTGTGCACACGTCACAGGATGCGCTGTAACCCTGAGCTACACTTCCAACCCTTGTATCATTGGCAGGGTCCCAACGCAGCTCACACTGGCCTTAGCCTCGAGACCCTCTTTCTCGCCTTCTGGGCCTTCTGGGCGCTTTGTTTACACATAACGCGTTTCTCACTGTGTCTGAATCCGTGTCTTGTAGAACCCTCACCACCTTCCACCCCACATATCTGCCCCCCCCCGCCCCCGCCCCACCTTTCTGCCCTGCCTACTTCTGGCTTTGAAAAACTCCCTGGCTCTGCACGCGACCCCGTCACCACCCTCAGCCGACTCTTGAACTTAGGCCTCCTGTGCTCTTACGCAGGGATGCTCTGAGCTTACAGCTGCTCCTTTCTCACCCGTCTCCCGCAGGTGGCTCGCGACATTCTTCCTGGGTTATCGGTGCCCAGTTTACGGGAGGTCGATGTGGCGGTGAGGGCACACGGGGACAATGGAGGTCTCCTGGTTGGCTCTCCTTCCCGCTTCCCCCCTCTGGATTGTTTCTCTGGAATGGCCCTCTCTTCCTCGGCACCCCCGCCTCTTATAACTGAGCTGAAATCTGAATTTGTCGGTCCCACCAACCGACGGCCAGTATTTGCAGACAAATTCTAACCCTGAATTTAGACTTTAAAAAGTGTTGCCCAACTTCTGAAATCTTGACAAAGTTTACAGGCAGGCAGCATTTGAACTTTCTGTTTTCAGTCTTTGGGTGGCGCTGGGGACTGAACTCGTTCCCTTACACGCGCGCTCACACACACACACACACACACACACACACACACACACCACACACACGTGCCCAGAAAAGGCTGCCTCCGCCCTGAATCACAGGGCCCCTCCCTCCTGAGTTTGACTGGCAGGACTTCTTAAACGCCGGTTCCCACAGGGACCACGAGCTCCAGTCCTTTCAAATGTGCTTAGGAGCACAGGGTTTGCAGGCATGGAAGCCCGAGGCCTAAGCCTGTCCAGCTGCCACATACTTGGTTGCATTGTGGGCCGTTTATTCTCCACGATTCATTCTCATTTGGAAAATGCATGAGCTATTTCACAGAGCAATGACGAGTATTAAATAAAATAACGCATATAAAGAGTCTGATATGGAAAGGAGGTTTTTTGATAAAGGTTGGTTTATTTCCCCACGGCTATTATTTTAGGATTTATGATCCTAAATCAAATTTGCTTTCAGTCTCTAAGTGGTTATCCAAATAATTCCACTGTGCATTTAAATATAGGTTTGAATGGTGCCTCGAATGCTGGGAATATGCTTGAATTTTTCATGAAACTAATGTGTTTTAGAATATCAAATGCATTTGCTTTCTACAACACATACGCTATCATTGACAACAAAGCTAGGCTGAATTTTCCCTGATTTTTTTTTAATGGAAGTTTTGACTGCCATAACAATGGTATTGCAAACTGGAACCTTTTATTGTTAAGAATCCAGTCTGTACCAGTGCTTAATGAACATTGCCCGCCACAGAGGGCATCTTATATACCTGACTGGCAGACTTTCCCGTTCCTTAGAGTTAGACTCGGGTCAAACCCAGCGGCCAGGCTTCATAGATGCATCCTACGGGTAAGCCATTCAACCTCTTAATCCTAGATACTCCTCATCTCTGTGATGGGAGTTCAAATCTCCTATAGTGTTGTGTGCATTTGTTAATGCATTTTAACAGGCGTCTGTGGACAATATTATACGGCAACGCTAAACTATCTTTTTTTTTTAATTTTTGGCAGTAATAGGAGTTGACTAGGGCCTCATGCACGTGAGGTTAGCACATTTCCACTGGGCCTCAGCCCCTGCCTTCGAGACTCTTCTAATGTCCTCGTCAAGGCCACCAAACAAAAATGTTTTCACAAGCTACGTTATTCATTAATTATTTGTGGATCACTGGGCTTGGAGACCACGGCTATTTATGGACACCTCTGTTTCACCCGTCTTGTTTGACAAATACCCGGAGCCCAACTTTTGAGCCTTCACTTCTCACACAGCCCCTGCAGGAGCAGGACTATCTAGCTAGGTCTAACAAACTGGCACTCCCCCCCTCGGGCAACTCAGAACTCCCCAGCCACGGCGCACGGTGGAGACTCCTTCCCACCCCTGCACACTTAGTAGGTCTCCCCTTCTGAACTTCCTTCCTAGCTCATGTTTCAGGGGCCAAGAAGGACCCAGAAAGGAGCACGAGCAATGGGAACCTATTCAAGCAACCTCTCCTGTCCGTCCAGAACCCACACAACTAAAGCGGCTTCCTGGCCTCATCGTTCACCGTAGGACAGCACCGGCACGCCTGGAGAGGACGGCTGGCGGGACAGCTATGAAGCCGGTACCGGAAAGACACTTGCGGAGAAACAAAGGGTCACGTTTGACCTCTCTGGGTGTCTCTGACGAGCTACACACCTTCCACATTCTAAGGAGGGGGCCAGGTTCCAGACGGATCCAAAACAACTATCACAGCACCATGTTTGGGGGGAGCAAAAGAGGCCCAAATGTGGTGTTAGGGGACCGAGTTTCTCGTCCTTCTATGACCATGAGCAAGTCACTCCAACACCTTTGATCTTTTATTGTTTTAATCTCCGTAGAATGGAGATTTTTCTGTAAGTTTGTAGACGTTTCAAATCTGGCTTGGCCTCTTCAGGCATGACCATGGGTATTTTCCGCAGCATCTCCCACGGTCCCTTCAGGGGAATTTCTGCTTTCAGAGAGAAAATTCACATCAAAGGCTTGCATAGTGCTTCCAGCGGGTGGTGGCTGGAGTCACGTGTGTGCTGTCTGTCTGTGTGCTCTGTCGTCCTGGGGGACCCTTCCACCGTCATTTAAAGCACTTTCTCAGGAGGGTGGCTGGCAAAAATGGAGACAACATTGCTCTAGGCAGACCCAAGTGATCGGGTTCTGGGCTTGCTTCCTTTGTTCATTTATGTGAGTTGGGCGAGGCAACTTTGCTGATTGATTCCAGCTTCTATTACAGTTTATAATGTAACGTGTATACACATAAAAATGTTATTCCGGGGCTGGGGAGAGAGCTCAGTGGGAAAAGTGCTTGCCACACTAGCATGAGGAGTGCAGGTGTGATCTCCAGCATGCATATAAAGGC
The DNA here is from genome assembly GCF_017639785.1 of Mesocricetus auratus. Lineage (NCBI taxonomy): Eukaryota > Metazoa > Chordata > Mammalia > Rodentia > Cricetidae > Mesocricetus > Mesocricetus auratus. The sequence goes on from NW_024429180.1 coordinate 3,828,239, forward strand.
CTGGGTGCTTGTATTACAGCATCCATTGCTGCCCCAGTGCGGGGAGGGTAGAAGCAGAGGATTCCCGGGGCTTGCTGACGAGCCAGGCTAGTTAAAACAGTGGGCTTCAGGCTTATTAGGTGGAGAGTGTTTGGGGTAGGCACTGTTAACTTCAGGCCTCAATACGCATGTGTTCCTGCGCGTGCGCGCGCGCGCACACACACACACACACATACACACGCACACACCACATTTTATTCCACAGGTATGGCATGACTGTGGTAAATTTGCTCTTCTGACTTCCTGACTTTCACCAGAATTATTTAATTGAAGCTGGTCTTCAGGCATGATACACTATGACCAGGGGGCACTGAGTGACATCCTACAGTGACCAATTTAATGGTGTTGTTTTAAGAAATGCCTCACAGAGAACAGTGACAAGGGTCTGCGTGTGATACAGGAAGCTTATTAACACAGGCTCTGCATGTCTGAGTACTGTAGAGCAAGTCAACACGGGCTCTGCATGTCTGAGTACTGTAGAGCAGGTCAACACGGGCTCTGCATGTCTGAGTACTATACAGCAGGTCAACACGGGCTCTGCATGTCTGAGTACTATAGAGCAGGTCAACACGGGCTCTGCATGTCTGAGTACTATACAGCAGGTCAACATGGGCTCTGCATGTCTGAGTACCATAGAGCAAGGAGTGATGGTAAGACCCACAGACTCGGAGCTCAAGGCCAGGCAAACAGACTCGATGCTGAGGTGATGGATTCCAATGTCCAGAACAGCCATAGCTCTTCACCAACCCTTGTCAGACAATGCCAGTCATCCAATCTACTAGAGCAAACCAAAGTCAAACCGTCAACAGGGAGATGCCATGAAGGAGAGCTGTGTGGCAGGCAGCCTCTCTGGATGCTGTCGCTAATTACTCATCACCCTGTCCCAGAGTTCTTTTTTCCCTCAGCCCTCGTTCTATCGCTTCTCTGACAGAGAAGCTGCCTCATGGTGAACTCACACTCGGCCCCTCAGCTTCCGCACAGTCCCTGTGGACACCCCATTCACCTTCTTTTTCTATGAGTGATCCTAACACTTTCTCCATGCTCCCACCCAACAGGACCAAAGCAAGTTTTTAGCTCATCTGAGATAAACTGCTGCCCTGTTTAGATCCATTGTAACCATGGTATTTCTTTAAAACAAGCAATGTGTGTGTACGTGGGTGTGTGTATGAGTGCTCTCTTTCTCTCTCTTTTTCTCTCGCTCTGTCTCTCTCTCTCTCTCACACACACATGTGTGAGGTCTTCAGGCTTAGTTGCACGTGCCTTAACTTGCTGGTCCTGAAATCCTCTCTAAACTACACATGCTGTTGGGCACGTGTGTAAGATGTGGGGAGCACTTAATGCTGTTGGGGATGCGTGTGAGGTATGGGGAGCACTGAATTCACAATACCCTGGATCTAGCCCACCTGCAAGAGGCTTCATCTACAGGTTGGTGCTACTGAGTGACGGTGGGAACCTTCAGGAGGCAAACTGTCACCAGAGAACTGAGCCTTGGAGAGGCGCCCTTGAATGAGACATGTGGCCAGTTCCCTTCCGGTCTCTCTTTTGCTTCCAGATTGCCATGAAGTGAACCGGCCTCTCTTGCTGTGTACTTCCTTCACGGGATGTAGCTATGCTGCTACAGGCCCCAAAGCAACGGGCCAACTAACCACAGACTGAAACCCCACACTGGGCCAAGGTGAGTCTTTCTTCCCATGAAGGAGTTGATTATCTTAGGTGTTTTGTCACGGTGACAGAAAGTTGACTAAGACAGACTTTAAGGCTTTGCTACCTATGAAGGCCATGACCAAACCTAAGTTCTCATCTCTCCAGGTGCAGAAGGGGCAACAGAACGGAGCCCATGTCGTAGGGCTAAATGAAATAACACATAAAGTCTAAACTCCCTTTCCTTGTTACCCCACCCTTGTCTCTAGCAATTATTTATGCCACATGTACGTGTGTCCTGTGTTTGTGAGTGTATGTGTGATACCTATGCACATGTATGTGTGTGTGTGTGTGGGCCAGAGCTCAATATCAGATTCCTCAGTTGCTTCCCACTTTATACGCACATGTATTTGTGAGTGCGTGTGCATGCGTGTGTGTGTGTGTGTGTGTGTGTGTGTGTGTGTGTGTCTATGTGTACACATGCTGGAACCAGGTGCCGATATCTGATACCTACCTTAACCATTCTTTTTTTTTTTGGTTTTTTCGAGGCAGGGTTTCTCTGTATTGTTTTGGAGGTTGTCCTGGAACTTGCTCTGTAGACCAGGCTGGCCTCAAACTCACAGAGATCCGCCAGCCTCTGCCTCTCAAGTGCTGGGATTAAAGGCATGCGCCACCAATGCCCAGCTACCTTAACCATTCTTAACCTTATCTTTTTTTGAGACAAGGTCTCTCTCTGAATCTGGAAATTCAAAGCTTTTATTAGGCGAGCTGGCTTAGTGAGCTCTAGATGTATGCCGCCACACCCAGCCTTTCACAGGAGGTGCTGCAGATCTAAATCTCACTCCTAAGCAAGCGGCTTACTGACTGAGCCGCCCACCGTCTCTTACCCTTACTTCTTGAGATTGGGCATCTCACTAAGCTTGGAGCTTGCATACTTGACTAGCTGGGCTGACCAGCAAGACCTGGAGACCTTCCTGCCTCCACCCCCCCATTGCTGGGATTATAGGTGTGTGGCTCTGTATCCACCTTTGTCTCCAGGCTTTGGGGGTCTGAACTTGGGAGCTCAAGCTTGCACAGCATGGCCATCTTGCTAGCCTGTCTTGACCTTTTACGTGGTTTGCAAGTTGGCCTGTACCTTACGATCTTCCTAGTCTCCTCCGAATCCCACAGAGATCTGTCCCCGGTGACCATAGGAATGGGATCTTACCATGGAGCTTACTTCCCATGCAGTGGTATTGACATTTGGGGTTTCCCTTTTAATTACAGTGTTCTAATGATTCACATTTCCTTACTAAGCCACTGACCCCTGACTGTCTCCAGCGTCCCTCCCAAACATAGCAGACTATGCAATAATCAGCAGACTCCCACATATGTGGTCATGGAAGTCACTGCCTCCTCCAGTCATCTGTCTCAGAGAGAAGGCTGGAGGGGGCAAAGAGGCCAGACCAAAACCCAATTTGCCCGTGACCTATGGAACATCACTACTTCTGGTTCCCTCCCCAACACACACACACACACACACACACACACACACACACACACACACACAGGCTGGTTACTTCCTCAACACTCAGGCAGAAGTGCAAGAAGGCACCGAGATTTGGGTGCAGAGGGTAGTAAATGTTTGCAGTAGCTATTCTAGAGAAAAAAACCTACCCATCGCTGAGCCCTTGGACACAGGGCTGAGGTCACCCACTGCAGTGTGTTCACACACATACCCCAGTCCACACAGGCACACAATGTGTGTGTGTGTGTGTGTGTGTGTGTGAATGCCAGTGCACATGTGTTGCGATACACGTGTACGGGGGATTAGAGGACTTCCAGGCATCCCTTCCCCCTTCCGCCGAGAGCTCTGGGACCCAAGCTCAGACACTCAGGCTTCTGCAGCAGGTGGTTTCCACTTGCTTAGCCCTACCTCCCCAGCTCATTTCCCGGTTTCCAAAGGAGAAAGAAACAAAACAAAACAACCCCCCCCACGCTGCCCCTTACACATCTAAGCTCGACTGAGACGGTCAGTGTCCTTTCACCCTTGGGAACATTCTCCCCCAGCTGGTAAATCTGGATTCCATTCTGCACACTGGACATCAGATTCAGTCACTAGGCAGCTTGAGTCAAGCATACACACAGAATGTCTAACGTGGCTTAGCCACTTCGACGGTGACACGTGGCCAGGAGGAAGACTCTACCCAGCGTGCTGTCCACAGGGTAGATGCTGACGGTTTGTGGGCGTGGCTTCTTTGGGGGGAACAGTGCACCTGAGTCAGTGCTTTTTTCTGTCCAGGGCTCTCAGGAATGGCCAGGCTACGGGGAGAAAGGAGTGCTTGGCACTTCGATGGTCCGTATAAGGGCCGGCCACTCTGCTGTGTATTTCTGGAGACAGATCTGGCAGGGGCCTACTCCTCCCACATGGGCCTTGCAGAAGAACCAAGATTACTGTGTTGTGAAACAAGCGCGGGCCCTAAAATGGGTCAAGCGATGAATAGTGGGGGATGCTGATGCCTCCTACATTTGTCCGAATATAGTCCCAGCAGATGGTATGGGATAGCAGAGATTTTTACAAGGCTGAGCTGTGAAGCGGGGGGTGGGGTGGGGGGTGGGGGGGTGAGGCGGAACATCACCTCACCTCCATAGCTCTGGGGTTGTGTCTCCAGGCACGGTGAGGAGTGAGTGAGTGAGGTGAGGTGTTTCTCCTCAGAAGCCGTTCTAGCAAAGGCAGTTAAGACACTGTGTGAGTCTATGGTTACAGGCACTTATACTGCTTTTCTGATAGGCCATTTTTGAGGTCGGTATGTCTGAAAAAAAGGAATAATCTATTATCAGATATTTCAATAGAGGGTGCAGGCCTGAAGATCTAGGTTCAATCCCTAGATCCTACACGGTAGAGGGAATCACCTAAGAGTTGTCTTTCGAGCTCCACATCCACGCGTGTGCACATGCAAACACACACACACACACACACACACACACCCTAAATAAACAAATGGAACTAAAAAAAAGATGGTGATGTATACAGAATATGTTGTATACATTGTCACCTAATTTCCAGTGAACTTGTCTTAAGGCTAGATCTCGGTTGAGTGGGCTTAACCCCTGGAGGGATGTTCCAAAGGCGTGATAAAGTCTGAAGATCACGGCCATGGACATGAACCGGCATACTTTGGAGATATGATTTTGTTAGCTCACACTGTGCTGGAAGCACCACGTGGCGTCAGTTTTGGAGGCACTGTGGTGTGGGAAGCTCCAGAGAGTCCTAACATTTAGGCTATCATGTCCCCCTCCCCCACTGCCCAGACAGCTCACAAAGTAGAGTGAACCAGAGGACAACGGTCCTTTTCTGTCCATGCGACTGCAACTCGGAGAGGGACCGTGTGGTCTCCACGAGGAGACTTGGCGGTGGGGGTGGGGCTCTAGCTGTGGGTAGTTCCGGGGAAGGCACACTGAATGCAGGTGACGATGAGGTTACCAAGCCCTGCTCCGGAAAGAATTCGGAGCCCAAGAAGGGACGGCCTGTGGCCATCGTTCTCCCTGCCATCTACCTGACATTTCTTCGGACGGATTTTTTTTTTTTGCCGTGGCGTGAAGGTGTTTCACATTTGTCTTTGTGTTACACAGAAGGTGACGCGGATCCGGCCACCTGCCACCTGCCTCTGCTCCCGTTTAGGATCTCGTTAAAACCCTCCAACATCTCTGCAGACTCTCCTGCCTCGAATCCACCCCCTCCGTCTTCTAGCCTCTGCTTCCAAGGCTATTCTGCTTTGGGAGAGACTCAACATAAGCTGGATTTTAACTGGCCTTTAAAGGGGCACTCTTTTTTTTTTTTTAAAGATTTATTTATTTATTATAAATGCAACACCCTGCCTCCATGTATGTCTGCACGCCAGAAGAGGGCACCAGATCTCATTATGGATGGTTGTGAGCCACCATGTGGTTGCTGGGAATTGAACTCATGACCTCTGGAAGAGCAGACAGTGCTCTTAACCTCTGAGCACTCTTAAGTGAAGGGAATGATTTGACTATAATGAAAAAAGCTAGAATGTAAATTGTATTTGTGTCTCCTCTTTTCAAATAACAAAAGTTGATTTTGAATATCCCAGATCCCAAACAAACAAAACAAAACTGTCTCAAGTTCTACAATCATTTTGGGGATTTTTTTAATCCACGCCCTTCTTTTATTATGTAAAACGTCTACAATGAGAGAACTAGGTAGCCCATGTCGTGGGTTGTTTACCTCTACTTCTTCTGTTAGATATAGGCACCTCCAGGTTTACACACCCTAGTCCTGTGACCAGGCTGAAGCTGACTAATTTGCACATTGTTTCCCTTTTCAAAAATATGATTTTATTTGTTGGCCAAGGCATTTTTTGAGATTGGTAGAAGCTAGAATTCAAGTCTACACAAGAAAAGCGTGACGTGCCTACTTTACTAGGAATACTAGCTAATTCTTTCTTAGATTTATTCTTTAGAAATTATAGATAACTTTCTCTGATTATAACATCACCTAGCCCTAGCCCTACTGAGGTCTACTGTGTGATTTCTAAACATGACCTGGTGCTGTATAACTAGCTGAGATCTACTGTGTGCTTTCTAAGCTGAGGTCTACTATGTGTCTTCTAAGCATGATCTGGTGCTGTATAACTAGCTGAGGTCTACTGTGTGTCTTATAAACATGACCTGGTGTTGTATAACTAGCTGAGGTCTACTATGTGTCTTCTAAGCATGATCTGGTGCTGTATAACTAGCTGAGGTCTACTGTGTGTCTTCTAAACATGACCTGGTGCTGTATAACTAACCGAGGTCTACTGTGTGATTTCTAAACATGACCTGGTGTTGTATAACTAGCTGAGGTCTACTGTGTGATTTCTAAGCATGACCTGGTGCTGTATAACTAGCTGAGGTCTACTGTGTGTCTTCTGAACATGACCTGGTGTTGTATAACTAGCTGAGGTCTACTGTGTGTCTTCTGAACATGACCTGGTGCTGTATAACTAGCTGAGGTCTACTGTGTGATTTCTAAGCATGACCTGGTGCTGTATAACTAGCTGAGGTCTACTGTGTGATTTCTAAGCATGACCTGGTGCTGTATAACTAGCTGAGGTCTACTGTGTGTCTTCTAAACATGACCTGGTGTTGTATAACTAGCTGAGGTCTACTGTGTGTCTTCTGAACATGACCTGGTGTTGTATAACTAGCTGGCCCTTATGCCGGAGTTCATCTTCGTAGCTTAGTGTTCTCCTTAGTCTGAGTCCTGAGCAAGGCCATGTGATCCCCGCCCCCCCCCCACTAGAGTTTACTCTGAGTCTGGTGTACAGTGACATCTGTGAGACCTGGCTCTTGCACATTCACAACTTCATGGAAAAGAAGCATACTGTGGTCACAGGAACAGGACTCTGCAGCCGAGGTGCCCAGCTTTACCCCTAGCAAGACTGTTTGTTAGCTGTGTGACTTCAAGTAACGCGGGTCCATTTTGTTTCAGTTTTACAGTTTATAAAATGAGAAAGATGAGCATCCTGTCTCATAAAGCAACATCAAGGATTAAGTGGGCATCTATATTTACAAGCACACACGCGCGCGCTCGCGCGCACACACACACACGTACACACACAATTTCGTATAATATGCAATAGAGTCAAACACATGACATACTACGTAATATGAGAGACCATTTAAAATCACACCTGCTACACAGCAAGAGGCTTATATTATTAATGTTACTATTAGGCATAGCTTAATACATTGAGATTCAAAGACATTAATTAAATTAGAAAATAGCTCAATAAATGTGCCAGCTGTATTCGTTTACATATCTATTCCTAGAGATAAGCAGATATTTATTTTTAAAAATCCTGAATGTATTTATATTCTGCCTTTCTCAAACTACTAGTCTAGGGCTGTGAAGCTTCCAGGTGATTGGGCTGAGGCTATGGTTTACGGACTGATGGTGTGTCTCCTGGGCTGGTGTAAAGCTCTCTGGGTGGAGAGGCCGCCCGTGGGAGTTCTGGTGTGTCCTATCTCTCCTTCAAACCTCTTGCATCTAATTACAGGCACCTATGCAGTTTTCAGTACCTGGAATGACAATCTGAATTAGCCAAGATACCTCTGAGACCCAACTGCATTTTGCACAGACACTGATGGCTCCTGAAGGGAGAGAGGTCAAAGTGCTCATCACTCAGTGACCCTGCCCTCCCTAGCTCTACTCCCCACCCCGAGTTTACCTCCTTACTGATTTCATTCTTTGGCTCTGCAAAACATTCACAGACATCAAAGGCTGTCTGTCTATCTGTTCCTGAGCTTTTATTGACTTTCGTGGGTCACGGTGGGCCTGGTTCGATTGGCATATAAAGAACTTTAGCAGGACGAAAGCCTGTTGTTTCACAGTTATTAACCACCTCTGAGCTTCCTGTTCTTAGGTGCTGAGAGTTCTTGGGCTTGGCTCTTCGAAGTTCATCGAGATAAATAAAGAGCATCGTATCTGCAAGCTTCTATTTCGGTGATCTGCTTCTCTGTGCTTTCCCCCGTATGCAAGCAGACCTTCAAAGGGACTGACATCCCATCTCTCCCGGAAACAACTGTCTAACAAATTGCAAAACTTGGAAGGAGTCTAGGTCTGGGGGAGCCATTCAGGGTCTCCTCTAGATTCCCTGCTGTGTATTAAATCCCAATCAAGCGTGCTAGTTCCTTTATCAGTCACACCCACTCTAAAGTTGCATGTAGGCTTCAGGCTGGCCTGTACACTCCTTTCCCTTGTCCACCCGTGTAAGCCTGGATAGACTTTTACCACTTCAGTTCTTTCTACAAAACAGCACGGTAGGCCAAAATCGACTATCTGTCACTCACGGCTATGTGCTTGTGATGCACCAGGGATTTACCTTTAGAGCTCTAAAGCATTTCTTTATCTTGCCCCCTCTCCCTTCTTAGGAAGGACTTCTGAGGACCAGGGATGCTCAGTTTGTCATAAAGTAGAGGTGACATTTTACTGAAGCAGATACTCTTATAGGATTATATCTGAAGCTTGTTTCCCTATGAAGGGATTTTGTAACATAAACAGGATCAAACTCGCATGAATCTGGTTTTGAGAGGCAGGGTGTAGATCTACAAAATGGGCATCCAGATACCCCAGGACAAGTGAGTAATAAGGGTTTTGAACCTACTTAAAAGAGTGCAAAATCTCTGTCCCTTTTCCAATCCCTATCTAAAACCATTGGAAAACTAGCCAACCAACCAAAAAACCAACCATCCAGTCAGCCAGCCAACCAACCAACTAATCAACCAACCAACTAGCCATCTAGCCAACCAACCAATCAACCAACCAACCAACCAGTCAAACAACTAGAAATCAACCAGCTAATCAGTCAACCGACCAACCAATCAACCAGTCAACCAAGCAGCCAACCTGCCAGCCAAACAACCAGCCAACCAACCAACCAGTCAAACAACTAGACAATCAACCAGCTAATCAGTCAACCGACCAACCAATCAACCAGTCAACCAACCAGCCAACCTGCCAGCCAAACAACCAGCCAACCAACCAACCAACCAACCATCCATCCATTCAACCAATCAACAAATAGACCAACCAGTCAATCAGCTAACCAACCAATCAGCCAACCTGCCATCCAAACAACCAGCCAACCAACCAACCAGTCAGCCAGCCAACCAACCAACCAGAAACCCAGTCTTCCTAGCTCAGGAACTTATTTGCTGCTCTTTGTGGTACTGCTTTGGAAGGCAGGCTGGTGTTCCTTGGTGGCCAGGCTTGCACTGTGAAGAGCAGAGAGGTGGCGACACGTCTTCTTTACCTGTCCCTGCTGTCCACTGGCCCGGCCCCCTCCCTTTTACCTCAGTCTTCCGCTTTATCAGAAGACACAGGGTACTCATGCCCTTCAGTGTAGTCTCTCTTCCCCTGGGATCATTATTCACTGGAGCTGACCCTAACCCTTCTAGATTGCAGGATGCAGCTTGGAAACAGCCATCTATACCCTGGCAAGGTCTCCTCCAAAGTTTAACTTACCATTTTTCCTGTTTGCCTGGCCTTTCCCCCAGTGCCCCAAATTACTCCCCCCCACCCTTTCTCAGTACAGTTGAGTTTATTTAAAAGAAAACAAAGCATGGAATGAGACAAAAACCCAAAATTATCCTATGAAGAGCGGGCCTCTGTGTCAGGTGCTGTTCTAGGTGAGCCTGGAGGATATGCTGCCATCTCACCTGTACCTTGTGGCCAGAAAACGCGTGCAAACTGGCTGGGCAGCATCGGGGACATGGTCAGCTTGTGACCACAGAGTAGGAAATACGTTCATTGGCTCTCCCCATTGAGAATTGACCCATTGTCCTAGTGGCACATGCATTAAGCCAACACAGTAAACTCTCGTATTCAGTTAGAACCCGCCATGGTGAGCCCCGTGGTGGCCATGCTGGTTTCCTAGGGTGGCATGGCTCTTACACCAGATCTGAACAGATCTTCCAGTGGATACTGAGTCAGCACCTGTGACCCAGGTCAGTCAGTGTTCATAAGAATTATTCAGACCCCCCAATTTGACACTTAGAATACGGGAGGAGAATTTTCATTTTTTTTTCTTCCACTATGGAATGAACCAAATCAAAGTGGAGCTGTTTTGGGAGCACCCATAGGTGTGGTTCTAAACATTTCTTATGTGGCAACTCACAAACCACTGGATAAGAAACGCTGTACTCAAAGAAATTTAAGCCTGTCAGGTTAATTACACAATATTAGGTACGAAAACAAACAGTGCAACACAAAACATAGCTACATCATTATTTGCAGTAAATGTTAACTCTAAATAAGTGCAACCTGTCCACAAATGCTTGCTATAAACTAATTAAAAAAATAAAATTTGATGGATAAACATGAAAAAAAAATTCTCACCGAGAATTTTTTTTTTAAATATCAGCACTCATTTAGAGTTCGGGATTTGTGAAAGAAAGCTTTAAAAGGAGCAAACCTGATTGGCTGTGGCTGTTGCTGCGAAGGGGACACTTGTTGCAGGAGTTGTTGCTGCAGAGACAGTGGCGGACGTAGCGCTGTGCATCATGGGTACTTTCAGGAGGGGAACCATGGGAGCAATGAACAGGAGGGTGTAGCATTATGGTAATAGAAGTGGTATTTGGCATGGTGAATATCAGAGCAGCAAGCCATCATGGGTTAAACCAGCAGATGGCATGCAATCACAATGCAAAGCAAGGAAGCATGGGAGAGAAATAAAAAAGGGAAAATAGCTTATTACAAGTACAATTAAAGGAAGTCTTCAAACATAATCAGTGATTCCCAGAAAGGCCAAAGCACACTGCTTTGGCTGATGTATTTATAAACATTTTGTTCCCAATGACAGAGTCATTCCCAATTCAGAGTGTGTCATGGCTGTAACAACAGTTGCTTCTCAAAATATGAGAATAGGTAATATCCAATGAAATGAGAATGTATGATAACCGAAACAGACTAGTCATAAATTCTAAGACATTGAAGGCTCAATAGGCCTAATTTAAGTATCAGGTGAATGTTGGAACTAATTGTGGTTAAACAATTTATTTTTTTCAATTTGGAATATCTGTGAACTGGAATTTCAGTTGATAGTCTTTTCTTTTGGTAAATAAACAATGAAGCAAAAGAAAGGGCCTTGCTATAAATTCTAGAGCAGTTACTATGAAGTAACCACATCCATTTTGCCAATGTTTACTTTCTAGACTCCTACATGAAACTGACTGGATGCCCTGAAGACAGATTTTTGTGCCAAGGCCCTGAATGTGAGAGGAGACTCCACTGTTGAAATTCCCCATCTAAGGGAATGTGGAGGTACACAATGTGTGTGTGTATGTGTGTGTGTGTGTGTGTGTGTGTGTGACAAATAAGTCAACACTCTAACTAAGCAAGAAAGTTCAGATACTTGATTTCAAAATACATCCATGTATAATTTTTTTTCCAAAAATAAATACTTCTGGGAAACTCTGATAACTCTAACACACAGCAAGGAGGAGATAAAGGCACACCACTATGAAACTTTAAAACATTGATGAAATTAGCCTGCCTCTGTTTGCCTTATGCTAAACCAGATAAACTATAAAGAAAAACAGAACACAAATCATTTTTAAAAAGCACACTTGTACTTGTGTTTCATGTCTCTGTAGTGATCGTTCTAGCAATAAGAGGTCACATTAAAAAAAGAAACCCATCATTTTCTTAAACACACAAGCATAGCTTACACGTTAACTCTAAAGGCCGTTTAACCTTCCGATCCTACTTCCTAAGCATGTCTACCATCTCTGCAATCAATGTCAAACAGTGAAGGCATTGTACATCATATAAAAGACAAATAAAAAAAGGTTGAAACCTACCAATACTGGTAGCGGGTGTCATGCACAAAACTGACCCTGAAGTCATGCAATGGGGGGGTGGGGTGGAAAAAGTGAATAAAGGGAAAGAAACAGGTTAGCGGTTTAGAGTTAACATTCAAAGTGAGATCGATAAGTAGGGTTAGTTTACACAGTTTTCAGGGCCATTCACATCATCAGTGTAGACACAGACATAGCCAGCTCACTTTAAGCCAATATGATCCCAAGCCCACTCTCTGGTCACTCTCCCCTTTCTGTTTGTCTAGGTCAACGTGATTCTGGCAAGGATGACACAGCGTCCTTCCCTTCGTTGAAGACCTCAGAGTCTTTCCCAGGCATTATCAAGGCAGTTAACCCTCTAAGGTGGAGAGTGGGTATTTTACAGATGAAAAATCTGAGGCACAGTAACTCCTCCAAGGTTGTGTGTGGTGTGAATTCAGGCCAGGATGTGATCCTCGTCAGAGTGCATCTCTTTGCAAGTCTGTTTGGTGAGCAAATGTGCAGTGTCGGTTGCATCGTGAAAATAAGAAAGGTGAATTTAAGATTTCACAGCCTCTAAACCAGACAGCCCTGCCAGGCAGCGCAGGGGGGATCTTAAGCTGGTAATGAATATGGAAGTTCCTGGGCAGAATCACCTAATGGGTCTGGAGTCTCTTCTGGCTATGGGGTTCACCTTGACAAGGAGGTGGCACCTGTCAGGGAGGTCTAAGTATCACACATATGGGAACTATGCTAGGACCCACCAAGGTGAGAGATTGGATCATGGCCATTTCAAGGTAGCTCCCGAGGGGTCAAAGAGTCTAGGGCATCTCAGATTGGTGTCTAGATTAGGGAAGAAGGAAGGACGATGTTTGTGCTTCCTTGGGAAGAACTGTGTTCTCTATAGGTGGTCTTGTACAGGCACCAACAGATTCCCACCACGGACAGAGACAGCAGTCAGGAGGGTGGCAAAGATGTGTTGGGAGCTCCTAGGGATTATCTGCCACCGGCTCTGTCTCTCAGAGTATAAACTAAGGCAATATAAGGAATCCTGGAAATTCAGGGCCATGTGAGTCGGGGTCCTAGTGGTATTTTCAGTGAACGTAGGTGCGTCTGCTGAAGCTGTCGGAACTGCTGAGATGTTAGATGCGGACTCTGGAAACTCCGTGTCTTTTTTCACTTTGATAAGGACTCCAGGCCTGACCTACATTTTGACCAGGCTAACATTTCTGAGTTAGGAAAAGGCTTTTCAAGTGGGCTACCGCTGGCTTCTTTAATGGAGATGGGCCAGGACGCCCAACTTCACACGTGCGCCCAGACACCCGGGTGTGCTCCCACGCTTCAAATCCCTTGCCGCTGATGCAGTCTCTTCCTCCATCGCTATCTATCCTTCTACTCCCCCCAAATGTCTAGTAAGTTCCCTCCACCCACAGTCCCATCTCCTCATTAGCAATTGTCCTTCAATCTTCTCCAATTTGGGTCATTTTCATCCTTTTGCCTGGATTGGCTGAACACTGTTATTCCTTCATTTACAATCTCAGGGCCATTTTGTACTTGTCTAAACCTTGTATACAAGGTGACTGTCTTCCTTTGAATTCTTACACGGACACACACACACACGCACACACACACACACACACACACTTTCTAAAAGCTTATGCTGAATTCTCTCTCTATATGCTGGAGTTCTTAGACACTATCCTGGGTCCTCTTTATTTATTTGTTTGTTTGTTTGTTTATGTGTTTTCTGATCTCTCAGTCTTCCAGGTGTCCTTCAACCTATGCATTTCAAAGTTATCAATGAACCTACGGCTTCCACACTGCCCGAGTCTCTTTACCCTGCTCTTCTCCTGGCCTCTCCACCCGGGTCTTGCAAGGGCCCTCCAGTGTAGCCTGCCCAGCTGTGCTCTTCCTCACCCTGCCTTCTCCAGGCCTGGAAGCACCCAGTGGATATCATCGCCCACGCAGCGATTCAGCATCAACTGCTAAGAGACGCCGCTTCCCCTTGTGACGTTCCGGGGTCCTGCTCCCCAGGGAGCCAGCATAAGGCTGTATTCTGCCTCGCTGGGCGGGCACCTGTCTGCCCATCTGTCCTCGAGTCTGTGACTCTGAAAGTCCCATGCCGTTAGTGCAACGGCATCTTGTCTGGCTTCCCTGCTCCCGGCTCCCCTCTGCTGCAGTCATCCCACTTCTGGGAAGGACTTGCTGGGTTCTGATGCTTCGAGGAAGAGGCCCTGCTCTCCCAGGCCATGACTGCCTCCCCACTGCACGATCATTTCCTGGCCCCCGGGTGCGTCTCGATAGTCCTTCACTGACTTCAACTGAACACACCATGCTTTAAATCTCTTTCGCCGCTTCCCACAGCTGTCCCCATCCCCCTGTCTGAAAATCTCTCTAGCCACTTCTTTCATCGCTCACATGTCCAAGTACGTGTCATTTCTCCAGAAAAGCATTTCACCCCTAATTTTCCCACCTCCCCCTGCCACTGAAGTCACTTTCTATTTTAATTTCTATTTAATTATTTGAACTCTTTGCTTTCTTCGTGTGTAATACTCTAAGTTTTGCCAACCTGTTTAAATGAATGTTTGGCATCTTTCTCTCTCATTCTGCTGTGAACTCAGAAGGGCAGAGAGCCTGTTTGACAAGGTGTCTAGGGTGTCTCGGGGGAACCTCCGTGTGGCATCAACGTTCCAGCCAGAGGTAAGAAGTGTTTGGGGGAGAAATTTGTTCCCAAAAGCTACTCAGGGGACTCGTTTATATAAAATATCCCACTTGAAAGTCAACCATGTCAGGTTTCCCAGTTACTTCTGTAAAAACCCCCCCTTTATTCTGTATCCTACAGTGAGTGGGCTTTCTTCGAGGCCTCCTGGGTCGCTTGTGACTATACAAAGGGCGTGAACCACCCAAGCGGCTTGTACACCACACAGGACCTGCACAGCGCCATTCTGGCTTGTGTCCTGGATGTGGGGAGTGCTTGACCATGCCACTACACCGGTCCCCGTCTCTGCCTCCCAAGAGGGATTTGAACATGGGAGGAATGAGGCTTCTGCCATGTGGACAGCTCTCTTTACGGCAGATTCTGGCACTTGCTTTGTAAGCTGTGGTCCTGCCTCTCACCCGCGCCCTACCCTCTGGGTCTTCACACGGATCCCGTGAGCACCTTGTACTATTACCACAGGCAGCGATAATCTCCTCTTCTACCCTGCTCTTCCCGTACCTGCCCAGTGGTAAAAATCTTACTCCTCTTTCAAAGTCCTTAGCAAGTTTCTCCTGCTTGGGAGAAAGCCTCCTCCCCTGCACTGCTTACGCCTCGGTCTGCTGAGGATGAACCCCTCGCCTCTCTCTCTCCTTCACCCTCAAGCCCATGCTTAAACCCCATCATACTCTGGACTCTGGTTTCTACCCAGCTCTGGGTCCCTTTGGCATTCTTGGTGGGGGACTACAATTCTGACTGGAGCGTGTGTCCGAGGGTTGCTTACTGAACTGAATGGAGCACACACGTTCTGACTTTGGGTAGACCGTGTGGCTTCTCATGAGTGGGCGATGTCTGGCCTAGAGCCTTCCGGATGCACTTCCAGTGCAATGGAGTGTTTCAAGGAGGATCAGCCCCCTGCCCCCCACGCCCCACCCCGCTCCTTGGCACCAGCAGGGCGGCTCACCAGGGTGCTGGTGCTATGGATAAAGCTTTCTCCGACCTTTGTTTCCTCTGTTGCACAGATACTTCAAGTATCTGAGTGCTCTCTCAGTTTTACATGCCACCCTGTACTGTAAATGCAGCCTCAGTTTTTCCATCGGCAAAATGCAGGTAACCACTGTTCACCACTGGCAGAATGGTGACAACTTGAAGAACAATGACAACGTCTACAGGAACACTTCGCAGCAACTCAGAATAAGCTTGTCACAGACGTGTCCAAAGCTGTTTATTACACGGCTGTTTCTACAGCCATGCACGATGCTGCCACTTTCCCTACCATAACAAAGTGTGTGACTTGTTTAAGATAACCCCTGTCAGAAAAAAAAGAAGCAAAGAAGAAAAATCCCACCCACTACAATGTGCCAGGGCACCGGCCAAGGTGGTAATTATCTTACTATGGTTGTGGGGAGGAGGCCCACACCCTGTGTGACATTTCGCATTAAGATATTTGCAGCCTGGAGGCACATCTCCTAAGGATTTTAGTACATATCAAAGCTTTACTATGGATGGCCTTTCAATGCAGGGTAATATCCAAGAGGACACACATACACGAAAAAAATGCCCTTGATTCATTTCTATGATAACTGCTTATGTAAAACATCAAAAGAAATATTTTTTTAAATATTGGTTAAAAATAACAGTTAACCATCTGCTAAAAATTACCATATAATACCATCCCCTAACCAGCAGAGGTTTAAAAACAACCAGAACAAACCTCAAGCAGTTATTACCATTGCCATAAAGTTGAAAGCATGGTTTATAAGAAATGAATCCTAAAACAAACAAACAAAAAAAAAAAAAAAGAAAAAAGCCCACTATAACCATGGAGATTTTTGCTACAGATTCAATTGGGAGAGACCTTATGCTAATTTTATTTTAATAAAATTGTTTTCTCTCCCAGAGAAAGCGTGGTGATTTTCTTGGGAGTTCAGATTCCACTCCAGTACACAAAATTCACATGATTACCCACTGACATCTTCAAACACTTGCAATTCCCATAAGTAAGTGGGCTACAGCCCATCCCTTGGCTCCCAAAGGCTACAGGTCGCCAACACAGTTGAACTGTTCCTACGTAATCCACCAGAGGGCGGGCATACACAACCACAGCTCACAGGGACTATCTATCCTTGACAGGTTTCATCAGCAGGAATCAGGTTATGGCTTAGGCTATGCTATTCAGCCTTGCTTGGGAAATACTTGATGTGGGGAAGCTTTTGATGACTTAGCCAACCGGTCATCACTGGATTCGAGTATTCCATATGCCTTGGAGGGCTGCTGAGACCTTGGTAAGGCTCAGCTCAGGGTATCCCTGGTGCTCTCAGGAGATGTTGTTGTCTCTAAGACCCCATTCTTCAGAAACAGACTTGCCTTTTATATTTTCCTATTCAGTAACTTTTCTCTCTCTCTCTTAAAATATATAGTGGTCACAAGGTCTACAATGGGACCCTTGTAGTAACAGACAGGACCCTCGGGGTGAGCTAACCTTCTGGTAATTATGTTATGTCAGGCAGGTTACCATCACAAATATGGCCAAGCTAGAACAGCATGGAATGCCGTTAATTAATTAATTAACGCTGCGATAGGGTGAAAAATGAAGGCATTTTAAGATAGACTCAGAACTCAGGTCCTTTCTGACATAGTGCATCTATATTAATGTAAATATAGTCTATAGGCTACTGTTCATTTGTAGTGTTTATACAAAGGCTACTGCCGAAATAAAATCTAGCTACCTCCAACCCTAACTTATCATATGCTATGGAATCTAAGGAGATTAATATATCCAGTCATACAGATTGCTGACGTCTACTTGTTTTTGTGGGAGGACAAATTTTCACTTGGAAAAACCCAATGGATGCCCAACCCAACAAGGTTTAAGTCACCTGTTTCCACCAGAGACTAAAAGGTAAACCACTGGTTAAGTGGAGAGATGACCGTGTCTGTGGGGGTGTGTGGGGTTATGCATGCGCTGTGTCTGAACCACTGAACTTGGTAAAATATGGGGGAGGGGAGTCAGAGTTTTTCTTCCCCTGGATTGACATTTTTTTTCCATGGAAAAAATTCCACTTCAATCCGATTTTGGGGAATAAGTCTATCTGCTCCATGTGGGCGCCAGTGGGGTGGTGTGATGTTATGTAAGTTGAACCAGGCATCAGAACAACAGGCTTGGCATATGTGTCAGCTGTGCCACCTTGGAAAGTCACTTGTCATTACTACGGGGGCCTCAGTTTTCTCATTTGTAAAACAGTCAACTGGATGAGGGATTCATGAAGACCTTTCATCTGCGAGACCCTGTGGTTGCCAGGTGGTTTCCAGTGAGTGGTGGGCTAAGGGATGCTAGCCCCTCCCCTCATTACTCATTGGCTCAGAAATGGAAGACAAGCACTCCAAATACTTGTGAACTTGTGAGAGTTGAGAAGGATGGAGAGAGAGAGAGAATGGATATAAAAATATGAGTAGAGGATTACTTTCATTTGAATAGCCTTAGACTTTTTAGTGCTCTGAATAGAAGCAGGGGGGTAAAAATAAGGTTAGTATTTATTGGAATTTATATTTTTAGGTCATAGAGGGTTAAGGACAAATTTCAATTATATAGTTTAAAAAAAATCTTACACAAGCTATTTTACAGGCCTTGGGCAAATAGAGGAAACACAAAAGCTATGTCTGCCCCCTGTGTCTCGGGTTAGACACCCTCCCCTTCCCCCCATCAAACATTGGACTCTACAATCCTGAATGCCTTTAGCTATCAAAGCAAGTCGGTGGGTCTAATTAGCCAGGGCTGCGGTGTGTGGGGGGTGGTGAGGCTGTGTTGACTTGCACCCTCTAAATGCAAACTAGATGCCACCAAACAGCTTAAGGACATGAGAAAAGAGCACATGACCAGAAGGACACAGGACAGACACGGGCGTGGACGGCAAGGGCGACGTACCTGTGGGGATGAAGGCCGCGTGTTGCTGCTGCAGCTGCGCACTGGTGAGGGCCTGCTGGTAGTGAAAGACACTGGGGCTGAAGGCTGTGCTGGCGCCGCCGTTGCTCTTTTCAAGGGCTTGCCTCTTTGGTAAAGGGTGAAGAGCACCAGGGGGGAAACCCTGCAGAGGAAGAATTTGAGAGGCTGTGTCCAGCTTCAAGCAAACACCGCGCGTCCGCAGAGGTCATCAATTGCAACAATCTTTACTTTTCTTTATCTTTTTCTTTCTTTCTTTCAAAAAAAAAAATGACAGCTAAGGAGATGCCTCTGCCATGCGCCTTAATTGAAACAGCGGCAATGTCGTCGAATGAGTGAGAATTTGTTACTGCTGAGCGGAAGCATGAACTCTGTAACCCAGGAAACAGTAGCATCTCAACTAAGGAAAAGAAACACTATCAAGCAACAACAATGGGAAAAAAAATATGGCTTCAGCTTTTAAAAACAGGTTAAACTACTCTAAGGGGGGAGGGAGACGGGAGCGCTTGCGTTATTATTAATATCTAGTCTTTCGCTGAATGGCAATTTCTAGGACTTAAAGGTGAATAAGAATCACAGCGAGCAATTTTTGTTTTTCTGAGCCCCAGTAATTTTAAATTTGCTTCACTCTTTTGGACAAGGTATTAAATTTTGTTAGGATTGATTTTTTTTGTCTCCCAGATTATATAGGCAAATGAGATGACTAAACACCTTATTGGATTTCCTCCATTTTTAAAATTAATAATAATGATTGGCTGCAACCAGTATTTTACATACAAATCTCAGCTGGTTCTCTGAAAAGCTACATGCAAAGCGAAAGGTGAAAGGTCAAAGTACCAGGTCTACAGTTGCTTCGAGAGGTCGCTTCAGTGCTTTGGCAGTCGACTGAGTCTTTTAATAACAGGCAGCGAGCACATGATGGCAGTGGGCCAATGGGATTCAAGCGAATTAACATACAGGTAAACAGCAAGCAGAGGTGCATCATGGGAACGGCATTGCATTGTGGATAGGTGAGAAGGAAAAAAATATTCTGAATGCAATATACAACGTACAGAACACTAGGCATGCACAACAACAAAAATGTTCTCTAGAGAAATGAATATTACACCTTAAATTAGTATTGAAGCAAAAAAAAATGCATCTACTATACCTTAGTTAAAAGCGTATAAGAGAGTAAAATATAGATGTTTGAAATTCAGGAAAGTATATTAAAACAGCAGCTTGCATACACACCATAAGCATTCTTTTTTTTTTAATATTGCTTGGGGTGGGGGTGGGGGGCTGGAAATGCAAAACTCCTAAGGACCACAGGGCGAAAGAACATCTGATAAGTTAGTTCAGGTATGAAATAATCGAGAAATAAAGTATATATCCCCAACCGGGGGGATGAAAATCTCCATTCAGGTGTGTTCTAATTCAGATCTAATCTAACAAAATGAAGTGTCAAACTGAGACAAAAAAAAAATTCAGGCAAAAAATATTCAAACGCAAGATTATTTAGGCAAAACAGTTTGGGTTTGGGTCGTTATTTTTTGGCTGAATCACGCGGGTAATTGTCTCAGTTCTTTTCTCCACTCTGCTAGTGTGGGGTCTCGTCATATCGTGTGGATTAATGTCCCAAACCTACAGTGCTTCGAATTTAGATAGGGAAGTCCCAATATTTCCCACTTTCACTCTACTAACTTATCATCCGTTCTGCTTCTACTGCATTTGAAATTATAATTCATTTCAAACAACTTACCAGGTTAGTACTAAGGAAATACCCTTTTAAAAGGTATTTTGCGCCCTTGGGCATGAAGGTAACTTCTCTTTCTTTAGTCACGCTATCTTGTACTTTTAGCTACAGTCTGTGGTCAAACTGGCTAATGACAAGTGGGACCTTCACTAGAACGGGCAGCTGGGAGAGCAGAAAACTGCCTTTGGGAGAGGGGCGAGCCTTCGACTTAGAACCACGCTTCGGGGAAGACAGCTTCATTTAAACAACCAAGGTGCTATCGAGTCTGGGCTGGTTAAGACCACAATGAAAATAAGTTCCTCTTTCCAGTTAACTGTTAATGAGTAGGAAAATTCTATGGCAGAATTCTGTGACAATAAAGAAATCCAGGAGGCAGCTTCAATGCAAATAGGAACAATGGATATCCCCCCCTTATGGTTGGCACAATAGGTAAATCCCCAAGGTATGTCTGATAGAATTCACAATCTGAAGTTCTTTGGCAAGTGCAGGGTTGCTCCTCATGTGATGATTCAGGGTAAAAAAAAAATGTGAGGGGAGACAGCTTAGGAGCTATGGGACTTGGAGGAAGAGACTAGAAGCATCGTGGGAAGAACTGTGGGCAGGGAATGCTCTGGGAGGCAGTTTGGATGAAGGCCAGCCAATAATAGGAAACTGATGTCTTCTCAAAGTAAGGCTGAAATACTGAAAATAAAAACAGCTCAAGCCCTTAGACACTCCTCTTTGTATTGCTTTTGAGACAAGGTCTTCCTTTGTAGCCCGGACTGGCCTTGAACTTACAGCAATTCTCCTGCGTCAGTCTCCAGAACCCAGGGGTTAAAAGCACAGGCCACAGCACTTAGCGACTCCTGGATATTGTTAAATGTAAGTACCGTACTATGAAACTTCCATGATTCCATTTTGGCTAGAATCCTTCACTCCCGTACAGTTTCACATTGTTAACTAATGCTGGGTCTGTTTGTTTGTTTTTTATTCCCCATGTGCACCTGTGTATGTATGCAAGATGAAACGTGTGTGGAAACAGTTCTCCTTACAGCATGTGGGGCCCAGGGACTGAACCCAGGTCATCAGGCTTGCTGGTAAATGACTCTACCCACTGGGCCTTCCTTGTTGGCCCTGAGAGCTTGGCTCGCTAAAGAGGGCTACATGGCTGTTCACCGGGACCACACCGGGTTGCTCACTGACTGGCCGAGACCAAAGTCCTCTGTCCTCATTTGACAGTCTTACCTTCCTCCAGCCCTTGAAGCTCCTAGCGGGCGGGACTTCTGATGAGCCTATGAGTCTCTACGGGCTGGCGCTCAGGGACTCACGTCTGACTTGACAGAGCACTCTTTAGTGAGTTCGCCAAGCAGACTAAGTCAACGTCGACTATTTCTTTTTAGGACAGGCATATGGAAGTTTAACGGTCTTTTGCTTTCTTTCCCCCCCCTCCTTTATTTTATTTTCTTAGCTGAAAACCTAACTTGTAGAGGTGAGAGTAACTTAGGCGTTAGAGAAGCTGAGAACTGCAAAGTAAGGATAGTGGCAGCATTTCCCCTCTTCCTGTTCCTAAGATGAGGTCTTGAAGAATGAAGGTTTCCACATGTACAGTAAGGCTTTATGTAGACTGTGCTATGAAGCCTGCATGTAGAGTGTATTTTTCAAACCTGTGTGGATGAATAACCATCTCGTCACAGGCTTCGTGGTGCACACGTCACGTGCTGGTCCAGGTGAGACTGACCGCTGGCATGTTTACCTGCACGGAACGGTCAGTCAACCTTCAGGCTTAGACCTGACCTTAGGGACGGCGGTGCCCCAGTGTGTGCTAGGTACGTTTGGTACCAGGGCGAGAAGGGCCAATTTAACTCTAGCTCTACTTCATGCCAGATACTTGGGCTCTACTCCTGCTGGCCTTGGCTGTATTTCTGGTCCCCCGGCCTTAGGCTTGCTTCCAGCTGGTCTGAATGGATGGACACACTCGGCAAAGACTTTATGTGAAGCTGAGATTCTTTTTCAGAGTCAAGGAACCATCCATCCCACTTCAGGTCAAGGTGAGAAGAACCACCACCCAGGCCAGCATTACAGGCCAGGACCACACCCAGGGGGCCAGGAGAGCCTGCGGGAATGATCGTGATCAAATGCTGCCTTACCCAAGCCACAGAAGGAAGCTCACGGGCGTGGGGCTCAGAGTTCCTGCGAATGTTTCCTAGGACAATTGGAACTTATCTGGCCGACAGCAGCCTGTCCTGTTTCCTTTTACAAACTAGTTCTTTCCATTGTCACCCTGTTGTTGGTTTATGTGAACAAAGACTGTACATGAAGATCAAACAGCCTTTGTGATAAAATTACCAAAGCGTATCTCCGACTGGCTCATTCTCACATTTGGAAATCTCTGGTGAGACTGATGCTTATGTTTTAAGAGGTATTATGAAAGAATGAGGTTTGAATGGAGATAAACGATGCTTCTTTTCGACAGTCGGAGGCTTAAATTCTTTCTTAATGTCTGATTATTTCAAAGAAGGACGAGGGGGGAAATCCCTGGACAAGAATAAGAAATTACACTATGGAAATGTGCTGCTTTCAGCCACGGAAGTCAGGTGAATGGAATGTTGACTTCTTCTACAGCAATGAGCACTCCCATTTGGTCTTCTAAATAAGGAAATACAGTAATAGTTTTTCTGCGGCTGTAAGGCTCATCAAACTGTACCTGGGCTGGTTTCAAATGAGCCTCTCACGCCAGCCGGAAACACATGACAGATTCAGTAATCTTCCTGCCATTGTCAGAAACGCGCTGGATTTGTTCTGGGTTGCCTCAGAAGAGGCTTTGAGATCCTGTGACTTCTCAGTGCTCCAAATTTTGGGCACAGCGTAACAACCCAAGAAACTATGGTAACTGGTTCTCACAGCATCTACAGCATTGATGTTCGTTCCTGCGTCCCTATGAGATTCCCTGAGAAATGAGGAGGAGGGTGTGGGGCGGGGCGGGGCGGGGCTCAGCCCTGGCTGCTGACTGTTAGGCTGAGGGGATGACCTGCTTGGCTAAGTGGGCACATCTGCTCATATCCCTGCCACCCAGGGGCACCTGCCTCGGACACAGATTAGGTCCCCTGCCCCTTCACTGGCTGGGTAGGTACTGATTGTGTACTGGAACTCCTACTTCCAGGACACAGGCAGATATAGCCAGAGCTTGGATAAAATCAGGGCGGAGCCTGGCAGTCACCGTGGCTATTGTTTTTTTTTTTTCAGTCTTCACAGGTATTTGAATTAGAGGGACAAACATTTCCATAGTAATCTCCACAGCTTGTCATGTCTTATGCTGAGAGGCGGCCACTGCGACCCAGGGTAATCAGCTCCTATCCCTCTGACCATAGAGAGAGCCACAAAGATGACAAGGCAGTAAGGGCTTCTCCCCTTAATCAGCGCCTGCGTCAAGAATGCTGTCTTCTTGGTCGTCAGATGTAAGGATGCCGTCCCTAAAGATGCCTCAAGCCATGGGCTTGTGTCACGGGGAAGAAGCTGACCTCGGGAAGTAGAACTGACTTGCTAAGGGAGGCTGAAGTTGAGGAGGAGACAGAGCTGCTCTCAACGCCAACACCCCCAAGCCCCATTTTCTTCTCTTTCCCTCGGAGGTATTACATGACGCAGGAAAGTCATCAGTCAGTAAACTTGGTCACTTACACCAAGTCATTTTGAGTACTGTCTCTATACCAGAGTCCCAGTTAGCCCAGGGAGAGTGCCCTAAGGACCCAGTGTGGCTTAAAAAGTGAACGGATGACCTGGAGAAACACGACTTTGCTGGTCACGAGTCAACACCAGGAGTGCTAAGTAGTACTAAGTTGGAGCTGGTCTGAAAAAGTGGCTTCCTAGACCAAGACACTCACTAAGCAGATGGAAACAGAGTCCTCTCACTGACAGACGTGCAAAGGACACGATCTAAGAATAATTCACTTTCCACACACACTGGATTATTTGTACTTTTTAAAAAGAAATCTTTCCATCGCTCCTCCTTGTCCCCAAGTATAATGACTCTTCCAGTTCCAGATTTCAGGAAAGCCGCCAGTGGGAGCGTTTCTCCCTCATGTGGATACGCTAGGCCTCACGTGTCCACGGACTTAGACCCTCAGTGTACTGTCTGAAGACACGGGAGAGAGAACACGGGACACTACAAAGTCTGAGGTAGGTAGACGGGAGGCTTACTGTGAAAGATGCTTGGAGCTCGGCCGGTAAAGACCTGTGCTCTCAAAGGATTGTAGCGGGCAAGGTCTGTGCCTCTTCCCGCTGAGACCCTACCCCTCACAAAGACTCCCTCCCTCACACCAAGAATGCTGACTCGAGGACAAGTGGCATCCCCTCTTACGTCTTGGATGCTCATCACTGTGATCTGCTAGTCTAGAAAGCGCTCTTTTAAAGATTTGTTTTCCTTTCGTACATAAGGGCGTTTGAGCTGCATGGATGTCTGGGCGCCACTTGTACACAGTGTCCATGGAGACCAAAAGAGGGTGTGGGGTGCGCTGGAATGGGAGACACACAGGATTGTGAACCATGCGGGTGCTTGGGTTTGAACCCGGGTCCTCTGGAAGAGCAGTCGGTGCTCTTAACCACTGAGCCGCCTCTCCCGAACCTAGACCCTGCTTTTTAGGTGATCCCTTTCACCTCTGGAGTTCTGTCTATCCTTTTCCAGGAAGGACTGGCCTCTGTGTCCTTCCTACCTCTGTGATCCCACCATGCTTTCCCATCCTGTGGTTGAGAGGCACTATTGCTCACACTTAGACCTGCCAAGCTCCTTGAGGGCGAAGCGACTAGCCTCCTTCATCTACGCTCCCCTGGGGAGGCACTGCATGGCTGGGCTGGCCGGCTTCTCAGGGCCTTCCGTGAATGGGTGCACCGTGCCTTGAAACTGACTTCTGATGAAGCCACATGCCCCACTTAAAAAAAAATCACTGGAACTGGCCCCCACCTAGCCCCAGGCTTCTCGGCTGTGTATGTGCACTGGGGTTGGATCACCTGGGAGCTCTGCAGGGCAAGACCCTGGTCCCTGTCCCTGGTCCCTGGTTCATGGCACTCCAACCAGCTGCTTTGGGGTTAAGATCAATGTCAGATCCTTTCGGAACCGTCCGGCGGATTTCTCAGTACAGCCAAGATTGGGGAGCGGCCTCGGCATGCGACTCTTGAGCATCAACGCTGTACAAAACACCGGGGGATTTTTCAATATTACCATATGTGTGTGTCTGTGTTTGAGGATGCACGCTTGCCAGAGGAGCCGGAGCCCCCAGAGCTGGAGTTACAGGCTGCTGTGAGCTGCCCGGGGTTAAGTCAAACTCCAGTCCTCCCCAGGGGCAGGGCATGCGCTCCACCAATGAGCTGTCTCTCTTGGTCCTAACTGGGAATTTATTTTTAAAAACAACTGAAAGTTCTGGTCCTGAGTGTCTAGGTGAGACTTACGATTCTGGAATCTCAGCAGTCTCCCCAGCAGCCAAAACGATGCTGCTTTCGGTGGCCACGGGAGAGCTGGAGACAGTGAGTTTCAGGAGCTCGGACAGCATCCGTACCTCAAGGGACAGCAAGGAAAATGTAGGGGCTGGCCTGGGTGTGGGTGTTTTAGATCCATGTTCTCTCTTTCATGGAAGGTGGCTGGAGTTTGACTCCTCCCTGAGGCCATTGCTAAGCACTGCCTGGGCAACAGGGGAAGAACAGGAGGAGTAGGTGGGGTCTGTCAGGGTCAGGGGTCAGAGCTGGGCATCTCTGAGGGCTGCGGTTCCCCTTCTAGACTGCCTGCATCGGTTGCCTCTGAGTGTGACTTGCCTTCCGATTCACTGCAAGGCCCCAGATCCGGGTTAAAAAGGGACAGTGCTCACAGGCCTGGTTGCAGAGGGGACTAGGCTCACAGCCTGAGTTTCCTGCACCTTGGGGATTTAGTTATTGTGAAGGAGAGAGGGAAAACAGAACAAAACGAAAAGGGGGGGGATGACAACAGAACTTAGGCAGCGGGGAGCAGCGGGAGTGGCAGCCTTGTCTCCCAGCTGTCCTTCCCACCCGCAAGCACCACCCAAGGCCTGGGAGGCGCGGGCGGGGCGTCGCTGCACTTACCATGACTGTGGCCGCGGCCGCGGCTGCCTGGGCGGCCACCGCGGCCTGGTTGGCTTGGTGCTGCGCAGCTTTGATTTTGGCCTGCAAGTGTGCAGGAGGGTGAAAATATTTGCATTTCTCCCTCATGCAACGCCCCTTTATGTAATCCATACAAACGGTTACGGTGTTGTCGTTAGTGTCGATCATGGTGCTGTCTGCCGGGTGTGCAAAGCGGCAGTCTGTCTCTCCCCGGGCACAGTTTCCTCGCTGGAACTCCCTGCATACCTGAGGCAAGGGCAAAGAGCAGAGGCTGCAGAAGAAAGCCTGGTGGTCACCGCGCCAACGGAGGGGGCAGTGGGGGGAGAGGACCGGGAGGAGGGAGAGGAGGAGGAGGAGGCAGGAGAAGGGTGGGGAGAGGAGGGAGAGGAGGAGAATAGGAGGAGGGAGAGAAGGAGGGAGAGGAGGAGGGGGAGAGGAGGACGGAGAGGAGGAGGGGGGATAGGAGGAGGGAGAGGAGGACAGAGGGGAGGAGGGGAATAGGAGGAGGGAGAGGAGGACGGAGGGGAGGACAGAGAAGAAGAAAGAGAATAGGAGGAGGGAGAGGAGGAGGCAGAGGAGGAAGGAGAGGCAGTTGGGGATGTGGGGGAAGAGAAGGAAGGAGAACTAGGAGACACCCTTTCCACGTCCCCTCATGGTGCTTTTAGGTTCCCAGACAGTAAAACTGCTGTGATCTAGAACCCGAGTTACCAGAATTACTAACAAACTAATTTGGGTTTTGCTTTGATCATGTTTTCCAGGGTAAATACTGAAATGGAGAAATTAATCTGAAATCTGCTCTTTACCTAAAACAACAAAGGAAACATAATTGAACAAAGTCACATTGTCCCTGCAAAGCACGCCATATTCATTTTCATTTCTTACATGTATGTCTTTGAATGCATGTCACAGTTATATAACACATGCACAGCACATATCTACATATCTATCATACAACCCACACATCTATGTCTGTCTGTCTCTGTCTGTCTGTCTATCTATCATCTGTCATCACCCTCTCTCTTATTATCTATATCTATATTTCTAATTACCATCTATTTTTGTATCATTTATCTATCAATTATCATCTATCTGCTGATCTATCATCTATCAATCTATCTGTTGATCTATAATCTATCATCACCCTCTCTTTATCATCTATATTTCTAACTATCATCTATCTTTGTATTATCTATCATTTATTATCTATCTGTTGATCTATCTATCTATCTATCTATCTATCTATCTATCTATCTATCTATCATCAATCATGTACCACCACTAGCTCATTTGTTACTATGCTTATGCGGCCATAGTTATGCATTCATGCACACTATCTTTTCTCTTTTCATTTGTTCCTCTTTCCCTTTCATTTTCTCTCCCCCCTTGCCTCCCTCCCCTCCCCTCTTTCCCATTTTCTTCCATTCAGGGTCTCTTCAGTCACTCTATCTACATATGTCCTATAATGCCTGTGTGCTGGTTACACAGCTCACACAGTGGTACAACTGTGTGTGTATCCTACTTGGACAGTCACTCTGGGGTGCTATAGATTCCTGGCACAGAAAGATGGCTCACCCATGGACCAAGCTACCACAGCGTGCGAACAGTTCTGGGAAAAGTGCGCATGTGCTCACATCTCCGAGGATGGGGGCAAAGCTCAATGGCTGTGAGGGCTCTTGTCTCCCCTTCTCCCTCCCTGGTTCTCCAACAGTGTCACACCTAAAACCACCAATCCTAAGACTTAGAACACTTGGACGCCAAAACTTTCATTCTAAAGCCACCGGAGTATTTTTGATAGCTCCCTAAAGGTAAAAAGGAAAGAAATAGACTTAGAGGAAAAGAATAAAGTAAATGGAGGGGATAGAATAGTTAGAAATGTTTGTTTCTAAAAATTTTTAATTCCCTCGTCTCCTAAAATCTCAAAGAGCTGAGCTTCCCCATCTTTTGAGAATTCTAGTGAATCAAGATTTTACTACACACGGACAGATTTCTGTAGACACTGAAGGGCATTCTTCACTATAGACCATATGAAATAAGGAAAAGCCTGTGAATAGTAATTATGTAATTCATCCCTGCTTATAAATATCAGCAGGAAGAAGCCGCGGGATGGTAAAGTTGCTTCGTCTGGGCTCCAGTCCTACAGCGAGTAATGCGAACAGTGGCTTGCCTGCTGGTCACCAGTGACGGGACAGAGATATAAAGCTCAAGCCTGCAAAAGTCTGCCATGTCTGGGAGAGTATTTTACTAACCCCTGGCCAAGCCAGGTTGATGGGCAAACGGGTTGAACCTCAAACTCGTTCACAGTTTCTTCCTGTTTGGGTACTGTTCAAAGTTCTATCATCACTACAAAAGTTTCTAAATGAAAATCTAGTCAGATACTCACTTAAATTCTGTTTTTGGTTCATTTTGTTTTTCAACAGAATCTCATGCAGCCAAGGCTGGTTTCAAATTCACCATGTAGCAGAGGCTGGCCTTGAACTCCTAATCCTCAGATCTCTACTTTCCAAGTGATGGGACTCATAAGTGATGGGATCCCAGGGTTTATTAGGTTCTGACTCTGGCCTATTGGGCCCTGGTGGGTGTAGCTGGGACTTACACAGGCTACTGGGGTAGCTGGTGTCATTCCTGGCATGAAATGGACCCAAAACTGCTCTGTTAAGGTCATCTGTGGGGAGCAGACCCCTTGCCTACCAGTCCTGTTGGGAAGGACCCTTTGTTCCCAACTGTTCTCATTTTATTTGGTTTTTACTGTCATATCCGGAGCACCTAAGCTCCCACAGCCCCAGCAGGTGGAGCCCCAGACACCTCCTTTCTCAGAACAGATCGCAGGAGTCATAGGATAGCCTAAAGTTTCCAAAACAGCAGTGAGTAGGGTTTATATTGTCTTCATCTGGAAGCCCATATACTCTAGATGGAAGCTGAGTGAAAAAAAACACCGTAATTTTGAAAACATTTGCATTTTGACATCCTGAATTCTAAAACGTTTGCCAGGGGGCCGTAAACATTTCTTGTCCTCAAGATTTATTTGGTCAGTATTTAACTGAATGTGCTATAGATTACCTAGCATTTCTAATCAATGATGGAATTCAAGGGCGCCTTTCAAAAGTCTACCGGGACCTTTACATAACCACATGGAATGTACTGCAGGCTATCACAGGCACAGGGAAGCAGGTTAAAGAAAAATTTTATTCAACAAAGTCCAGGAGGATTTGCTTGCTCCAAATGTAAAAGTGTGTGTGTGTGTGTGTGTGTGTACACCTGCACTTAATCCTTTTGAATTTTACACAACATTTGAATTTTTGCTAAACTAAATATGTCATGGTAAATTAAATATGATATGTTAAAGACAACGTATCAATAACCAAATTAATCCAGCCCACAGCTTTTCCTATTTACCAGCGAAACCGTTAAGATGCTGTTAGCATCTGGAACACTCTGGAGCCACCTGCACTTGATTCTCACAACTGTTGGGCGCTGAAGTCCCATTTGTCCCTACTCTGGTCACTGAGTGCCCCCATTCCCCTGACTGCTGGGCTTCTGACCATTTTCAGAACTCCCTGAAGTCCGGTAAGGGCTCCTGCTGCTGTGCACAGCAAGAGCCAGCTCTGTGGCTCACGCGCCGACGACGTGCTTATTCTGTTGGTGGATATTTATCTAGTGTTTAGAGACAGAGCCTCACTCCATCGCCCACGTTAACCAGGGACTTCTCTGCAGCCCGGTCTGGACTTGAACCTGTGACAGGATTCTCGCTCCAGCTCTCTGGTGCTGGGATTACAGACACATGCTACCTTGTCTAGCTCAATATTTTCTTCTTACGAATGGAAGTCACACAGGTGAGTTTTGCTTATATCGAAGTTATTCTTTGCCTTGGGGCTAATTTCCTTCATGGCTGGCATTGATTCTACACTGCAGCACTGTGAGTACATGGGTTTACAACAGTGTGTGTGTGTGTGTGTGTGTATGTGTACACCTCCATGGATTTTCTGTAGGATGAAATGATCTCACAGGCATCTGCCATCCTGACATACATTTCTACCATCAATGAATTTCCAAGCACAGACAGAATTGAATTACCTCCAGTTTATCAGTCCTGAGAAGTTTCTGAGTCGCAGTGGAGCCCGGGACAGTGACTGGTGGACTTCCGGGGACAATGACAGGTGTGGTCGGTAGAATCTCTGTGGGGACTAACCCAACTCCGGGGGTGACGGGCGCTAAGTAAGGAGCAAAGCTAATAGCTGTGTTTGTCCCTATGGTGGGACCTACAGGAAAGGTGGGCTGTTAAAGGAAAACAACACAGGAGAAAGTCATTTAGTACAAAAACTTACCAACGAGCGTCATTTGAGCAGAAATTTACACAATCACTAGTGAATGCCGTCTGAGAGGAAATGTCCCCTGCCTGCCTAGAATATCCTTTGCATCAGGTACAGAACTCAACTCTGAATTGCAAAAATTCACTAAACACTCCCTTTTATTTTCCAAATATGAAAACATCATAGCTCCATTCTTACCCAAGCCCTACAGACATATTTGGAGAGAATCAGAGAAAATCAGTGTCAAGGGACAGATTATACTTTCCCTGGGAAAATGTTTTCAACAACCGAAAATACTAATTTCACCCAAATTACCTATCATTCCAAACTACTGAGTGCTCTAACCAAAGGCAATAAGACCTACAGAATATAGACTGGCTGTCTATCATTTTCCTGTAGGTCTCTACAAGGGCCATAAATAAAGCACCCCTTGATTCTAGCTCGGTATTGCTGTTGGCCAAGTTCACACATTTTCAAGCAGTGGAGCTTCTTAGGGATTCTAACAGTATGTTTTCATCTCTCGTCACTAGCACGTACATACCCAACTCATAGGCGTGTTCATGTGTACCTACTATATGCTGCTCTACCTACTATGTGTCAGTACATCCTTCCATTCTTGAAAGGTTGGACCAGAGAGCTTGCAGTTTTCAACTGTGAATATTTTTTTCACATGGCCTCTCAAACTTTCCTGGGTCACACAATCAAAATAGCAGTGATAAGCACATCCAATTTCTTGTTAAATGTGTTATCCATCACCATAGTCCTGCCTAAGAAGAATTACACAGTGGGTTGGTAGGACAATTATTTTTAAAAGTTCCATCTAGTAAATATCTAGATAATACTGTCCTCCAGAAAGGACGTTATGTACACTTAGACAGCAAACCTATTTTACATCTATTTATTTAAACAAAGTCTCAATACACATTCCAGGGCAGATGGTTAACTATTGTGTAACTCATTCAGCTCATGCTGGCTGCAAACTCGGCAGTCCCCTGCCTCAGTCTTCTGGAATTATGGGCATGAGTCACCATGCAGGCTATACATTTTCTACCTTTGAAGAACTGCTGGTAACATGATTTCCAAAGAGTTTTCTAAGAATAAACTGCACATTGAATTAGACCTAATGGCTCTTTATTTGTTTGCTTGGTTTTCTCAGCTATGGAACTTCTTTTCTTTTTTTTTTTTTTTTGAAGTATTGGGGCTTGAACCCAAGGTCTCCTATGTAATAGGCAAGAACTTTTCTGCTTATATTCCCAGATTTACAGACACTCTTGTAAACTGTTTGCTTTCACGATGAGTGCTCAAATATTTCCAGTCACGTCTTGATGCGACTTTCAAGCACTGAGCTATGTTGTTGCTGTGTGTCATAATATTTTCCTATTTTTACACTGTGGGTAACATTCTCTTCTGTTTGGACTGTAGATGAGTTGTTTAACACATGGGAAAACTAACGGTCTGTGTGAGTATAGTTTCAGTTAGACAACAGAGCAATGTCTCTTATGGATGACCATGTTGGGAAACAGCAAATTACTGATAGTTTGTGTAGAGATTTCCAGAGAGGCTGCAAAGTCTTCATAGGAGTGGCCAGGAGCTGAACGAGGGGACTCTAATGGTCTTGGAGGAATGCTGGGTAGTTTTCCCATGAGGGGCTCTTACATCTTTATGGTTCAGAAATAACATTTGCTTTGGGAGAAACTGCAACATGAGCTCCACACACTGAAGAGGGATGGTGGTTTAGTATGTTTTCTACAAAAGTTTCCATGGATGTGATGTGGTACCCACTGGAGTCATAATTATAGAAAGCTGTGGCTTTTTAGTAACCGTCACTTTTGTAACTCAGTGCTATTGAAAAAAAGTCAAGTAACTTAATAGTATAAGGACTGCTTTTTTTTTTTAGGATTAAAAATATCAACCTTGAAAGGCCACACACATCAGTGATTCAATGGACCTACTGTATCTAAACTGCCTAGGGGTGGGTTTTTTAAGGTGGTGAATGCTGGTACAGTAAGTCTTGGCAGGAACCTTGAAATTCTCATTTAAAAGCATTACTGTGTGACTAAATTTGGGGACCACTCTCATAAACGAGGAATGAAAGCAGGTATCAAAAGCCATATTTGTACCATGAGATTCAGTTCAGACAAGAATTAACAAAGCTGGTATTTAGAAAAATGAAAACCTCCCTGAATACCTCTGATCTGATTTTTATGGATGCAAATACCTTGAAAAATCATTTATTTATTTACACACACGTATGCACATACCCGTGGCTGTGTGCTGTATCTGCCATATGTTTAAACTTGCCCGAAAGGCCACAGGAAGGACTCAGACATCCCTGGAGCCCCAGTAAGTACAGATGTGAGCTACCTCACATGGTGTTAGGAGACACGCTTGGGTCCTTTGGAAAGCCAGCAAGCACTCTTAACTGCTGGCCCATCTCTCCAGCCCCCCCTTTTTTAAATGCATGTAGATTCCCAACTCTCTCCTGCTACAAGTGAACTTGGTGATATAACTGCACATTGACCCTTGGATATCTGTACATAAGAATCTCAAGACATGTTTTCCAAAGTCCTTTTTTTTTGATGTGTACGAACTTATTCCAATAAAATATTCAATTGTGCCTTCAAAACCATGTTATTTGTTCATCTGATTTAAGGTTCTGAAACATATTTTCAATGTGCATTATAGGTGATAGCAGTCACGTTTCGCCAAGACATAACGCCATTTAAAAAAAAAAAACAATGAGAGGTTCTAGATGCAGAAAGACCTGCATCCAAATCTAGTCCTTTCTCACTTATTTTCGTTTCCTGAAGGGGAAACCAACTTCTTTGAGTTTTCAATTTTCTTGTCTGCAATGGACAAGTAAATCATTTAGAGGGTCAGCCGAGCAAATGGCCACTTCCCCCCCTCTCCCGCTGCCCAGTTATCCTGTGTGTCTCTAAGGTGAGTGAAGTCAGCCCAGAGATACTCTCGACAGATGGGGAGAGTGGACTTTAACTGTAGCAAGTATCTTGTCTTCATCTCTTAAAATGCACGTTGGGAAAATGCTTTCTCTCGTGGGAAACGCAAATGTTTAAAGTTCATAGGCCTTCAGAAGACAGATTCAATTAGACATCAGACAGTTTCCTTTTAGCACGCAGACTGTCCTTCACCGAAGTGGACGAGTGACAAATATACTCACGGTCACTTGCTGAGATGTGCACTCTCTGGCGGCAGCGTGACAGGCTTCATATCTGTGGCCAGTTCTAGTGTGTGCAAAGCATTGTCACGCATGTTCTCTCCTTCGGTCTTTCCTAACTGGTCCACGAGAAGCAAGCGTAACTGGGAACTACCACCTTGCAGGCGAGGCTGGTCAAAGAGCAGACCCTGAGCGGTTAAGCCAAAGTCAACGCTCCTGAGGACGAGTCAACTCAAAACATCCCAGGACTCCTGCCTCCCCGTGTGGGCTGAGTGTCTGCTCTCGAGTATTCCATAGACCAGGCCACTTGGAATCAGTAGACCATGTCCACACGTCCTTGACGCGCACAGACGGAGAGCACGGTATATGTCCCGCCACTGGCTTGCGCCTTTATGGACAGGGTGCATGGGCCTGCTCTGACCAGTTGTCAGTCCCTGCTGCCCAGGAAAAGTGGCTCTGAGATCCTGTTTTAAAGCAAAACTCCAGGGGGATGGGGGGTGGGAGGAGAGAGAGAGAGAGAGAGAGAGAGAGAGAGAGAGAGAGAGAGAGAGAGAGAGAGAGAGAGAGAGAGAGGGAGAGAGAGAGGAGAGAGAGGAGAGAGAGGGAGAGAGAGAGAGAGAGAGAGAGACAGAGACAGAGAGCGAGAGAGAGAGAGCGCCTGTGTCAGCCACGCATCAGGGCGTCTGAGAGGAGAGCAGGGAAGCTGCTCCGAGGACTCCACTCTTGGAGACACACACCAGCTCTAGCCTTGGGTATTCCTAAGCTCGCTGTCTCTGCACGGTGCTGCCTCCGAGAGGTCTAAGACACTCTCCAGTTGGTACCTGTCAGTTCTTAGTGCTAGCATACGGCTAAGCAGGCCCGAGGGCAAGATCCACAGAGAGCCTTGGTGAGGAGGATCTCTTCTGGCGGGCTGGCCTTGTTAGTCTCTCCCTCTGCCTTCCCTCCACAGTCCTACTTTTCTCTCCTTTCGTAAGGTACACTCACGCCTCTGGTACCTCTGAGGTAGACAGGGCTGGATGGAGGGTGGAATCCGCAGGACTCCATGATTAAAACGTTCAAGTCACCGTGCCGAGTGATGCGGGGGGGGGGGGGGTATCTAAGAGAAGGAACCAGCCAAAGTGAAAAGCAAATGGGACGCTTGCTTCCTAAGCTAGGAGTAAAACCAAAGGAGTTTTAGAAGTCCCGCTCCTGTTTGCAAAGACCCCTGTGACGTCTGCAGAGCATCGGAGGGCAGGGAGTGCAGAGGTCAAGGCTTTAGAAGGACAGGGCCATGAAAGGGGTTGGAAACCAGGTCAGTGGAGGTAGATGGCATTGAGGGCATCATGGCAGGACCTGAGGGTCCTGGCTTTACGAGGCCGCTGGCTTTGCTTGCGGCTGCTGGCTGGCGGCTCCGTTTACTGAAATGCGGATGTAGGGGGACAGAGACGTCGGGCTTGAATGTGTTCGTGCAGGAAAGTTTAAGGTGGGTTTAGACAAAGTCAGGTCTATGAGCCCCGCGGGGGAGATGTTTGGAATGGGGACACACATTTGATTCTTAATCGGTAAAAAAAATATGGCTTTCGGAACAGTCTGGGCTAACCAAGAGAGGGTTGATAGAAATAAAAGACCAAGATGAGGGTCGGAGGGAAAGGAGTGTCCAACTGGGAGAGATTGCTGATGTGTGCTGAGAGCTTCTAGGAGGTCCAACATGATTACACTCGTGGATTTGGTCTGTGAGGGTCCAAATACCAAAACTGGGTGATTTTCACACACCGGACATTTATTTACCACAGGCCTAGAGGCAGGGAAACGCATGGCGATGACACCAGCAGGTGTCAAAGGTCCAGCGAGGGTGTACTTGCTGGTTCCTACTACGTTTCTAATTGCGTCTGTCTGTCTGTCTGTCTGTCTGTCTGTCTGTCTGTCTGTCTGTCTGCCTGCCTGCCTCACACACTCCTCTCTGTGTGTGCATGCATAGATGTTAGAGGACAGCTTGTATGCATTGGTTCTCTCCACCATGTGGGCCCTGGGAGACCACGTCGGGTCCAGCATGGTGGCGAGTGAGGGCCGTAACTCACTGAGCCATGTAGCTGGCTATGTGCTGGTCTGAAGACGCTTGCTTCGGGTGAATCCCTCGTCCTCTGGGCACTGGCCGCGTGTGCTATGGGCTCCAGCCCCTTCTTTGGCGCTCGGCCTCAGTTGTCAAGTTTACCGAGAGATACCAATGACTAGCGAGACGCATCTGTGTGTCTCTAGGGTGTTTCCAGAGAGGACTGTTACATGCACCAGAGACTGGGGGTGGGTGGGGGCATCGCCCGTGTTGGGCGACACCTCCCGTCAGACAGAAAAGAGGTCTGGAGCAGACACTGAGCGGTGTGTGTCCCCGCAGCTCCTGCATTTCCAGGGATGTCCGTTGCCAACGCTGTAATTCTCCGTTCACACCAGGCTCCGGCTCCTTCCACCTTTTGACACGGGGGGGGGGGGGGGTTCACGAGACGCCTTCCAGGCTTCCAGTGCCAGACAGAACCTGCTCAGCTTCCTGCTGGGCGTGGCACCTACATGGTTATCCAGGTCAGCGCTGGAATGCAGAAGTTAGCAGATCCCCCTCTCGTTCCGGTCCTCCAGGGATCCTTGCCGAAAAGGGACTCCCAAATCACGCCACCCCGAGTGGGCAGGGCTTCAGCATAGTGAGCTGGAGCAGTCAAGCATCCAGACTGACAAGGAAGGCAGAAAGTAGCCGCCGGCTTGGAAACACAGAAAGGAAACGCTGTGGAGAAGTCTCCACGGAGCGATGTCAGAGGCGGCTGGAAGACGGAACAGAGAAAAAGAAGCGTGGCTTTAAGGCAGTTGAGGCTGGCGGGAGACAAAGCGGAGCAGCCCTTGCTTCTTTGGTGACCGGTTTATTAGTTGCTGCGGTGCCATGCCACGCTGGTCGATCCTGTCACAGCGCTCAAGGCTGGAGATCCGCAATCAGTTACGCTGCTCTGCAAGCAAGGTCCTGAGGGGATGCTGTCTTTCTGGAGACTTCCGGGGGAAACCCATCCCTTGTCTCTTCCATCTTCTGGTGGCTGCTGGCCTTTCTTGGCTTGTGACCATATCAGGTCTCTGCCTCTGCGGATACGTGGCCTCTGTCTGTACCCGCCCTCTTTGTGACTCCATTGACTGTGAGAATCTCATCATCTGTGGACTATGACCACAATGGCAAAGACCCTGTGTCCATATATGCATATACATATTCATACACAAACATACACAAATACCAGCATGTACATATGCATATACATATTCATACACATACATACATAAATACCAGCATGTACATGTGCATATACATATTCATACACACACCAGCATATATATATGCATATACATATTCAAACACACACATACATACATACAAGCATGTACATATGTGTATACATATTCATACACATACATACATACTAGCATGTACATACGCATATACATATTCATACACAAACATACATACCAGCATGTACATATGCATATACATATTCATACACATACATACATGCCAGCATACACACACACATATACATATTCATACACATACATACATATATACATACCAGCATGTATAGGAAGCAAGAACTCCAAGGGTCATTATTCAGTTAACTGACTAGGATACACATTCATTTCTAAAATTCTGAGGAAATTTTGCTGGTAAGTTTTGAATGTTAGATTCAGCATGCCCTGCACTTTAATACATCTTGTGATTTAAAAATCAGTATTGCAATATTTAGATGGGCCATTCTTTTTTTTTCCATAGCAGAACAGTGATTAACTTCTAATTAATATTTGAGGCAAATACGCAAACATTACTCTTAAAAATAGTTCAACTAATACTTAGTGGCACAAAGTACTCTTCTTATTAGTATGAAAAGGGCTGAGTACCAGGGCCAATTCTTATTAATTCTAAATAAACAGGAAGTGTATAGTTTGAATGACCGAGACACATAACACATGGTTGTTATATCGACCTGGCTCATATTAAATTTACTGCCATAGACATCATTTAATATGTATAAGTGCATTATTTTAACATTTAGGTAATTTAATAAAAATAATTTCATGTGCACATCAAAAAGTGAATCATAAATTATGCATGTGTGGAGTTTTACACAGGCCACTGAAATGGCTGGTGTTTGGATTAAGCTCTGTGTGCGTTAGGTCTGTCCATCTGGGATAGCTTTCTGGCTCCGTGTAATGACTCACTCGACACCTCTTTCCTTCAGCAACCTTTCCTTGAGCAACATCCCCACTTCTGTCTCTCCGTCTTACTCAGCCCTGTTCAGGCATCTGTCTGTCCCCAAAGGCCACACCTGTCTTACCTTGGGATCATCTGCATTTTTCTCCTACTCTGGGCAAAGGTGGAATTCGGAGTCAGTTTCTGCCTGGAGGCTAGCAGAACCGCTAAAAAAACATCTGGGGTCTTTCCACTCTTCCCGCCCATCCCCAACCCATCCCGCAGGAACACAAGAGAAAAAAAAATGGTACCCACTGGTTACCATCCCTTTTAATTTAGCTGCTCTCACTCACATACACTCTAATTACTCACATAGACTCTTATTACAGTACAGACTGATTTTTACATAATAGCCTTTTGTGGGAATTCACTCACTTTGGTTTTTTTTTTTAATAATTTAGTTTTTCCACAAATCGTTCACGTTGTAAATGAAACCCGCCGTGGCCAAATGCACTCCTTTCTCCCCCAGAGCCTTAGTCCTAAAGCAATTTCTCAACCTTTAGGGAGGTAGTGTCAGACACTGTCAATCGGGGAGAAAAATGTTACACAGTACATGTTTATTGAGACACTCAGCTCCCCGGGACATGGAATCTGCGGTTCCTGTTGCAGCAGCTACCTCACCCTTTGCGGGCTTGGGGGAGACAGGGTGAAGTGAGTAGGCTATCCCCTGGTGTGTTGCTGCTTGGAGCATCCATTACCGCGAGGCTGCTGTCCGTCTCCATCTGGAGCACGCTGTACAGGGCTCCCTGGTTAACGACCTAGTTCAACTTATTAGTCGCAGGACGCTGGAGAGCTCACTCCTCTCCTCTCTCACCCCCCTCACCCTCACACGGGGACACTGGGTTCCCCAACCATCCACTTACACGGGTGCATTCGTTTTAAGGCGACACAACCTCTCCGACACGCAGCCGGACATCCCAAACTCCAAATAAAAATGTGGGTCAATTTTCCCACCTGAAGATGACTTGAAATACAGAGATTGCTGAAGCGCAGAGACGAGGAAGGGCTTGGTGCGGTGCACATTTCCCAGATATCGGTTAGACGCTGTCCTTGTGACCCATTTCTAAACCCGTGTCGTTGCATTTTAATGAAGAGAAACCCAGAGCTAATTCCCAGCCTCCACTGTGATTCAGGGCCACCAGCTCTGATTGCAACCAGAGCGGCAGGGTAAGGGGACGTCATCTTCAGTGACCTCGGCACTGCCCGTGCTGACCCCGCAGTCACCCGCCCATCCTCAGAGAAGGCACACTCACCACGGGATGGAGCGGTGTTCCTGGAAACATAAATTGCATCTGCTGGGCAAGCATCGCTGCTGCAGTTTTTTGCTGGATCAAATTGTTCCTCCCATTGATTTCTAGTTGGGTTTTTAAGTGTGTCGGAGGATGAAGGTACTTGCAGTTCTCTCTTGAACAGCGGCCCTGCAAAATGGACAGTCTGGGGTTAGGACTGCAGTAGGGAGCTAGGCACTCCGGTGACAGCAATGTCACAGTCATTACTTGTGTTTCTCAGCTTCCAAGGCAGTGTGTGTGTGTGTGTGTGTGTGTGTGTGTGTGCGTGTGCGCGTGTGTGCATGTGTGTTACAAAAATCAAATATTACATGATTATCAAGGTCTATCCCCTTCCCTTCT
The DNA here is from genome assembly GCF_017639785.1 of Mesocricetus auratus. NCBI lineage: Eukaryota > Metazoa > Chordata > Mammalia > Rodentia > Cricetidae > Mesocricetus > Mesocricetus auratus. The sequence goes on from NW_024429180.1 coordinate 3,868,046, forward strand.
CCTCCCCTCCCTCTGCCCTTCCCTCCCCTTCTTCCCCTCCCTCTCTCTGCTTCTCCCTCTGAAAGACCCCCAGAGTGGGAAGACCTTCACTCAAGTCTCAGGATAAGCTGATGCCCCAATAATTCAAGAGAGACTGTTCTTGCTGCAAGCACATGAGGTTTATTCGGGGAACCAGTGCACTGGGGCCAAGCTCATGACCCTCACAGGGACAGAGGAGTTCGACTCCTAGTAGCTGCAGTCGGGGATTTTTAAAAGGGAGAAACCGAATCGGGGAGTTAGGCAAATATCATAAAGGATGAGAAGTTAGATGATAGCTTATGTCTTAACAGGAAAGTTATCTCAAGCAAGCATTCTTTGGGCATTGTACAGTTAAACATTGAGCAGGAATGTGGTGAGCTAGTTCCTGGATCAGGGAGGGTTATCTTTTAGTTTTATCTTGAGGTCTCTGGTTTCTCAGGAGAGGGCAGAAGGGCAAGTCACTCTATGATGGGCTAGTCACTAGGGGTCTAAAAATGTTGAGTTGGGATCTCTCACCTCCCTCCGTCCCTCCGTCTATCTCTTCCCATCTTTCTTTATGTGAAACCTAGACAACCTATTTCAAAGAGACAGCAGCTGAGAGCAAAGGGGAAGGCCTCCACAATCAGAGGGGCACGCTCGTCTTGGCCTACAAGGTCTTTGCTGCTCGCTAGTTTGGACATGCTTGGGTGATGTGAACGTATGAAGAGTTGGCCGCTACACACGCTCAACACAGAAGAGAGTCGGGGGTTTAAGTGTGTCTTCCAGACTGGCCAAAGATATCAGTTTGCAGCTGTTGATGGTGAGGTAATGAGGAGAGACTCCTCGTAACTGCTTGCTGATACCCACCCAGGTGAAATCTCAGCGAGAGCTTGGATCAACCTCTGCAAGTCTGATAATGTCCTTTCCTCACCCTTCCCCAGGAAAGGAGGCTCTGATTCAGTGTCACAGAGTGACAGCCAGAGGCGTGTTTGTGGCTGTGCTGTTGTCTGGACATGGAAATTGGTAAAATGAGGTTTAAAAACAAAAACAAAAATAGCAGGTGATGGGTGTGTATGCAAACAGACCTGAAAAGTAATTGCACATGGAATTACAAAATTCCAAGGTTTGCAAAACTACCAGTCACAAGAGAATCACACTCATGTGTCAATTATGCAACTTCCAGGGGGAAGAGCAGAAAACCATGTTTGTCAGTTGGAATATCACCGTTCCCTAAAGAATTAGTCTATTTGCAACCAGGCAAGAAGAAAGAGTATGGGTTTATTTACCAGATAAAAAGAATTACGGTAAGCTTGGCGGCGACACTGGAGGAATGAATTTGTTTACAGCCACACTGATGCGTAACATCTGGCGTTCTCTCTGTTTCCAGGGATGCCAGCTGCACTTTTGGCCTCCCTAGCTTCTCCTCCAGTGAGAATTTCCCCTCGAAGACATGGTGATGGGCAGACCTGAGTCCCAGGCTCACCCCTGGTGGTCTGTGTCATCAGCTTGTGCCATCTTGAAGCTCAACTCAGCAGTGTGGGCAATTGCCTGCCTCAATGTCTCGGGCAAGGCATGAGTTGATACCTCATGAATCTTTAGCATAAGCAACACCAGATTCTTAGCGTCAAGCTCTTGTTGTGGATTTCCTATTCAGCTTCCTGTATGCAAACAGACATCGTAAGGCCATGCCTACTGTGATGGCTCTGGGGAAGCTGGAGCTGCCCCTGGGAACCGACTCTTATCCATCCTCTCCCTGTCTCTGAGTCTCTGCAAATCTCCTTCGGGTGTTTCGGTCTTCATTTCCGAATCCTAGCTTTACGCAATGCTTTGTACCTCCCCAGGGTCCCTCCATCCCTAAGAACTTTTACTTCAACACGTCTTTCTTTTCTGTCTTGACAATCCCCCCGGCCTATGAGTTTGTTAAAATTTAATGTCCAGGAGAGCATTCAGATGTGGCCAGCCCCTTCATCTCATCATGCAGCCAGTCAGGGACTCAGCTGCCTTGATGTCGGGTGTCCAGATGAACCCTGTTATCCGTGGAGGAAGGCAGTGATGGAATCCGACACACAGCCACTTCCCATGAGCTCCGGTGTGGAGGGTTATTAAACAAAGGGACGCTCTCCTATAAAAGCTAAGGCACCTCCCGTGACCCCGGTCCCAACTCTTCAGACACAGGCACTGCGCTTGGCACCTGGCATCTACCAGATGCATGTGTGGGTCGTGTACACGGATGCGTAGGTGGGGTGAACGCAGGGACTGGAAATCAACAAATAAGTGCATCAGGACGGTAGAAGGTTCAGAGGTAAACTGTCAATTTGATCACTAATCTTGCAATCCAATGCGTTGCTACCATTCAAACAGGCTTCAGTTGGCTGGGAAATATGGCTTTCTTATCGATGCTGCCAAATCCTTCTTACAACCGGGAGCCCTTGGAGAACTACACTAGCCATTTCTTCCTGGTGACAGAACATGGCTCATAACATTAGATTCATCATTTATCGAAGGAATCTTCCTTTTCACGAGCATTAATTCAATGTCCCACTGTCCTCACTTACACACTCTGGGTACAGAATAGTACTGACCATCAATGCGCCAGGCAATTTATATGTGGTTATCACATTTTCCCCTAACAACAGCAGTGGTGACTCCCTACTTCACCGAGTAGCAGACGGGATCCAAAGAACCAGGTAACACTGGCAGATCATCTGCTTGCTAAGAAGTGGGGCTGTATTATAAAGCCATGTCTTGCTTGACTCAATTCTATGACTTCACTGAGATATTTATTTGCAATAGCTGAAGTCCGGGAAAGATAAAAATCTAGTACTTCTACATCCTTTGCAAAGCCACAGGTTGCAGAACGGAACTTAAATACACTGGCATACACATATGTAAGCACTTGGGACCGAGAGACAATGATTTGCTTGGTCTACGCATTGGAGGGTGCACAGGCATCGGTAAACTCACGTGTTATGGGCTCCTAGCTCAGCCCCGCCCTTTCCCATCTGTATGGCTGTTATTATTTTCTTCCTTTGTACATTGAAAACAATGACTATGTCCCCCTTGTGGCACTGTTATGCAGCTTAATAAATTAAGACATGGTAAAGCTCAGAGCGTTGCCTGGCATACAGGAAGCCCTGAGAAACATTATGAGTATGCAAGGAAAGTATTTGTATATGGTATTTTGTTTAGAGCAAGTGTAAGACCACAGGTCTACTGGTATTCTTGTTAGTTCCTTGTTTCTCCTATGGGATAAACTTTCATGATAAAGGCCAATTAATTGTGTCCCTATATAACTGTCCCTATATAAACAAATAGCCCTAAAACCCTAGATCAGTCTGGTATCAATACTTTAAGGAATGTTAGTTCCTGGATACCTGAGGAACACCAATCCCAGCACTGGAAGAGTCTAGGAAACAGAATTATTAGTAAGAGACCCTATAGGATTCCAAAATCCTAAAGGAAAACCTACTGTCAAAAGATAATGAGCTCTCCAACACAGTAAAACAATTTGAAGGCACAAGATTTCTCAGGACATGCATCCTTGCCCAAAAACCGGTCTGTTATCAAAGCAGGTTGTCATACTGACCCAGAGGGGACAGCGTGAAGAAGCGAAAGGACCTCTATAGACCACCACGGAACAAAGCCGAGGTGTCAAAGACAGCGTCCCCTGAGGTTGACCCGAGAAACAAACACAAAAATGTAGCGGAAAATTTCCCCACAGCTGCCCGGACGTGTTTCTTGTTTTCCTTGCCGTTAACGTTTCTTCTCAGGGAACGCAGGAAGCAAGGTCCGGCCCTGCCCGGGACAGCTGGGTTGAGCTGGAGCACGCCCCTGCAGTGCTCTGGGAGGGTTGTACGGCAGCTGAGAGCTGGAGCTCAGGTTGAGGCCAGCGGTGAGCTCATGAGGAGGACGAGCCTGGAATCTACAACCCCCCGGCTCACACAAGTTTGTTCACCTCTTATGGCAGGGGTGGGGGGTGGGGGGGGTGGGGGGTGTCCCGCCAGGTGTAGGGATGGTGGACGGGTGCCGGGTGCGTGCGGATTCCAGGCCACATGTCTTTTGTCACCTTGTCACCTCGCTCTACGGACACTTACAACTGAGCATCGTGCATAGTGCCTAGCCAAAGGTGAGCACAGATGGGACACACTGTCCTCCTTCGGGGCGCCTGTGGGCTGGCGGTAAAGACGATGGTAACTAAGACTTGTGTGATCACAAATTGTGAGATGCATTCCAGAGGGGGATGTGGGGAAGCAATGGTAGGAGAGGGACAGAAATGACAGGTGTCATGGAAACTGAGAACTGGAAGACACACAGGAACCCACCAAGGGAATGGGTGGCGGCCAAGGCATCCACTCGTGTGTGTGTGTGTGTGTGTGTGTGTGCGCGCGCACGCGTGCGTGCGTGCATGTTGTACATGTACACTGAATGTATGGTGTGCATGGTATGTGGTTATATGTGCTGTGCTTGGCGTGTTCACGTGTGCCGCGTACGTGTGTTTCTGTGTTGCTATATGTCACCAGAAGAGACTATGCTTTGGGAAGGAATGTCCCATCTGGGAACTTATATGTGGTTTCCCAGGCTGGAGCCCAGAGTGTGGGGTCAGGGCTGGGGGTATCGAGAAAAGAAGAAGCAGGCAGAGGTGGGTAGAGGCCAGATAACACGAAAAATGAGATCGCAGTTGAGGAGCGTGTTCTTCGTGGCCTCTGAGAGTTTGTAAGCAGGAGATTAACACAGCTGATTTATACCTTACGGTACATTTAGGTGCTGCCTTGATGATTTCAGTTTTACATTGCTAATCTCGGCTTTGCCCCGCCCCTAGACTTTCCACTGGCATGCGTTCATGTGAACAGGTCATACTGGGGTGGGCCGGGGAGCGGGAGGGGGCAGGCCTTTGGGAGTATAGCCATCGGGGTGGAGGATAGGTGCTCTCAAAGTGGCATTCTTGTATCCTAGAGCCCACTGCTGGCCATGGGAGGTGGTTCCTGGGGACAGTGAGTGTCCTGGGACCACTGACGGGCCCAGAAAAGCCACAGAGGGGCCTCTTAGACCCTGGCATCCTACAAGCATCCTGAAAATCTGCAGCCAGGAAGTTCACTCCTGACCAGGGGTTCCACTCCTGATTTCCCTATGTGGCCTGGGAAAGTGGTTTAAGCTAAGGATTGGGAAACAGACTAATGGGTCTTAGAATCCGGCTCTGTTTTTATTGCTTAGAACAAGTGAGAAACACAATGGGAAACAGACTAATGGGTCTTAGAATCCGGCTCTGTTCTTATTGCTTAGAACAAGTGTGACCTCTGGCCTCCATCTGTGCCATCTGCAAAAAATGATAGTTCTCTAAACCTCGTAGCTTCCCAACAAAGATCCAGAGTTCATTCCTATGAAATGTTTAATGGCGTCTAGAAAACAGTAAGCAGTATCTGAGCTTCATAATCACCATCATCATCACCACCACCACCACCATTAACCCCTTCTTTACTCAGCGAGTGATGACACACCCTTTAAAAAGACACTGAGTGCATAGTTTCTCCGCAGCTGTGATTCTGTCTGGCCTGTGTACCTAGCGCCAGCTTTGGACATTTATCTTTCCAAAGAGCCTTAGATCTCCCTCTCCCCCTCCCCTTCCCCCCCTCTCTCATATCTGTCTCCTGTGCGGAGACTTGCCAGGGCTGGTCCACACCGCATAACTCACCCAGAGTTTAAAGCAGTTAGTGCTACAGCTGGGGAGTCCTGATTGCGGCTCTCTCTCCAGATGGCTGTGGGAACTTTTACTAGTACCTTACGAAGCCTCCGTCTCGGGTTTTCTCACCTATGAGATGAGAGCGATTCTGCTCTCCTACACCGATGCCTTCCAACAGTTGTTAGAGTCTGGGGGAGGGGGGGAGATAGCAGAAGTTGCTCCAAAAAATTTTACATAAAAGGGTGAGTATGGTTTCTAGACATCTCTGTTCTAGAATCCTCCCAATCTGGTAAAAAAAAACAAAGAGTCCACAAAATCCAACAGTTACGGTAAAAGGTGGCACTGGGAACATCTGGCCACCGCCCAGATAAGTCCTGAGAATTATGAGAAGTCGGTGTGGCCAGGCATGCAGGACACCGCCAGAAAGGGGGTTGAGTCCAAATGATTAGGACTAGGAGGATTTATTAAGTGCCGACAGTATACACGCCTCAGGTGTGAAAGCCCTCACCTGACAGTGGGCCGCCATATCTGGTCATTGTGCCAGAGAAGAGACTCAACTGGCTGGGTGGGCCGGGGGTTAACAGCCTCAGTTTCCCTGTAGTTTCAAAATCCACCAAGGTTTGTGAAGCGGGGATAGGGTGGGCTGCGATTTGGTGGTGGAGCTGCGTTTTCGCAGGTTCAGTATTCTTAGGCGTTGGAGTCAGGTCATCCAGGTTGATTGTAACCCTTGACTGGGACTTCTGGTCCTTCCATGAAGGGACAGCGAGGGGCGTGGAATGGCTGCTGACGTCAGAACCTAGTTCATAACATCAACTGTGGGCCTGAGCCAGCTCTGCTCAAAGCCAGTGACAGAGTAGGCTTTTCGCCTTCCTTTGAACTTAAGTGAACTAACCGAGCCACACGGGCTCCTTGCATTATTAGCTCAACCATACAATGCAGCAGATAAGACGGAAGCACACAAGCATGCTGGGAGTAAACGATAACCAGAACTTCCATCAAAATGAACGACTTCTCGTGTCGCCGGCTTTACGTGCGGGTCTAAAGCAGGTCCTTTCAGCTTATTACTTGGTTCAGTTTATAATACGATTTGTCTTTTATAGAACTCCCACGCAACAATGTCCCAGTAAACAGCAAGACTGTTACGCTTATTAGAGATATTGAGGTGGGATACTTGCAAATGTCTCTCTTGCCGGGACAAGTTCCTTTCCCTCTTCATTGTGGAAGACACATGCAGGACACTCCGGGGAAGATTTACAGTGGAGGAGAACCCATACATGCCAGGAGGTAGTCTCGGGCAGCTTCAGCTATGCCACGACCCACCGCTGGCGGCGTTGGCGGAGTTCAGCGGCGCAGAAGGAAGGTTGGGGACTCGCGAGCGCCCTGGTGCCTTTTCTTCCCCCACAAAAGCCATCCAGGCATCATCCTATCGCCTACACGGACCGTGGTCTAAGGCCAGGGGTGCTCCGCGGCGCTGGAGTACTAACCTTGGAAGGCACTGAATGCCACTGCTGTTTCTCTCTGCGTCTGCCTCACCAGAGGGCTGGGGAGATGGAGGCCGTCTGTCGCAGGTGAGCTCCTCAGGCAGGCTTGGACTGACTCACCGAGCGCCAAGGAACTGCCCACTCCTTTGGGAGCTGGTGGTGTTGGCACGTGCCTTTATTTTCGTGGCGATTTAAAATGGGGAAGACTATAGACGGAGAAGGAATGTAAAGGAGTCGGGCTGCTTGCGTTTGGCATCTCAGAGCCTATGCAAGCATAGCTTTTGTAAAAACGGATCTCGATTGCCTGGCAGCCTCGGTTTCCCACACTCCTGTGCCACGTGACGGGGAAGAGTGCTCATTGTTGCCTTGGCTGTTGAGCAAGCCTCCTCCTCCTCCTCATTTTATCTGTTCGAGCTGAAAACCTGACAGTAAGGAGAAATCAGCGAAACCAAAAATAACCCCTGAGTTCTCTTGAGATCCAGGGAAACAGATTTCTGTGCACCAAATGCCTCGTTTGAAAAATTTTCCCACTTCTTATTTTATTTATTTATTTTTATGTGTCTTCTGAGTCACAAGGGACGTTTGGTTAGTGTAGACCATGATGCGTGTCAACCGCGCAAGGAACCTGTCTGGTGGTGACTTGTGGGGTGTTCTGACATGGTGGTCATAAACCTGTACATGCCAGGGGGAAGAAGGAGTCCTCGAGATAGTCACAACATGGCTCTGGGGCTCTTCCTGTGGGGGAGGGCTGTCCTCTTCCGCTACTCTATTTGTAGAGCCCACGACACCAACTCTTACACAGTGGCATGCAGTGAATGTTACCAATGGCCTTCCTTCTCTTTTTCCACAAGTGCGTGCTGGCCCTGTCCAGTGCCACACTCTGCCACACGAAACAGCACCTGAGATCCAAAGTGCGGGAAAGCCTGTCGTAGTGGCACACTCTTGTAACCCCAGGGCCGGGGACACGGAGACAGGCTGGTCGACCCTCAGGGCCCCATGGATAGTCAGCCAACATACTTGGGGAGGTCCTGACCAATAGGAGATGCTGTCTCCAAATACAATGCAGGTGACAGCTGATGCTGTCCTCCGCAGCCCACACATGCATGCACACGTGAAAACACGTGGACAATCGTATGCTTAGGAGCACACACCCACTTGTACGCAGAAAAGGTTCAGAGCGGCGAATGTCATGGTGGGTTAAATGCCAGGTGTCATGTGAACACGCTGCCGAGAGCCTGCCCCCTCCAGCACAAAGGGCTGGACCCTGACGTTGCAATCTTAATCAGATTGTCTAGACGAGGGCGCAGGGTCCCGACTGGGAGTAAGACATGGCTATTCGGAGGAATTTAGCTGGCTGCCACTTTTGTCACCAGTCATTAACGGAGTGTGGTGACAGTTTGCTTGTACAAACAGAGCTTGTCCGAACGTCAGAGGATGAAGCCTGCCGCTAGCTAACCATAGAGGTCAGAAAGTTTGTACAGACAGGAAGTGAGGTGGCTGGGCTGAAACAGGAAGTGAGATGGATAGGCAGCAACAGGAAGGGAGATGGCTGGGCAGAGAGAGGATATAAGCAGGAAGAAACAGGGACTCGCTCTCTTTTCCACTGGGAAGCTAACGAGGCCAAGGTGGCTTTGGCTTGCTCCTTCTTCTCTCTGATCTCGCAGCATTTCCCTTTTGTTTTTTTTTTGTTTTTTTTTGTTATTAGACCAGTAAAGAACTCCACTGACATCAGCATTTTCCTTTTGTTTTTCGTTATTAGACCAGTAAAGAACTCCACTGACACCAGAGGCTGGTCAGTCTCCAAGGATGGACTGTGCACACAGAGGCATACAACCTGCTTGCCCATCACCTGTTCCTGCGGTTGCTTTCAGCCCGATCTGAACTACTGTCTGGAGAATCACCTGCCACCGCCCCTCCTCCTGGAACTCAGGCAGACACAGACAGATGGCCGGCCCTTAAAGGCCAACATTCAGCAAGCGTGCGCTGGTGTGCCTGTGCCATTTATTAAAACACGGGAAATACTGTTCTAGACTGAAAACAGCCACTTTCCCAAGCCTGCTGTTGTCAGCTCCCCTGGACATTTCCCTGTCTACTCCTACACCCCAAGTCCACGGAGCAGGGCAAGGATCTCAGCTGTTAAGCCATTAAACTCAAGCCCTGATAGCGAGCTTCCTTGCATTCCTATTGGCTGATGTCCAGCAGGGAGGTACTTAAGGTAAACTGATAAGAATGTCACATCTGATAATAAACATCTTTGTGACAGAGCCATTGTGCATGGCTGTTCCCTGTACTAGAGGCGGCAACAGGGGGACAGTGTTGGACGTCATACGGATAGTGCGAAGGGAAAGGGGTAGCCCAAAGGGGGAGAGTAGGAAGGTGTGGGGGGGGGGAGATGGAAGGGATATCGGAAGACAAGAAAGTAGGGGGAACCTTTCAACAGTGCGTTCATGCTGAGCCACAGGAGAAAAAGGCATTCTTCCTGGGTTTCTTTGGATCGTTTGGTGGCTTGGGAATGACCTATCGATCCAATGGAAGTAGAAGGAACCTGCATTTTGTACAGAAAATCCAGGCTGGGCAGGTGCAGGGCAGGGGGCTCGCACCCATAGCCCAGGGTTGGGGTACTGGTTACAGAAGCAGCATAGTAGTTACAGGGGGGGGGGTTAATGGTGTCTCCGTCCCTTTATTCATCCTACAAATGGTTTGGGAGCCTCTGCTTTCATACCAGAAGCTGGGCTGGAACCGCACATGGGGCACAACACTGCGGCCTTGCCCTTGACAAAAATAGCAAGGAGTTATGTAATACGGAGCCTATCACGTAGCAGGCAGTTTTTAAGCACTTCTCCAAGATCATTCCTATCTAATCTTTGCGACAAGCTCTTAAAAGAGGCGCTGCTAACAGCCCTGTTTTATGGGGTGGGACAGAGGCACGCGGAGGGAGAAGCAGCAGGGTGCCAAGGCCAGGCGGCAGCTCACATGCTGCAGACCCGGGCTCCCATCCAGGCAGCCGGGCCTAAGGTCCATGCTGTCGCCCTCTGCAGAATCCCTCTCCGCAGAGCCGTTTGTTTTTAACAGACTCACAAGGGAGCATTCCCGTCACCACGCCTCACAAAGCAGTCTTCACACACAGTGGTATCTTACTGCAGCTTCACAGCACCCCTTGTAATCTGTTACCCCAATTTAAGGGTGAAGAAGGATGGGATTTTGAGACAGACTCGCGGGCTCTTTCCAAGGGCACGCTAAAGTCAAACAAGGATGCGTTTTGGCTGGCCATTACTACGATGAGCCCCTTCACCGTCGCCCCCTTCACCGCCTCCCGGGGACAGGGGAAGAAACTCCCAGAGTGACAGATTTTTTGGCTCAGCATATGAAAGACTAGTTTAAACATAGGAGAGGACCTGGTGCGATTACCAACTCCCGCGTGGGCGTGAGGCCGGGTAATCTGTGTTCTGTGCTGAGCTGTATCTCCATGAGAAAGATCTGCTGAAGTCCTAACACTCTTCACCTCTGAAAGTGAAAGGGACCTGGCCTGGGGACAGGGTCTTCTTCAGATGTGACTAAGTGAACGTGAAGCCCTTGAGCCTCATCCAGGGTGACCAGCGCTCTAGGTTTGTCTTTTCCTAACCGAGATTGTTTGCAGTGTTGAGGAGTGTGCCTGCACACACACACACCAGGCAAGTCCAGTTACAAACACACACACACACACACACACACACACACACAGAGAGAGAGAGAGAGAGAGAGAGAGAGAGAGAGAGAGAGAGAGAGAGAGAGAGCCTTTACTTGGCTTTTATAAAAGAAAAACATGTGAGACAAGAGCTCATCAAGCTGTCTGACTTTGAATTTTTGATCCTCCTGCCTCTGCTTCCACAGTAGCTGGGAGTACAGCCCACACGCCATCAGGTCCAGCTCCTTGTCGAATGGAAAAGTCTGTACAGAGCAATCTCGATGAGGAAGGAGATGGCCGCTCTGTGCCAAGGGACACCCGAGGTCACCAGACAAGTGAGAGGGGCAGGAAAGTGGCCTTCCTGGGGGCTTTAGAGGGAGCCTGGCTTTGCTGACCCCTGACTCTGGACGTCCAGGGTGACGCCAACATGGATTTCCATTGCTGTAAACCATCCTGTGTTTCTGTGTTCCGGAAACCAGGAGAATCTAACAGCCTCTAAGAAATGTATATTTTTTTCCTAGGAATGAAGGTTACAGTGTCACACTACAGTGTCTGGCTCTATAGACAGACTGAGTTCCTTAACGTGGGCAGCAAGGCCACCTTGCTCGCTTAGAAATAAATGGCCACTGTTGGTAAATCTTTGGCAAGTACACACGATTTTTCTACCAACTGAGAACTAGTCAGCCTAAATGCTACCGATTTTTATATGGAAACTCTAAAAAGGGAGACTTATTTTAGTAACAAACAAACAAAAAAATGTTCCGCAAGGGGCTTATTAGTAGTTCGGGATGGCCTCCTGAATTACTACTCTGAAGATCTGTTTTCCAAGAGAAGTGTTGGGAGAATTTTTAGGGAGTGACTTGATAGGAAAAAAAAGATTCTTGATATTAAAACTGCACGAGGGGAGGAAAGCACTCCCGTGGGAAAGAAGGAAGAGGGGGGGTGTAGACACGGTACACAGGTAGCCAGGCATGGTACGGTCCCATCCATGAAGGGAGGCCACCTGAGGGCAGACTGGAGCACAAGGCAGCGGCAGGGAGAGTGAGGGGAAGACTCCCTGCCGTTTAACACACCACCCAGTGTTGCAGTCACCTCGTCATTATCCCAACCTCAGGTAGGTCCAAGTCCACGGTGCGGCACGATTCAGATCCAGAAATGACCCTGGGTCTCTGTCCTGGCTGATACTGCCTTGGTACCCCAGTGTTGGAAACCTTCTTCTCAGCATTCTGCATCCTACCCGCAGTGTTTACATACTGGATAGCAGAGATCTCCCGTCTGAGTATTCCACGGGGCTCCTCTTGGTTTTGGTGTCAGGTGTGGTCAACTTGCCTGCCACGGAAAGCCCTGACCACACGCTGCGTTTTCCTTCCCAAGCCTGCGTAGGCTGCTCTTGCTGCAAGCCCCCATCCTCTGGAGACACCTGTGACTGTTCCCCAGACTTCCTGGCTTTTCAGTATTTCTCTGAGATGGACCTGGGCAATGGCGTTCAGCGCCAGCATCTGAAACAGCACCTCTGGTCCAGCACAGAACTAACTCCCCCAACGGAAGGCAAACGCTGAGCAACGTACCACTTCCTTTCCCTCATGGATGTCTGAGAAAAGTGCTGGGCTAGGCTTTCTTAGCAAATGCTGAATGTGACTCGTCCGTTGCTACCAGTTGGATATTTGATCCAGAACAGCCCGGAAGTTGCCCGTCAAACTGATTTATTAGTAAGCCTAACTAATCCATTGTTGAAGAGTATACTATTTTTGAAAAAGAGCATCATGCATGCATATATACCCATACATATGCATATGGCAGTAATACTTGGTAACTGACTGGACATACACCAGTTTTCCTATTAATTATTAAACGATTCTCTTCAGTTGCATGCTGGATACTGTGCTAAATGTTTCGCTTAGTACTTAGAGACGGAGACACCTCCATGTCATAGCTGGCAGGACAAGGGTCCTGCATTGACTATCATAGCAAGAGACAGAGCCAAGATGTGAACAGAATGACCCCCGACCTCCCGCTCTCAGTTACCAGCTCCTCACATGTTCATAAAATTATTAAAAATCACCCGGATTGAAACCTCTCAGCATGCTAAGCGCAGCGCTAAGCGTCTTGCAGAAGTGATCTCATTAAGGTTTGCAATTAGCCGGGGTGGTGGGGCTTATTTTTTTATTTTCACTTTCAAGTGCGGGAGCCAAGATGCATGGAGGTTAACTTGCCCAGGGACACACACCGTAAGGGGAGGGTCCCAGCTCTGATCCCTCTCAGCCTCTCCAGCGCAGCTGCCCTGAATACGTATCACTGGCTCCTGCCGTGTGTCTGGAACCATGCTAGGACCAAGGGCAGACAAGGATGACAAGTGAGATGCTCCCATCCATGAGGAACCCTAGAATACACAGACCTGCAATCTACAGACATGGGGGCAGAAAAGAAAGACACTGTAGTGATTAGTTATATGTGAGTCTAATGTTAGCCAGAAGGGTCAACGCAATGTTTCATAAATCATGCATCTTTACAAATTCAATTAAAGTGATGGAGTACATTTTACAAATCTGGTTGGATTTTAATTCATCAAACCAATCACCAGAGAGACCCTGACAGGCTGCTCTGGTTTCTTCGTTCCCACTGGGGCTGAAGGTACACTGTTAGGGCAAAACTGAGGTCCTAGATTTCAGGCATGTAGTTGGAGAATCACCTAAGAACTGTGGCCACACTCTTAGACGTCTATCAAGGATTTGTTTCCTAATGTCTATGAACGCAGGGCAATGGCCTCCTCTCCTTTCCTCTGTTTTGAAGTGTCTACCAAAGCCCACCTCAGCTGCCCTCCCTCCATTTGACTCCCACTCACTCCCCAGGGTTCTTGGGAAAACAAGTTGTCCCTCTGTGGACTTGTCAGGCAATCTGCACGTCGGATGGCACCTGGCCTCCGATGCCCACTGTTGAGGCTGGTGGTAACCTCATCAGCATCAACGCCAGATGCCATCTGAGATATAGTCTCTACGCTCCTCAAGAAGACGCCCGCTCAACGCTCCGTGAAGAGCCAACGGCACAGAGTGTAAGGCCTCGAGGAGAGCAAGTCCTGAGTTTCTGAACAGAGGAGTTTTCAGAGGATGGATTTCCCAAGGCAAGAGCCCTACAAACCTGGGCGATGAAACCTATGGGTGAACAAACAGAGTTTGAGCAGGTCCTGGCCTACTTCAGAGCCTACTTACGTTGTGAACGTAGGAGCGTCTGCCCTCCATCAAACCAAAGACACTACTGCCAAAGTCTTTTAAAAAATAGATTCAATGTATCCCCTAAAGCAAAACTGACAGCAAGGACAGAGATCCCCACTTTATCAATAACGCAACCTTCTTCGCATCAATGCAGATGGTTTTAGAGAGGAACACAGGCTTTACTGTAATAAAGGCTTCCTATATGTCCCACGTTGTACATACATAGGTTGACTCTGCTTCTTACAACGACCTCGGGGTCCCATCTGCTCACCTCTGTCCTGCACCTGGAGTGAGCTAAGGCTGGGAAGGAACTGGCCTAAGATAGTTTGTCAGTGGTCCCAGGGTCATGGGTGACAGTAGAGTCCCCCAGCCCTGCCTCCACCTTCCTCCGTCCTGTCTAGAAGCCCTGCTGACTCTTTCAGTGAAGGGAGCTGTGACAGCAAGGTGACGCCAACAGCTGTGCTCTTGCGGTGAATACACTCCCAGGACCATGCACTCATTCCTGTATCCACCCATTGCATGTTTGGTTGTGGTCTATGACATTAGAGACAGCAATAGTAATGAAACAGTGCAAAAAAAAGTCTTGCCTTCTCAGGACTTACATCTTAAAACAGAAGACAGATGTTCCAATTAATAAAATAACCGGTGAGGAGCCACGGAGAGATGTCTCAGCCAGTAAAATGCTTGCTGACCAACTCTGCGGCCTGAGTTCAGATCCTATCGCCCACATACAAAGCTAGACGTCGGTGGCACGTGCCTGTAACCCTGCTGCTGGGCAGTGGAGACGGGAGTACCCTCAGGGCTTGCACGCTAGCCCGGCTACCTGAATGGGTGAGCTCCAGGCTCAGAGAGAGAGACGCTGCCTCAACAAATAATGTGGAGAATCATGAAGGAGGGCACCCAGCATCCTCCTCTGGTCTCTACGAGTATACACAAATGAACGCTCACTTGAACACACTCACGAGTGCACGCGCACACGAGCACACACACACACACACACACACACACGTAGCAAGGGCGATGGCGGTAAGTACTAGGGAGGAGAGTCTGTGCCATAAAGGTGCGAGTAAGAGGTTTAGGAGGCAGAGCCCCAGCGCTCTGGGAATGGCCACCAGGGTGCATCACTGGGCCTCCCGGTGAGGTAACAGCCAAGCTTCTGTCTGAGGAGTGAGAAGAAGGGGGAGGTGCCCAGGGGGTGGGGCTCACCCATCATCGTGAGGGTTTAGCTTTCACTCTGGCAAGATGCAGAAATCAATGGAGGGTTAATGTACTGCCCTGAATTACCGTGAGGCTTCTACGCTCTTCGCATATTTTTTTAAAATGTATTAGCAACTTTAATAAATTATGAGGAAGTGCATTATGTCAAACTTGCAATCTCTAAATACTGCTGATCTCATACAGAACTCCATTTAGCACTGCCCTCGTGAGGGGGTGGGGTGGGCCGGAGCTGGGAGAGTCTGGAGGGCTGCAAAGACAAGGAGCCCAGAGGCAGTGGGCTTCCTGTTCCCAGGATGCCACCCCTCGGGTCCCTCTGGGTCCCTCCTTGAGAGGAGCAGCCTTCCCAGCAGCCTCGTTTACGCCCTTAAGATACAAGAACCTGGAAAAGGACCAGGTCGTTGCTGAGAGCTACTACGTGGTGGGGACAAAGCCATCCACGGTGATGACCTCAGCTTCCCTGGCAGAGGAGAGAAGAGCCCTGGGCATATCACCACCTCCGCCGCCGCCGCCGCCACCTCGGTTTGAGGCTCACAAGACAGGAGCCCTCCAGTGCCCACCGCTCCGTTTTCCTCCTTGTGCTGGAGGTTTATCCTTCCGTTTCTTTCGCTCAGGGTTTCACGCCTTGAACTCCCTCGGATCCTCTCCCTCCTGAATGCCAGTGTCACACGTGTGTGTGACCACACCCTGCTTTTATGTGGCCCTGGGGATGGAGTGGAGGGCTCTGTGGGCTTTGTGCATGCGAGGCAAACATTCTGCCAGCCGAGCGGCACCCCCCCACCCCCGTAGCCTCCTGAAGCTCTGTTGTCTTCTTCGCTACGAGGTCCCATCATCTGGTTGTCAGTTCATCTTCTCCTGCTCTGTCCTCTGGTAAACGAGCCCCACCGGGGGTCAAAAGTGAGCAGAAAGAAAAGCAAGGGCCACCTGCCTCAGAGCAACCATGGAGAATTCAGCTTCTGTTTTTTTGTTTGTTTGTTTGGTTGTTTTTTTAGTTTTTACGAGACAGGGTTTCTCTGTATTGTTTTGGAGGATATCGGTCCAGCCCAGCCTCGAACTCACAGAGATCCGCCTGCCTCTGCCTCCCGCGCATCTTCTGGTTTTAAATTGTTAAGTTAATACATGGGATGAGCCCTTAGCCTGGGAAACAAAAGGCTAAGAAAGCCACCGGCTTGAGGAATCTGGGAGTGGGGGCTGCGACTAAGAGTGTCCACTCTCAAGACCAAGGTCCTGAGGCTCTGGGGCGTGTATTCTTTTTTTTTTTTTTTTTTTTTTTTTTGCCAGATAAGCATGTAATATCTCCTAAGACTTTTCTAGAACTGACGTTTCTCTCTGGGCTTCTGGTTGTTTGCCGCATTAAGCCTTGCTGCTGCATGGGAGGCTGGTTACTCACCACACATGCCTCTTGTAGACAAAGCTTTTTTCAAAGACCCATATGACATCTCTAAAGTTATAAATTCTGCTGCAGGGGGCAAAACGCAGACTCAAATGCCGCCATTCATTGTACGCACAGAGACTTCTAGAATGTGTGTTGTCCACCAGTGACAGTGAAAACGTCAGACTCGGAGGAAAACAAAAACATTTAAGGAGAAATTTAAAAAATTTTCAAAAGCCCACAAGTAGAAAAACACAGCGTCAAAACCGCGATGCTAGTTGCGAGCTGCCTGCTGATGCTTGACTTGTAAACTAACCTGAAACAGGAGGCCAATGAAATATGGAATATAATTTCCCCATCTCCGCCCTTGCAGGTGTGAAGAGTTTTGTTGTCCCATCCCTGCACTAACTGGCTACACTCAGGGCACCACCAGTCACTAAGAACAACGTGAAGAGGACACATTGTCCTCGTGGATGCAGTTCTTGAAGGTGTTTCCTATTTGC
Organism: Mesocricetus auratus; assembly: GCF_017639785.1. Classification (NCBI taxonomy): domain Eukaryota; kingdom Metazoa; phylum Chordata; class Mammalia; order Rodentia; family Cricetidae; genus Mesocricetus; species Mesocricetus auratus. Next base: position 3,885,164 of record NW_024429180.1, read on the forward strand.
TCTGGACCACCATGGTTTGCTGCCATGAAAACAACCTAGAAACCTAGAAGCAGTGTAAACAGCTGCTAATCATTGCCTTCCAGGGAAAAATGCTAGAGCAGAAAGAAATGGCAGAAGTCGTCACCGCAAAAGCCCATGAAATCAGCCAAAGAGCTCAGACGTAAGGCAGCTGAGAAACGTCTTCGTTTCGATCATGAGAGACTATGGCATTTTATTAATGTCTTTTCATTCAACAGTTGAAGTGACCCCCCACACCCCCATCCTATATTGCGTATGACACTGATCTGTTTTCACAAGCTTTGAAGGACTCTGCCCAAGGCTGGGGCAGTTTTTGCCATAGCAACCAAAACTTTTCTTCTATGTGCCAATTCTTTTCAAGCTATCGCCTAGGCGGAGGTCTTTCTAGGATGTTCTTCCATGCCGTGGAGGTTTAAAAAATGTCCAAAGTTACAGTGCTTCAGCCCAACACTCAGAGTGAATTCTTGGTCATAACTGTTTGCAGTCGAATGGACAGAAGGAATAAGAAGATGATGGGGGAATGGTCTTCTGTATCTGCTTATCTTATTGGTTGTTGAATAAAACACTGCTGGCCAATAGGGCAGCAAGATAGGAGGGATAAGGTATGAGGAGGATTCTGGGGAGTGTAGGCAGAGAGGAATCGTCTTGTGATACCAGGAAGTGGCGTAGCCAGGCAGAAACTGCTACTAGCTAACCATAGAGGTCTGGAGGTCTGTACAGACAGACAGGAAGTGACATGGCTGGGCAGAATCAGATTATAAGCAGGGACAAACAGGAAATCGCTCTCTTCTCTTCTTCCCCTCCTCTCCCCTCCCCTCCCTTCCCCTCCCCTCCCCTCCCCTCCCCTCCCCTTCCCTCCCCTCTGCTCTCCTCTCCTCTCTTCTCTGTGGAGACCCAAGCCATCATCATGCAGCAGGCAAAGGAGTTTCAAGTCTGGTAATCCAAGACCATGTGGAAATACATAGATTAGTAGTTACGGATTAAAAATTAAGACAGAGCCAGCCAATTAGAAGCCATAGCCAGCAGCGAACAGTATCATAATTAATCTAAGTCTCGTGTGTTCATTTGGGGCTGATGAGGCTCTGGGACCTAGCCAGGCCAGAAAACTTACATTACAAGAAGATCTTTCCCTTCCTTCTGAGAAGTATGGTGGAGAGGGCATGGGAGGAGGAAGAATGGGTGGGTTAGCCAAGAGGAGCGCTATTGGCATCTGGAAGTTCCCTTGAAGAGACGGACCTCAAATGTGGAGGCCCAGGAGCATGGTGAGAACAGGGGTCCCCTGGACTCCCCTCTCCTCCGGCCCCCTCACGGCAAGTTTAGCACATCCTCTCTTCAACAGTGTCAGTGACCCTGGAACCAACACCAGGTCCCCGGTGCGACAGCCACTCAACCACACGGCTTTGTCTTTTAGAAAGACATTCTAAACACCGAAAGCTACTTCAAGAAATTCACTAACAGCGCTTTCTAGGTGATAACACAATTTCAGTTTGCTATTTTTGCATTTCTGAGATGTTTCTCCTTGTTTCTAATTAAACACATAATTCTGTAAAGCATAACTTAAATGTAAAACCTAAGTATGTGAACTGGTTCATCTTCTTAAACTTAACTGTGAGCATTAAAAGGGGGGGTATGGGATGTGGGAGAACTCCTTCAAGAGCATAGTTCTGTCACAATTACTGCCACGACTGAGGACTCCCCTTTGACATATGTCATACTATATCTTGGCAAACACACAGTTTTACCTCCTGACTGGTGTGTGTGTGTGTGTGTGCGCGCGCGCGCGCATATGTATGTGTGTGTGCATGTGTGTGTGTGCGTGCATGTGTATGTGTGCGTGCTTGTGCGTGCACACACACGCGTGCAAGTGAGAGTGCAAAGGCCAGAGGTTGGTGTCAGACATATTCCACCACACCTTTTAAGGCAGACTATTTTTCAACCTGGAACTCACCAGCTGGGAAAGATCAGTTAGCCAGTAAGCTCAAACCCCAAGGGTCCTGTCTAGGCCTCCCCAGAATTTGGATTATAGTCACATGACACCACACTCAACTCCTTGTGCGGTGCTGGGAATCTGAAGTGAGGCTTGTGTAGTTGGTACTTTCATGGACGAGACTCCTTCTGACTCTTCCTAGTGAGTCTCCGTAAGCCTTGTCTCTCTCTGCTGCTGGACTTCTCTCTCTCTTCCTCTCTCCCTCCCTCCTTCCCTCCTTCTCTCTTTCTCTCTCTCTGTCTGTCTGTCTGTCTGTCTGTCTCTCTCTCTCTCTCTCTCTGTCTCTGTCTCTGTCTCTGTCTCTGTCTCTCTCTCTCTCTCTCTCTCTCTCTCTCTGGGCAGCCTTGTCTACGGTGTCTATTACATGAACAAGTGCACGATAACCAAGTGACTATGTTATCTATCCCGGTCTTTCTAATTCTGTAGGGTCACAAATGATTCCAAGGAAGCATTTTCACACACATAGTCCACCCTCTGTCTCTGCCTCCCTCTCTCCTCTTAAGATTTCCTCAGTGTAAGTAGAATTACTGGGTTACAGTGTATGGATTTTTGCACGGTTCTTAATGCATTTTGAATTGGTACATTCTTAACTGTAACCCCATCTGAGCACTCAACCTATCTGTGCGTTTTCCTCTAGAGCTAATCATATTACACTGATTTTTATCAGACAATAAGCACATGTTTTCCTTTTTGTCTTAACTGCCAGGAAACTCAGTGCTAAAGTTCAAATCCAATAATGAGTTCATCTCGGGTGACCCAGACTCCGTTTCTTTTTTTTTTCTGTGGGTCAGTTTTCTACTTAGTTGTTTCTTTCTCTCTTTTTTCTTTGAAAAATAAAAAGGATGCTGAATTCTAAAAGTTATTTTAAATCCCTTTTGAGAACAGGTAGGCTGTGAATCTTACTCAAATGCAAAGGCACACATGGGTAGGTGTTGATTATATCTAGTGCAAAACTGTACTTTAACACCATGTGTTCTTGGATATGAAGGCTAAGATGGTCTAAGGATACACACACACACACACACACACACATATATATATGTATATGTATATATATCATCATCACCACCACCACCACCATCATCATCCTCATCCTCATCATCATCCTCATTGGCTGCACTCCTTTATCCACGGAGACACAGAGGAAGTCGAGACAACGCAGCCAGGATTAGGAGACTATTTGGAGTCAGAGCACAAACTAACTAGGGCTCAGACCTCCCCGTGTCCAATCCCTCTACATGGAGCACCGTAAAAGCCCCTTGGCGCTTCACCTTGTCCCGGCACTGCTGCTGTCACCAAGTGAAGCATCTCTCTAGGGTACTTTCCGTCTGCCCTTCCCCGTGGGTTCCTCACGGCCACCATCACCGAAGGCTCGCACCATTTAATCCCTGCCCACCTTAGCTCACTGTACGCTGTCACTCTGTCGGTGTGTCTCGGGGCTGACCAGAAACACGCTGAGTAGCCTGATCCACAGAAAGGTGTGGACGTACACTTCTGGGGGCAAGAGGTCTAAGATCAAGAAATGAGCAGCAGGGTTCTTCCTCCTGAGGGATGTCGGGAGGGGGGTCTGTCCCGGTCTTCTCCTCCTTCTCCTTCTCCTCCTCCTCCTCCTTCTTCTTCTATTCCTCCTCCTCCTCCTCCTTCTTCTTCTCCTTCTCCCTCTCCTCCTTCTCCTTCTCCTTCTCCTCCTCCTCCTCCTCCTCCTCCTCCTCCTCCTCCTCCTCCTCCTCCTCCTCCTTCTTTTTTGGCCATCTTCCCTCTATGTCTTTCCACACAATATTTGTCTCTGTCTAAACGTCCCCTTTAGTGAGGACACAACGCACACTCACTTGGGACTCACATCCCGACCTCTGTTGCACTTGACTGTGTCTCTGTGAGGATACCACCCACTTGTCTTCAGCACTGAGGGCCACTGGCAACGAGTCCACGCTCCTATTAAGAACCTTTCCGCACACGTTCTCGCTGGGAGCATGGAACTCACTGGGTGCCCACCCCCAGGGCGGACGGCAGAGTTTGCAAGAGAAATTAGTCGGAAAGCGGCTCTGAGTCACCTGGGATGGGCCGGGGCAAGAGAGGGTGATATGGAATGCATCAATCTTACCAAGACACACAGAAGGTACACATGTGAAAATGCCATCCTGTAACTCATGTGATTGCCAATGAAGAGTGAAAAGAAAACAGAAAAAAAAGATATTCTCCCAACAAGCAAACCCTGAGGTGCAAAAATTTGCATTTCATCTTTAATGATCACAAAACGTTTGTAAGTTTTTTTTTACTTCCCCGTTCAAAATATTTCCCCGTTGCAAACAAATGAATGTCTAGACTCACCTCTATGGCATCCGGGGGTCTTTCACAGCCTGTTTTAAGGTGTCACCGTCATCTCCGTTGGGAACAAGTATTCTTGGAACGAGAGCAAAAGCTGACTTGGCTGACTAGAGTGGATATGGAGGGGTTGGGATGGTGCAGGTCCAACGTCTAATCATACTTTGTCTTAGGCCAGTCTAATCCTCCCCGAGTAGCCATTCCTTACCCGCCTCTCCTGTGACAAACGGATAGAAACCTTTTGGGATCTACTAACTTAGCTGGTCACCAGCGCCCACCAATCCACAGACTAAGAACCTCATCAGACAGCATCGGAGGCCGATAGCAGAGTCTCCTAGCCTGCTGCCGTGCCTCTCTGAGTTTCCACCGACGTGTTTCTCAAATGCCTCGGCCTGTAGCTCTTGGCTCTGTTGCTATAACACCCCATGATCCTGCTTCCGCGTGAGAACATGGAACCTGGGGGAACGTAGCTCCCTGCTGCCTCAGCCATGCTTGGATCCACATAAACTATTTTTTTTTACTACCTTTGAGGCAAGAAGGTTTTTTTTAATTATCAGCATTCCCCACACCTGACCCATATTCTTCTGCGTTACTCTCAAACTCCAAACTCCACAGACTCTTTCCCTTGCCCAAACCCAGAGTAGCTTGCTGCCTGCATCACCCTCTGACCCCAACCTACCTCTCCAGGTCTACCGCCCACGCTTTCCTAGGGCCACAGGGAGGCATCACCTCCTCCTCCACAGGACCTTGTCATGGCTGCCTTATCATCATAAAAAATAAAAAAAATCACTCCAGTGTTCCCATTTGCTAGAGTGCGTATGATCTTAAAACCTCGGGGACCTGTCCATGCTTTGGGTCTGCTCAGTGGTCTTTCTTAGCCCCCTCCCCAATGATAAACCTATTCCCTTGAGGAACACATGCAAGGTAAAAGAAATATCCTACTGCAGACGTCAACGGTGACACTCCAGTCGCTTGCAACTATCTTGTCGCCATAGCAACCAGGCTAAACCTGACGCACACTGATAGTGTCGCAAAAACCGACAAGAACTAATGAACCGACCTAAGACACTGGACAGGTAGGCTTTGGGCAGTGTTGGGCAGTGTCGAATGTGGAGTGATATCGGTTTTACTAGAACGTTCCCTTTGTCCTCACCATTTCCTCCCCCCCAACCCCCCAGTTGGGGGCAAATTCTAAGAAGCTGGATTCTGAAAAAAAGCAAACACCCGGATGGCCACGGGGATGGCCTTTCTCTAACAGAGGGGATGGATCTGTTATCTGGCCAAATGTTTGAAATTCCTCCTCCACCAAGCATGCCTAATGGAGAGGAATGTGTTAATTACCCTTACATGACAGCTGGTAGGACTTCCTGAACTAAGTCTAAGTGGAGTAGTGACCTTGAACTCCCGGAGTGAGCCTCTGTACTGTGCTCATAGAGAGACCAGGCTCTCACAACAGGTTCCGAGGGGTGGGTCACAGTGCGGGGTCTCCACGAACTCGGGCCTGCAGGCGTTTTGGCAGCGGGCCAACACTCGGGCAACAAAGGCACCAGTGTGGTGCTTTTGCATGTCGTTTTAGTGGGGGAGAGAAGGGAAATCCCAAGGAGATAATCCCCATTATTACAGCAGCTCTGCGGCTCCAAGTGGCTGATACCAGGCAGAAGCACACAAAGGGTGAGGGTTTCTTCGTCTGACCCCACCACCCACAGCTCTCCGCCGCCCTCACTGTACCCTGCCATCAACGGGGATCGGCACTGCTTCTGGCTCAGCGTGGCCGGAGTGTTGAACAGGAAGGAGGAATTACGATCCTCGCCCTAGAGGAGTCACCGGCTTGGCACTCGACAGAGGATAATCTAATTTACCCAAGTTTCCAGACCCAAGATTTTAAGATTCCACGATAAAGGGAACTGTTTTATCTTTACATGGAAAAAAAAGTCATGAATATTCTTTTGTTTTTTTTTTAAAAGGAATTTATATTCACTGACTAATATAATTTGCGCCGCTGCGCCTACATGAAATTGTTCTATCACGAGTCTGTACAAGAGAGCTGCTGAATTCATTCTCTCTTCTCCAGTCGCTGACTAAAGATTTTCTCTTCCACCTGGAGTCACACAAGCCCAAGACCAGTTAGCTTTTCTGAAATGCAATATCATGGTGTTTTCCCTTCCAAAGTAATAACTTCATTGTCCATTCATACACTTCTGGGAAAACTATCTGGTTTTGGTTTAGTCTAGGGAAAATACATTAAATATTTTCCCCTTAAAAATGTGTAGAAGAAAAACATACATTTCTTTTAAACAACTGGAATCAATTTAAGTCCCTGGCATAAAGAGTGAGGGAAAAAAAAATCAATGGAAGTTAAACGTTGAAAGGCAAAGCGTGTCTTTGCAAATGGCCCTGAACTTGTGTCCACCAAGAGGAACAAAAAGAAGGGCTTCGACAATGAGGTAGCATGGCAGAGCAAGTAATCAGTCAGTCAGTCAGCGTGTGCGTGCGTGTGTGTGTGTGTGTGTGTGTGTGTATAAGCCTTTGTTCTGTGTGCGTGCGTGAGTGTGTGTGTGTGTGTATAAGCGTTTGTTCTGTGTGCGTGCGTGAGTGTGTGTGTGTTCTCTGCATGTGTATGTGTTCTGTGTGTTTTGTGTGTATGTATAAGCGTTTGTTCTGTGTGTGTGCGTGTGTGTGTATAAGCGTTTGTTCTGTGTGCGTGCGTGCGTGCGTGTGTGTGTGTGTGTATAAGCGTTTGTTCTGTGTGCGTGCGTGAGTGTGTGTGTGTTGTGTTCTGTGAGTGTGTGGGTGTGTATGTGTGAGAGTGTGTGAGAGTGTGTTCTTGGCTGTGTGGGTGGAGTGGGCAGAGACTTGCGTTTATCTTTGTCGCAATAGCGTCTTCCTTATTTCTTTCTACCATGTTGTTTTGAGACGGGGGGGGGGGGGCTCTCATTGGAACTTACCCATTTGGCTAGCCCAGCTGGCCTGCTCTGGGACTGTAAGTACACATGACTGTGCCTGGCCTTTTTTATGTGGGTGATGGACACGAAGCTCGGGGGGGGGGGGGGTCTTGCCTTGTGCGTTTGAGGCAAGCACTTTACTGACTAAGGCGTATTCCCAGCCCCCAGTCAATAAGCTCTTATGGAAAACACATCATGCATTGGATGCTAAGAAATTCAATCTTTATGTTCCTTGCTGTCTTTTAAGAACGTTATGAATTTAGGTAGGGAGCTCACAGGAACATGCACAGAAATGCCGAGATGCTATACTGACAGGACCTGAGGGGTCAGGAGGGCCCTCAGGAAGGCCTCGTGCACAGAGATAAGCAGACAAGGTTGCACCCTCATAAGTTCCTGAGAATCCTGCGGAGAACCAATTCCCAACCAGACAGGAACTTACAGTTCCTCGCCAACCAATACCAGGCACCAGTGAGTGCCAAGAGACCAATGAAGAGTGTTTCCTACCTAGCGCATGGTTTTTATTTCCTTCTCCCCTTTGCTGAGGCTTGGAATCCTTCCAGTTCCTCCAGAAATAGTTGTTCCTCCCTTCCTTCCTTAAATGGTGCAAGTTAAGTGAGGACCTCCAAGGAGAGACACTGCCACTCAGATCCCGGCATTCACACTGGCGGCCCCGAGCCAACCTCTCTCATCTCGCTGACTAATGCAATACAGTGAGGCATCACCATTCTGGTTACAACAACCGTGGCAGGGGAGACTGCCCTCCATTCGTTCCTGGTGATGATAATGGAAGCCATCGGAAACACGGATCAGGAGAAGCCAAAGTCAGGCTGTAAGGCGGGATGACGAAGGCCAGAGAGTTCAACACCGCAGAGAGCTCCAGGGAAATGAAGGTTTCAGAAAAGGACCACGTTCAAGTGACAATCAAATCCATACCGGAGATCAGATCAAAGTCAATACCGGCGGAGTCGGGGAGCAGCGGGAAACACGGTTGAAGGTGCTTTCTATCTGAAAGATCCTGTTCTGTTAGATTTCCCTGGCCAGGGAGGTTGGGGACTGGGAAGGAAAATGGGCTTTAATGCGGTAGAGAAGAGCCTCCATCTCCCCACCGTTCCTGTGTATGAGCAGGAGGAGGAAGAGGCGCAGGCTAGCCACAGAAGCGGCTCAGTCACTCGTGACCAGTTTCCTTTTCCCTGTCCGCACACGTGGGTGTGCAAACACACACACACGTGGAACATAGCAGTTCCTTCATTTTTTATGCTCCTCTTCTAACCCTGGTTTTCCCATTTCCCCCTCTCTTCCTGTTCCGGTCCCACGGGAATTTTAATTCTTACCTGAGTCGAAGGCATTGAACTTTCCATGTGAAAGCTACCGGAAGAACACGCGAGGGCCAGAGACTTTGGGTCTTAAAGTAGTGAGCGAGGCTTCCAGCCGTTAGTCTACACTTACACCAACCCAGCGTGGACTGAGCTTCGGGGACCAATGTGTTGGCTGATTTCTCCTATATGTGTGTACATCCTTAGATCCCACTCTCACTCCCCAGCCGTGGATTGCACTCACTTAAGGAGGAAACACTCCTATCACAGCAACTGCCTAATTACACATTAGAGTAGTAGAGAGGGAATTTGAGAACAAGAGTAATTCGTGCAAAAATACGCCTTAACTAGTAGCATTAGCTTCAACAAAAGAATGTAGGCAGAACTGCTGATGAATGGGAGACAGGAAGTTAAACAGAAGGTTATCTTTTTGACAGTTCTGAGAAGGTCATCATGAACATTTCCTCGCTTTCAGGACAGGAAATGGTAATTAAAAGAAGGAAGAATGTGGGAAGAAGGCCCAATGGACCACAGGAGGTTGAGATTTCCCACGAAGCCTTAGGTGGGATCAACACGTAAGTCAGACAGAAGGCAGCCAAGTGAAACAAAGTTGATTTCCTTCCACTGTTCTCTTCCCAGAGGCGGGTCTCTGAGAGACGGGCGACAGAGCATATCATTTTAATGCTATCTGGTGCTATGTTGTATTTGTAGGCATTTCTAGAACATCATTTTGTCTGTGCAACAACTGTGTGACTGAAGCATGAGTTTACATTGTGGAGGGTACAGCTGTGGCCCCGAGGTGAAGGCACTGGGTGAGGTGTGGCCAACTGAGTTCAACCTTGGGACCCATATACGAAACTACTGACTCCCCCAGTTCCTGTTTGACCTTCACAGCACATAAACATGTGCACCCTCATACACACACACACATTCACACACATTCACACACTCACACATCTTCACACACTCACACTCATATACACACTCACACACACTCACACTCATACACACACTCACACTCATATACACACTCACACATACTCACATATTCACACTCACATTCACACACTCTCACACACTCACACACATTTACCCTCACACTCATACACACACTCACACATTCTCACACACACATCACACACTCACACTCATACACACATATACACATTCACACACTCACACATCTTCACACACTCACACTCATACACACACTCACACATCTTCACACTCACACTCATACACACATTCACACACATTCACACTCACACACTCACACATATCACACACTCACACTCACACATTCACACACTCACTTGCACACACTCACACACAAACACTCACACACATTCACACACTCACACATCTTCACACACTCACACTCATATACACACTCACACACTCACATTTCACCCTCACACTCATACACACATGCACACATACTCACACTCAAACACACTCACACACATCTACACACTCACACATTCACACACATCCACACTCACACATCCACACACACTCACACTCATACACACACTCACACACGCTCACACTCACTCAAACACACTCACACTCACACATTCACAAACACTCACACTCATACACACATTACACACATCACACACTCACTCACACTCACACACACTCACACATTCACACACTCATACTCATATACACACTCACACACACTCACATATTCACACTCACATATTCACACACACTCACACTCATACACACTCACACATATCACACATCACACACTCACACCCATACATTCACACACTCCTATACACATTCACACACTCACACATTCATACACACACTCACAAATACACACACACTAAATGAAACATTTTTATTTAACTAAATAACTAAAAATATGTGCATAAAATATATGTCAAATCTTTCTTCCCTAAACCACTCTCCAGCAAAATTAGCCAGAGAACCTTTTTAAAACTGAAAACCCCTGCTCAGTCAATGGTCGATACCATCAGCAATTCTGAAATCACAGAACGTTGGATGTGGGCTTGTAGCGTGAAGAGACACTATTATGACACTCACACAATGGCCTCAACTTCCCCAGTCACTTCCCGAGGCTTTTCAGGTCGCAACAGTACCGTTTATTCAATTGTGGCATTAAATCGTATCCCAGTGACCCGAAGGAGTTGATGCATATGCAGTTATGCCTAATTTGTATCCCGGGATGTGCCAATTCTGTCTCCATGTAAAATCCTGGTAGAATCGCAATTTAACAAGCTTGACAGGATATCAGAATTGCTATGTTGTCTCCAAACCTCATTAGCTGGAAGTCTGTGCTTCCCTATAATGTTCAGTGGGAGTATAAGCTATTATTATTTTTCTGTTTGTTTATGCAAGGCAAGAGTTCAGTGGGAAACAATAACCCACGGAAGCCACTGAGAAACAGAGCATGAGTTCTGCAGCCTCAGCGGTGGCTGATGCCTGGGAGAGCAAATACCTCACCGTCCTTCAGGGTTCCAGCATTTCCTGGAACGTAATATATTTCTAATAAATTTGACATGATCTAAGACGTCATGGCAGCATCCGAAGCAGGCTAGAATGAGCTAACAGCCGGCTGGCTGTGCTGTGCCTGGGTTCTGAGGTTGGGCTGTGTGTCCGCTGCCTGGCTGTGCTGTGCCTGGCTTCTGAGGTTGGGTTGTGTGTCCTCTGCCTGGCTGTGTTTGACCTTGGCTCCCTCTTAGTTTCCCCCATGGTGTCAACTGCCTTCTGGCCTCTACTTAGGGGAAAACCTTGGCCTGCCCAGTTTTCGGAGCCCTGTACTTGTTGGCATTTTCTTGGGGGAGCTGGTACCTGTCTCATGACGACCGTCACCCGAATTTGCCAGCTCTCGTCCACGGATAGTTAGGAAATGTCTGCTTGAGGAGACTCCCCTACCTCACTATCTTAACCGAGGCTCGCCACCCAGTGCAATCACCCCGGCTTGACTCAAGCTTGGAGCCACACTCCAAGCAGGTTACCAAGGACCCCAGATTTGGTGGGCTGCAGGACCAGGTTCAAATCCCTCCTCAACCACCCAGCGGCTGCGGTTATCCCAAGTCTCTGGACCTCTCCGCTCAGCTACGGAAGTGACAACGTAAGAATTTTTCGCGGAATCTCCATAAATGCTGATGGCAGGCCAGTGAAGGGTCCTGGCCTGGCCCTTGCTTAACGTCTTATCTGCTGCTTTTCTCTGACCTCTGAAGCTCAGCTCCGCCTGTGGCCATTCCCCGGGGCACCCTCATCCTGTCTCTCAGTTCTGTTCCTGACAACAACAGAGTCTGCGCTGGGGAAGGGGGCAAAGACCACAAGCATGTGTCTGGTGTTTTTTTTGTTTGTTTGTTTGTTTTTTCCTAGCTGCTGTGGGGAACAGAAGTGTTTGCCTGCATCGTAATGGGAATGGAGTTCTAAGGTTCAAACCCTGCTCCACCAAGCAGCAGGGAGAATAAACGAAGCACCTACAAAGAGGGTACGACCTCACGAAGTCGTTTATAAAGACTGAATGAACGGCGCTTTTCAGGAGGCCGCCATGCTGGGGCCACGCTCCAGTTCCCCATGAACGGCGGAGAAGCCTTTCCGCCTGGAGCCGGTCTGTGAGTGATGCCGTACAGCACACATGACAGGGCTTCTCCTGCTCAAAGGCCTCTGAGGAGTTTGCTACCCAGCCACACTCCAGGATCACACCCTCAGAGGAAATCACTTCCTTGGCCTTCGGTTCCTCTGTGTTACAGAAACCTTGGGGTATTTTTCTAGAACTGTCTCCCCTCCTCATCTGACTGAACAGAAGAAATAAGAGGAAAACCTAACAAAACTGAGCCTTGTTTATGGCTTGGATGCCCTTCCCCAATAATGAGATTGATGACTAACTTATATGCCATCCTAAAGCCTCCATCCAGTGGCTGATGGAAGCAGAGGCAGACACCACAGGTAAACACTGAACTGAACTCCTGGAACCCAGTTGTAGAGAGGGAGGAGTGATGAGCAAAGGGGTCAAGACCAGGCTGGGGAAACCCACAGAGACAGCTGATCTGAACAAGGGGGAGCTCATGGGCCCCAGACTGGCAGCTGGGAAACCAGCATAGGACCAACCCAGGTCCCCTGAACGTGGGTGTCAGTTAGGAGGCCTGGGCAATCTATGGAGCCTCTGGTAAGTGGATCAGTGTTTATCACTAGAACACGAATGGATTTTGGGAACCCATTCCACATAGAGGGATGCTCTATCATCCTAGACACACATAACTAAATGATATGACATTGCCCAGCTCCAACATTACGGGTTATAACCGGATCACGCTGACCAGCCAGGTTTTGGAGCATCCCAACAGTGGTTAACGTGGAGGCATGAGCCAAGATGTGAACATAAGCGGGAGGGAAATTCAGGGTTGCAGGGCTCAGTTGGAAGGCCCGATGGGCTGTACGAGAGCTGCGCTGTTCTAAGCCAGACAGGAGCACAGGAGGGTGAAGGCGTGAGACTCAGTCATAATCTCCCCCAACCACCGGAAGAGATGTAAAGAAAACTGACGAACTCAAGTCCTCCCGTGACACCCTGCTTCATTATCACCTTAGGACAAAATGTCACGGGCCCCTCTGTTCTCTACTTGTGGCTCTGGGAGAAGGGAGAGCTGGTGGCTTACTAAACGCAGTCTCCCTTTCTTCCCCCCTTTTACAGTGCGGTCACGGTTGTACAAGCGGCCATCTCACTAGAGCCTGGCTTTCCAACCTCCAGCAATAAGGGAGTAAGTACCCTACGGTCTAAAGGACGGCAGAGGGATGGCGCATGAGGAGCCGGGGCCTCTCACTGTGTGTGAGCCAGTGTACGTTCTGGGACAGGAGGGGAAAGGCTTGCTTATTTACCTAAGTCGCGCGATGAAAAGCTGTGTAATTGTTGGGTGGTCCGCTAGTGACATATATAGTCGCGGCTATTATAAGTAACTCTGTAGCTAGAGCTACCCACTTTTTTTTTTGTATTCTAAGTAAGAAGCAGATGATAGTGCGTAACGCATCGCAGCAAACAGTTCATTCCTTCTAAATAAGTATGTGTTGGCATTTCTTTTTTCCTGGCCACATAAGCATACGTTTGCTGTATGACATGTGAAACCAGAAACACTTGAGCTGCCGCAGCACTGATGAGCCCTGCTTCCTCTGTGTCCCCTGTGTCCTCCCCTTGTTGGTCAGCTCTGTAACCGTCCCCACCTCTCAATGTCAGCAAGTCAGCAATACCATCGCGCGAGCACCCAAACGGTGCCTCTCTGTGAGCATACACGAGGGCTTCTCTGGAATACCTCTCTCTAGAAGGGAGAGGGATGAATTCAGCACTAAGAACATTTGCTGGTGGGACGGGCATACAGATTCTTCTAGTAGTACAAACTTAGTTCCTACTCCCAGGAATGTGTTAAGTCCACAATTCCATACGAAGCTGTTAAAAATCCCTCTGACACTGAGTAATAAGGGTCTTCATGTTTTTATTCAGTTTGTAGGAAAGCAGAGAAAAGACACTGCTAGGCAATAAGTCAGCGTCTCTTTTTAATAAAAGTAACTAAAACGTAGTACTATTAGGGACCCAAGCTGCCTATGGCTACACTTGGTGAAACCTGAAATCACCTGAATCATTGGAATGATCACCTGGCTTCTCAATGCTGGCCTATCATTTCTCAGGATGAGAACTGTAGTCTCCCCTCTCCCCCCAATGCTTTCCCCCCAAAACCATGCAGACACACTGCAAGTTCTTTGCCTTACTGTTGCCATTCGACGTTACAGGATTACAGGGCATCTACATTAGCTTCTCAGAAAGACCTTGGGCAACCTTGAGGGTCAGCTCTCCTGTGTCTGTGAGCATGAGTTCGTGTCATGGAGAATAAACTCCATCATCTCTGTGCTGCCACGGCAAGGGGCATGCAACTCCGCCCTGCCTCTTTTGGCACAAGCAGGGGGAATAACACACACTCATCCCTCCCCACTATACAGGGGGCATGATGAAACTTCCTGGAACACACTGCTGTCCTGTGAACAGAAGGAGCCTTGTCGGTGAGTTCCAGAGAGAAGAAATCACTTCCGGACAGCAGAGTGAACTTAAGAGAGCGGCCGTGTGAAGAAGGAGATGGCCAACTTGGTGTCCCACGGATAGGAAGAGAGCAGGAGCTGACTTGTCGTCAAGTCAGAATCACCTTGATTTGTGCGGGGCTTTGCATCATGCTCTGGACCGCGTCAGACCTCCATTTTGTCGACTTTCAGGTAAGGTAAGGGCTTAAGGCGTCCTTAGTTCTGATCTCCCGGCAGCCTGCAATCCAGGTGACTGCCCTTGAGGAACTTCTGTTTTAGGGGAGGAGTAAAAGGGGGTTGGGAGAGACACACTCCAAGATATAGATTCATTCATTAACTCAGGAAACAGTTACTGAGTCTAAGCCCTGCCTTAGTATTCTATTGCTGGGAAGAGACACCATGACCAGGGCCACTCCTATAAAAGAGAGCATTTGATTGGGGCCAGATTACGAGTGTTTAGTCCATGATGATCATGACAGGAAACATGGCGAGAAACATGGCGGGAAGCATGGCGGGAAACATGGCGGGAAACACGGCGGCATACAGGCAGACATGGTGCTGGAGAGGGAGCTGAGAGTCTACATGTGGATCCACAGGCATCGGGAAGAGAGGGGGAGAGAGAGAGAGAGACACTGGGCCTGACCTGAGAATTTGAAATCCCACAGCCCAACCCCAGTGACACCCCCCCCCACAAGACCACACCTCCTCATCTTTGCCAAGTAGGACCACTCTCTGATGACTAAGCGTTTAAATATGTGAATGCCCATGGGGGCATTCCTAATCAAACCACCATAATTCCCCACCTGTGACTACCATTCACAGAGCTGACAGTTTGGTTGTTGCTGCTTTAGTTTGGTTTAGTTTGGTTTAGTTTGGTTTGGTTTGGTTTAATCCACCACCTTCCAGAATTACTTGAAGAATTACATGGAATACAAAGCCTGCTACATCTAATATCTACTCGGTAAAAAGACAGCCGGAACTATCACTCCTTTCTTTGCCTGTTCTCTCCTTTCAAGAACGATCTTATTTATTTACCTGCATGATTAACTGTCTCACTGCTCATTCATTCATTCATTCATTCACTCACTCACTCATCCATTCCTTACTGCAACCCTAAACAGTTTATCATTTTCTTTGCACGTGGTTTTTAGTAGCACAGCTTCTAGGGAAAGGCACACAGAGCTACAGTTTCTGGGAATTGGGAGGCAAATCCCACGGCAGGGATAGAGGCTCTGCCTCCTCTGTGAACCACACAGGAGTGTCCCATTCCGTACCACTGCACAATGGCCCCAGGGCGGTCCTCCCCAGCATGGCTCTTCAAGTGGATGGTGGGATGAAGATGCCGGGGACAAAAAGTGGGGTGGCTGAGGACAAGTGACCTCACAGAGTTCCCACATGGCCCTTGAGTCCATTCCTACCCCACACCCTTCTAGTCAAGTCCAGCGAGACGAGACGTCTCCCCCTGATTTCCCTACCCTGGAGTCAGTTCTCTATCCCCCAACCACGGACCTCTCTAGAACCTTCCCTTCTCACCGATATCCCCCCAGCACCCATCACCCTGTCTGACAGTCACTTAATGCTCATCTCGACCCCTTGGTCAGGCTGTCTGCAGCTTGAGGTGTCCTCCCTGCTGTGCCTGTTATCCATAGACAGGACTTGGCACACATCAGGCCCTCAATAAATCCCCACTAGATCATGAAGACACCGGGTAAGGGCTCCGAAAGTCATCAGGGCAAAGGGCCTCCCCCTAAGATAAGGCTCAGGCAGAAAATGAATCTGCGGAAGGCGTAAAAAAGGCAACCCTGACCTTCAAATAACTCGTATTCAACAGAGCAGCAGCGCAGAAGCAGCAGAGCCCCAGGATGGGGGTGGGGGGAGTTCCTTTTTCCATCAGAGAAAATGGAATTGGACCCTTGTCCTCTGAAATCCACTTATCTGTCTCTTCATTCAGTTTACGTCCAACCAATTAGATGCATCCACTGTTTCAACGGCCGTGAGCTGGGTTCACGTCACAGCTTATCCAGTTAACCTTTTCAGCTCTGTGCCTTCATACATCATTTCAGACCAAAGGTCTAGAGCTTGTCTGCAGGCTTCGCTTCCTTCGTTTTCTGGCATGTGAGTTAAGACTCCCAAATAGACCAAACACGGCTAAAAATAGCTCTTGCTCCTCTTAACAGAACTCTTTGCAACTATCTGCAAATTTAAATGGTAAAAGAAACCCTTTTGAGATAGCGTCATTTCTATCATCTTATTCAACCGTAATTCTATTAAACGGTGAATCACTAACAGGCCAAAAATAGGTACATGCAACCTTCTATAGCCAGTTAATACATTAAGCATCATGTCACTTAGCTTCTAATGTTAAAAAAAAAAAGGTTCCTCTGGGTGGAGTTGGGGCAGTTTCATTAGATTCTTTTTATAAAAAAGCACCTTGAAAGAACTTCCTGATATTCAGACACTAATCTTGTTCTTCTCCCTTGTGTACATCTGATTTGAAGGTTAATAAGTAATTAGGAAGAACTCTCATCCCCGAATTACCAATTAATGTGCCATCATTTTCATTAAAAAATGTGATTAATTATATTGTTCCACCAACGTCTTGAGATGGCTAATAAAAAGTTACCTAGAGCAGTTCTAAATCTTTCAGAGAGAAAGAAATTGCTCAAAAAAAAAAAAACAATCACCAATCACTTTCTAAAACTACAATTTGGATTTGAGAGATCACACAAAGGAACGGAAATGAGTGTCTCAATTATTTAGTGTGGGTAAATTCTGACAAGGTTCCGTGGTTTATCTTATGTTCTGAGTCATTATTACGAGGGAAGCCTAATAAGATTGTCGTGGCAGATGTTTAATTTGGAAGTATGGCAAATCACGGCTCTTTGGTTCTTGGAGAATAAAGCAACTGTTTACAAATGAGATCAAATTCTTAAATGATCCAGATACGTTTTGCTAGTTTCCTAGGAGACCATGAATGGAAAGTCATGCATCGAAACTCTGTTCTATACCTTAGAGGTTGGCGTGAGTCATATGCTAAATCTTCACAGGACTTCAAAGTTGAAGGGTTCACAGTTCGGCTTGGACCACCAATCCAAAACCTGTCATCTAGATAGAACCATCTTTAACAGCTCTGGGGATTCTCTTGCTGCCCTCCCACCATTGCCTACCTGGATCGAACATGTCCCCGATGGGTTCGTGGTGGCCGGCTGATATGGGTGGGTGGTGGCTAACAGAACAGCCGGATGATGGTTAACAAACATCGGGACTGCACCGGTCGCAACTCAACGCCATTTTGAGATACAGCAACATCTAATGAGAATCTTTGTCGGGGCTGAAACAGTGCGGTGTTAGGAAAACCGCACAGTCAACTCTCACACGAGCGAACTAACCGTTTTCTGAGGCATGTCGCAGATATTTACCGGTTGCTGGGCAACCAAAATAGTTCGACACTGACACCAGAGGAAATATGTACTGCCAAGCTAGGATCGGTCGCTTTAGCAATTATCTCTGCATGGGACCGTCTCCTAGTATATCCCTGGTGTAGAACGAACTTAAAAAGACACTTAATCCAAAAATCAATCCCAGGCATCTACTTGAGCAGTTCCTGAGACCAGAACTTTCAGCCCTTAAGGCGTGCTTATACACCCCCTTCTCATACTGAGCAAAGATGTATCTTGCTACAGATCTCTCTGGCCCCCCTCTTCTCAGAGACCAAGGAGCCTTCCCTCCTAATAAGGCTATCATGCTTCAAGGAGCCCTCCCTCCTAATGAGGCTATCATGCTTTCTGAGTCTTTCTAAGTACATGCTGTACATCCCTTCATATCACATGCTTTCTCACGGTGACTGCTCTCCCTGCCCTCCTGATGAATGACCCCATTGTTATTTCAAACCGTTCATGGTTGGGACTGGGTAGCGCTGTTTATGGTGGCAGCCAGTGATCTACAGGCAGTAATTGGAACTGACACATGAACAAGATGTTGAAGGGTGTGGGCAGGTGCTTGGACTTCTCTCCATCTCTCGCTCTCTCTCTCTCTCTCTCTCTCTCTCTCTCTCTCTCTCTCTCCATCTCTCTGTCTTTTAATGCTGACTTTGAAAATGCTGTTTTGGAGCTAACACAGTTATGCGTTTTATTTGAACCTTGTAAGGCAAATGGGAACATCCAACAGAACACACACGGTGGGTTCATATGTCATGAATGCAGTTTCAGAGTCTGCAATGAGAACATGTGTTTGCTAAATCTGGCCGTGCACTGAAGTCACTGTGGGGAACCAGATGTAAACAGTCCTAGAGTCCATTTCTGGATTTGACCAATGGCGACAACAGCGCTGGGGGCGCCTATTGACAGAGAGCTCACAGCATGAAGATCCGTCTTTTATCTCAGCTAGAATCTACCCGGTCCATGAAGCTTTCTTCCAGGCCAGTCTTCTGATGACTGCTACCGTTAATGTATCATCTCTTTCCTTGAGGACCCGCTGCTAATTATGGGTACTCAACCGTGTGGCATGTAACTATCGGCTGTTATCATGCTTTCTAGTCTATGTAAAACACCAGCAGATCAGCAAACTCCATGACTTTGGGCGCAATCCTCTCACCTGATACACTGTGGCCAACGACTCACCCTGTAGGTCCTGATGTGAGAGCCCAAACAAGCATCTAGAGGTGCCTCATGATTGCTATGTAGCCTAGCATCACTGTTACGGTGAGTTCATGATTAATGACTGTGTGCTATTTCAGGATCAATTCCAATTTTAAATGTCAAATTCAAAGAAAGGATGCTCACACGAGCCAAAAGCCAACATAATGAAGTTGGAAATACAGAATTGGAACAAGGTACACCGGGAAAGCCTTCCCCCCCCTCCCCTGTAAAGGCAGCAGCTGAACACTCCTGTCATTACTCACGTCAAGGAACAAACTAAACCAAAGGTCACGCTCATATTGAAGTAAGGCAGAGCCACCATGAGAGCAGGGAAACTCTAAGCACAGGATAACGTGGCACCACACCATGAAAAGTTAATGTTAGAGATTGAAGAAAGCACGTATGAGGAAATAGATTGTAGGATCAAAATGCATTTTAATACTGTAGCTCTCCAGCTGGTCTAGGATACCAGGATACATTGTTATGAAGATAAAGAACTTGGATTACTTAAGCTTGAGTGGTAAATATGCAACCTTCCACCTTCAGAACAGTAAATGCATCTTGGGTGTCATGTGTCAGGTACAAGTATCAATGTTAATCTTCACCAAAAAACACCTGAGGGCATTTCTCAAGTGAAAGATGGAAGCTTCTTATGGTCATGATAATATGTCAGAAACCGATAGCGCAACTTCAAAGCGGAAATGTCCCAAATGACTTGCATGTTTTAGGAACATCTGCATTAAGTAAGACTGAGGCGGGATAAACAGCCTATCACAAATGTGAGAACGTTACTTAACCGAGGTCTGCGAGGTCTGGACAAAGCTGCTTTGTATAGTAGAAATGTCTTAAGTAATAAATAGTAGACACAGTAAAGATTGGACAGGGTTATGAATTCTACTTAGAATGGGGCAGGGGGCCAAGAAAAGAAAGAAAGAAAGCAAACAACAAACATAGAATTACATTTCTAAAAATATTAAGAGGAAATTAATTTACCTTTTCTAGGATTGATAATCGAGACCAAACGCAGGTTCTTAATATAAACATCACCTTGGCAAAAAAAAAAAAAAAAATTAAAAAGCCAAAAATAAGTATTTAGAAAGAACATTGACTTAGAAGAGTAAAATTAATTCTTTTGAGTGATAAAAGTTGAAACGTTGAGAAAACAATAATTCTAAGAGATCTGTAAACCAAAATGAACTCAATGAAAAGCTCTAGAAAAAATAAAAGGAATTCAATTATTTGTGAAGAAGTTACCTGAGCTGGAAGGACAGACATCTGAAGACCTGTGAGAACATGGAGTGACCTGAGGGAGGAATTTTGATCCTGGCTATAATTACGGGGAAAAAAAGGGTTTGAGATTCAATAAGCATAATCTAGGTTTTTATTTCTGATTGAAATTGGAAATTGAAGTTCATTATGAGAAATGAAGAATCAAGTAGAAGCATGGTGACCCACACCATTAATCCCAGCACTCAGGAGAGAGGGAGGAGAATCCCAGAGGTTGAAAACAGCCTGGTCTACACAGCAAGTTCCAGTATAGCCAGGGCTACACAGAGACGCTCTGCATAGAAGGAAGGAAGGGAGGGAACGAGCCAAGTAGAACCTTCTGTTTAAAATATCTAAGGAAGCAGTTGGAGAGACGGACTTGGGGTCAAGACCTTTCTTTGTTCTCGCAGAAAACCTAAGCTCAGTCCCCAGAATTCACACTGGGCAGCTCACAGCCACCTGCAACTCCAGTCCGGTGCTCTCCTCTGGCCTCCGCAGGCACTGAGCACATGCAAACAAGCGGGCGCACATGCATACACCCAGAAACAGACATAAACTGAGCATTTAAGGTGTGCAAAACGTGCTCAAGAAAGAGTTTATACTACCCCAGATGGTCTCAAGATCTGACCAAGGAGGACACGAAAACCACAGACACTTCCCCTGCAACAGGTACACTGAGTCTGTGATAAAAGGGAAAGCAGGAAGACCGTGACAATCAGCGAAAGGCTTAAGTCTGTCGAGACAGAAGACCACGTCCTGCTGGGGCTCCGCCGCCTGATACTCGGCTTCCAAGCAAACGTGGAGATGACCTCTCTGGAGACCGCCGAGAACAGAGTTACCGGGTGCGATGTAAAATTTTGCAAAACCACGGCAGAGGGCATTAAAATGAACTCTTGTGTGCACCCTAAATGACGGTGTAGGTCTGCACACATCTGGCACCACCACCACCACCCAGCCCGGGGCACCGCCACCTGCTTAAAGATCCAGAGATTCCCAACATGAACTCTTTGTCCCCAGTACCTTCTGTGACTACCCCAGCAGGAGTGGCATTCCACAAGGCAAATCAGAGCCTGCCACCGTGCGTTCAAGACCCAGTGTCACACAGAAAACGTGAGGTCCGACATGTTTGGCTCCTACTCTCTTCTAGGCGTCTTGTCCCATCCCACTCTGGAAATGGAAAAGTCCCTCTTCACTGGGCATCCTCCTCCTGCTCAGGGTCTCAACAGCCAAAGCAATACTTTGGGGGCATCACCACCCTAGCCATCTTTTTCTGCATAAAGACGTCCCTAACGACGCTGTTTCTGTAGGATTTCCCTGCAAAAGCCGGTGGGAAACACAAACATATTTTTAAAAGGCGAGGAAACCTGTATCCCATCTGCTTGCATATTGCCCCAAATAGAACGAAGACGGCCCATGGGAGTCAGCAAACTGATTTCGAACGCCCAGCTCAAGGGCGCTCACACTGTGCACACACGGTATTTCACGAATGAATGGTGCCTTTAATAAGTTATGGTTGTTTTCTTTTGTTAAAAAGTAAACCGAGGGGCAGTAAAAGCTTAGAGAGTTTATTTGAACAAAGAGCAATTCAGTTGCTGCACGCGTTGGATTGGTGGAGCCTGGGCTCCCTTTTGCTTTAGATGAGGCACTTAGAAGGGATAGCTGGTGCTAGGGTTCGCTTATGTTTGCGAATCAAACAGAGTCAAGGTCACCGGAGGCTCACCTGGCGTGTCTGCTCAGCAACTCTTAGAGCCCGGTGTCCATTTCACCCTGTCCTGATCTTGGGTTGCGGCTGTCATTGTCTCTCCATAAAACTGCAAACTCCGTGAGAACAGGGTCCCCTGGCTCTTGTTCAGGAACCGAATACAGTGCTTGGCACTTAGTAGGGGATAAAAGACTGTTTGCAAGACACGTACAGGAATACAGGTGTCTAAGTTCTCCAGGACGTGAGGCATCTTTGTTCTTGGCCTAGCATCCCGTTTAGAGCGTCCTGGCTTGACTGGAATTCCTCACAAAGGACGCTGCCACCCAGTGCCTTCCAGACATTGCAGCTTCTATGAGGGGCTGGGTGCCCGACGGGAATGGAAGTAGGGCTCTGTGAGCTAGCGGTCTCCGACAAAGTCTGCAGATGATTAATTTTAGGTTCCAGGCATCTGGGTCAGAGCCGAGTTTCACACAGCGGTGTGGGAAGGCTCTCTCTGGTGCCACTAATGATTTTGCTAAGGGCCGGGAGCGCTAGAGGATAGTCCTTCATATGAGATTTGAGCGTGACCTGGAAGGATATTCGATAACAACCTACCTGTACTCTATTCACCAAGTGGGCTTCCTAGTTTTAAAAGGAGGATAGACGTATCTTTTGGGTGGGGATGCATGTGTGTGCAAACATGAGTGGTGTGTATGTAAGCCTGAGGTTAACACAAAGTGCCATTTTCTCAATCACCGTTTGGGCCTCATTCATTAGTTTATTATGAGACAGGAGTAGCCGGTTGGTCTAGTAAACGCCTGTCCCAAAACCAGTAAATAAACAAACAAATAAAATAGTCCTGTCTCCACGTTCCTGGGCCAGGATTACACACGCTTATCATCACACCTGACACTGCATGGGGGCTGGGAATCGAATCCGGGTCCTCATTCTTCTAACAAGGAAGCAGGTGACCCACTGAGCCATCTATGTCGCCAGCGTTGCATTATTCATGTGCCTCAAGTCGCCAATAACACTCTTTAGGCCCAAAATTGCACGCACTATTCTTGTGTTTTAAAAGAAACGTTCTGGGAAGGCGATAATCATTTTCCATAAAAATTTAGAAAGTCAAAAGTTGACTCTTCTGCTTTAACTAGGTTAAGGGCTTGGAATGAATTTCTGGCCTGTCATCCCCTAGAGACCAGCAGCTGTAAGGCTCCATCTTCGCTGTGTGTGTATACAGCCTCGAGTTGTTAAGAAAGCGCTCCTGTCAG
Organism: Mesocricetus auratus; assembly: GCF_017639785.1. Lineage (NCBI taxonomy): Eukaryota > Metazoa > Chordata > Mammalia > Rodentia > Cricetidae > Mesocricetus > Mesocricetus auratus. The sequence continues at coordinate 3,908,652 of NW_024429180.1, forward strand.
TCACGTCGATACAGTCCTAGTATCGGGCAGGACGGCTTAGCTAATCGTGACTTCGAAGAAACGGGCCAACACCTACCAACTCCCCACTTCCTAATCCCTAAAGGTCAGCACTCAAAGGGAGGGAGGACCTGCCCTCAGAGTATCGGTGCTGTTCTTGGCCATGACAGCCCTGAGAGAGAGTCATGCGCGCTGCACCGCAAGCCATGAGCTGGAAGAAACCGAGTCAAACCAAGTGGAAGCAATATACTACTTAGCATTAGTAGGGCCAGTTCATGGGGGACATTGTGAAACGGGTGTAGTTCACTGAGCTAGCCTGGTCTCCACGGCTCCAGGGTTGTGTCCGGTGGCATGGTGTGGAGTTGGCATTGTCTGACAAACTGCCCTAGGTTCCTTGGGGATTTGTTCCAGCAGGCACGGACACGTTCCGTGTTCCAGGGTCTCTTCAGTGAAAGGAGGGGTGCAGACGCACCTCACATTCTAAAACAGAAGTTTGCTTGTTTGATGGGTCACACTGTCCTTACTTGCTAACAGAAAAAAATGCCCAAGGAATATCTAAAGTCCTCTCAAGTGACGGAGTTTAACAGGGATTTTTAAAAAACAGTAGAGCACTTCCAGCACGTGGGACACAAAAGAGAGAGCTTATGGTAGGGACATTCCAGTGCAGGAGGTATAAAACAACAGACCCTGGCCTCTGAATTTAATAAGAGCTTGACGTGGGCAGAGAACTGTCTGCCTTTTCTTCTGCTCAGGCAGGGCACTAAAGAAAAAAGCAAAACCATCTAAAGATAATGACTCTATAAAAGAAAAGAGAACTATGGTAATTGGGAAAAACCACCTCAGACTTAAAAACATCACTTCTGAATCAAATCTAACTTCATGGGAAAGGCATAGGTCAAGGTTCGGGTTTGTGAACTGACCGTTGAAGAAACTTTGTGAAACACCAGCCCCATTCTGTAACGAGTCCTGAGAACTGTAGAGACGCCCACGGTGGTCCAAAAAGGCACTCACTGCTCTGCACCCCAGTCTGTGTATATTACTGGGAATCAGACGTAGGGCGTCACAGTCACACGTGCTACGCAAGCCCACCTCTACCGCTGAGCCACAAACCCGGCCCAATCCATGCGTTTCAATAGCCTCTGAGTGACATTTGAGACAGGTCTCCATGTATCATGCCTGTTGGGGCAGCTAAAAGTGCAGAACATGATCCACACACATCTTGGGATGTCAACCAAAGGGCTCCACAATGCAGAGCCATTGGTGTTGGTATTTAAAATAAACTAGGGGGAACGTTGAGAACCACGTAGCCAGAAAGGTTTATCATGTTTATCATAACAGCCGTAAGTGTTAGATTTCAGGATGTATTTCTTTATTTACTTCTGCATCCAACAGTTGCCAGGTACTGGGAGAGAAGAGTGAGTTTCCTGCCTCATGGCTTTACCTCCCAGTGGAGAAAAACAGGCAAACAGAAGAAACGCCACTCAGGCATACGTTCTGCAGGGTGTCTGTGGGTAGGTCTGTGGCATTTAAGCTGATGCCAGACTAAAATGGAGAACCTCCCTCCCCCCCCCAGGGAAGCATAAGAACTTTCACCTACACAGGTATCTATGTAGACACTCAGGGTTAAGCAACGGACACCAGAGTTAAGGTAGAAATCAGAGTTGAAGATTTGAATATCATCAAATTAATTTATCAGTTGGAGCTGAAGTTTTGATGTAAGGAGTGCTCGGCTGATGTGGGATGTCCTTCTCTACCCTGCCAATATGCGTGGCTTTTATTGGTTGATGAATAAAGCTGTGTTGGCCTATGACAGGGCAGAATATAGCTAGGCAGTAAATCCAAACAGAGGTAGAGAAAGAAAGCAGAGTCGGGGGAGATGCCGTGTAGTCCCCAGGGAAGCAAGATGTGAGGTGACAAGCCACAAGCCTCTTGGAAAAACACAGAATGTTAGAAATAGGTTCATTTAAATGTAGAGTTAGTCAGTAGTAATGATGATAGCCAAAGCTATAGGGAATACAATATATTTATTTACCAGAGAGAGATGGATGCCCCAACATTACAGAGAAACTTCAGGTGACTGCCCAGGCAGCAAGATGTCTCTGTCAATCCTAGTGTTTATATATTATCCTTCTGTGGTCTTTGATAGAGTTGAAGGCAGATAGTTATAATTATAGTTTCCTTAGTTATGATAAAAGATAAGCTACATATAGAACTTTGAACTCACAAGGATGGGATGGGTGATATTTTCTTTAAATCTTGCTAAATGTTGATAGACAAAATATTGTAACTGTGTTCTTACTTGATAGCTGTTCTGTAATATATAATTTGACTATGTTGAAGTTAAGACCTTTCTTTTTGTTTAGACAGAAAAGAGGAGATGATGTGGGAAGTCCTGTGATTATGTCAATAAAGCACTGTTGGCCAATAGGGAAGCAAGATAGGAGGGACTAGGAGTCCAGGAGGACTCTGGGTAGGAGAAACACAGGGAGTCACGATGTAGCCCACCAGAGAAGTAAGATGTCCGGACCCCTTTCTCCGGTAAGAGAAATATTTAGATGGGTTAAATACTTAAGTCAGAGCTAGCCAGTAAGAAACAAGCAAGGCCAACAGCTTCATAATTAATACAGCGTCTTGTGTGTTATTTGGGGACTACAACGCGGCAGAGCCCAGGCGACTAGTGGGGAAAAACCAAAGTGGCTGGCAAGGAAAAGGCTTCGTTCAACACAGTAGGAAGTCTGAGCCATCGGCAAGGCAATTATAAACAATACTAAACCTCAGAGTGCTATTTTATAAGAGGCTGTGGGACAGAGAAAGACACATAAGCTGCTGTGGGGACCAATGAGTGGGACCAGGTTAGACAGAGAAACACTTCCAGATACAATCAGCAAATTTTCTGAGCATCATATAGGGTGAGGTCGGATCAGGAGTCAAGACTCCTGGCAGACGGAACAGCAACCACAGGGCCTTAAAGGTGGAAACTCACCAGATAGGTTACAAGAGCACTAAGACTCAGTCCGTGATGGATACGCTGGAAGGCCAGGGTGGAGCAGGGCGAGATTCCCCACCTGGAGGTGAGGAGGATTTAAAAGGAAGGCCGAGGAGTGACCAGTGAGTCTGGGAAAAACCTTGCCTAGAGAAAACAAGCTCACAACTTCGTCCTGGGCTTGGCGACCGTGTAGACAGAAGGCGTGGAACGCAGGGCTAAACTCACAGTGTTTGACAGCAGTCTATATATCTGGTTAATGATTGAGAATGAGTGAGTGAGTGAGTGAATGAATGAATGAACCATCCCTCCGTATGCATGGAGAATGGATTTCAGTACCCCCACTGGGTATTAAAAGTCCCAGATTCCCAAGCACCCTCTCGTCATTGTTAATTCTAATCCTCCCTACCTATCATGTATGCTCGCCCTTGGCTTACTCAAAATACCCCACAGAATGTAAATGCTAGGCACACACTTGTGACACTGTGCGGATTAGGGAAGGACAGGATAAAAAGGTCCGCATGGGTTCGGCTCATACGCAATTTCCTCTTTAAAAATTTGAACCTGTGGTTACTTGACTGCCCCTGTGGCTAAGGCAGGCTGTGGGAATTAGACTGAATTAGATAACAGTATTTGTTTCTTTGTTTGTTTGTTTCTGAGATAGAGTATGTGATACAGGCTAGCTTTGAACTCATTATGCATTCCAGCCAGGCTTTAACTTTGCAGCAACCTTCCTGCCTCGGCCTCCCAAGAGCTGGGAGCCCAGGGCTGACAGGCAGGTGCCACTAAGCCTAGCCAGGCTTGCTAGAGTGGTTTTGGTTAAACTGTGCTCTCCTAAAATATGCGTTAAAGTCCTGATCCCCAGACCCCAAGAAAGTGACACTGTTTGGAAAGAGTAAGCTCTTGATTTAACTCATCGAGATGACGAAGCCACACGGGAGGAAGGAGATCCCCTAGTCTGACGTGACTGGTATTATCATATGATGACTGGTATTGTCATATGATGACTGGTATTGTCATATGATGACTGGTAACGTCATTTGATAACTGGTAACGTCATATGATGACTGCTAACATCATATGATGACTGGTATTGTCATATGATGACTGGTATCGTCATATGATGACTGGTAACGTCATTTGATAACTGGTAACGTCATATGATGACTGCTAACATCATATGATGACTGGTATCGTCCTATGGAGGAGAAATCTGGGTACGGACTCGAGTGGGATGAACAGAGACAGAGGAAGACACCACCAGGAGAAGGCGAGGGAGGGAGTCACACGGGAAGACACCATCAGGTGGTGCCAAAGGAGAGAGCCCACCACATGCCCGGCAAGGGTCCAGACTCACATCTGCTGAACTGGGGGTGGCGATGGGACACTCCCGTGCGGATGTATGGAGTAACACGTTGTCACAGGGGGCACAGTAAGGCACATACCCACATCTGGGATTCGTTGGCAGAGGTGAGAATTGTCAAGTGTGGACACGCTCTGGGGGTTGATGCCTGAGTCCAAAGCGGGCAGCAGCGTGCCTGAGTGGTGGCGTGTGCCCACAGTTAGGGAGCAATGGAGGTGGTGGCATCAGGAAAAAAAAAACAAAACAGGAGGGAGGGCAGAGGGCCGGGAGAAGAGTGTGGCAGCAGAAAATTCTAGCACGACCAAGACGGTACCGAGAATAGACCCAGCAAAGAAAATGGTGAAGTGGAGAATGTCAGCGAGGGACCCTGGGGTCATGCTACAGCACCGACTTCCAGGATTAAGTGACATTCGATGGGGAGGGAGGCAGGGAGGAGGTGAGCACAGGTGCATCGCTGGCCTGTCCAGCTGCACGGAAACCAGGCGAAGGGAACGTGAACTTACTATATATATGAAAGTGCAATCAATGACTCGTGGGATCCCTAAAGCGTGTACTTGTGCTGAACCCCACGACGCTAACGGCTGATGGGGGATGTCCTTCTGTGTATATGTCTCTCTTATTGGTTGATGGATAAAACACTGACTGGCCAGGCAGCAAGATAGCCGTGTCTAGGAGACGAGGAGAATTCTGGGAAAGGTAGGCAGAGGGAGACCACCAGACTAAGTGGTCATGTTTCCAAAGGAGCGACACCATGCGGGGCATAACAGAGTAAGCCACAGCCTGGTGGCGATACACAGATTGACAGAAATGGATTAATAATTAAGACAGAGTTAGCCCCTGGCCAACGGTTATAACTAACACAGTGTGTGTGTGTTTCTTGGGGGTTGAGGCGGCTGCGGATCCAGGCTGCCGGGACTAACAACTTCTCATAATAAACGGTTGACTTTATTTCTTCTAGAATCACATGAGCTACAGGCACAGTGCCACCCTAAGCCAAAATCACCCTAAGCCAAAATCATCATTGTGACAGCAATCTTAGTGAGTGGTCATATAATATTGGCATAACATGAGGGAAAACCGTAATACCGGGCATGGGTGTGCAAGTCTTTAATTCCAGCCTTTGGGAGGCAGAGGCAGGCAGATCTCTGTGAGTTCTAGGCCAGCCTGGTCTACAGAGCAAGTTCTAGACCAGCCGGTGCTACATGGTCAGAAGCCCTGTCTTAAATTAAAAAAAAAAATCAACAATAAAACAAAGTAAAACAAATACTTCATCTAGCTTGCTTTATCCCTATGATTTCTCTCTTGTTTAAGTTTTAAAAATTCTAGTATATAAACATGTTCATTCCTGGGGGTTTCCATGTTAAAATTTTCAATGTACTAAAACTTAATACATATGACTATTGCCAAGATAGCAGGAATTCTAAAATTGATTACAACAGTGTATTCCACAAGGGGAGCTGAGATTTGAAAGAATGGACAGTATTCATCAATATCGATTTTGGGGTCACTCTGACCTGAGATCAGGTCCTTTCTCCACCATTTAGAAGTTTGTTGGTCACAAATGAAATATTTAGGTTTTTGAGCCTATATCCACATGCACCACACTGATCTAACATATTTATCTAGCAAGGTTATTAGATAGAACAAAAGTAACTGGCCCATAGCCGGCACTGTATGGCTACAACGATTACTACTGAAAAATTTAAAAATGTCTGAGATTGTACTTGTAAATCAGGTCAAAACTAGACACACAGTTTACAAAATATCCAAGTAATTATTGCAAATAATTAGCTTCGATTTAACAAGCCAGCAGCAATTAAAGCACTTGAGTTTCAGGTCAAAGTCAATTACATAGTTTGGTATGGTTTTAAGAAACTTCTCACTGTTTTCGTTCTGAAACTCATATGCATCAGGTAGCTTATTTCGAGTATCCCATCAAATAATGGGACCTTTTTCTTTCATCTCAGAAGGAACTGAAAGGCAGGGAAAGGCAAATGGTTTCTCCATTTTTTCTTTCTTTTTCCTGTGAGGCCTTGTACTTCCACGGTCACGCCCGTCTTGAAGTTCCTGCAGAGAACGCCCTGCTTTTAAACCCCACTGTGCTACCTACATCTGGGCCACAGGTCAGGGTACACAGGCTAAGTGCTGTAGAGCTTTCCAGGGCCAGCGGACACAGTACACACCCAAAGGGCAGCACCACACCCCATTCAACCATGTACGGGCAACCCATCTGAGAGGCCGGCATGCTTCTGTGACAGGTTTTTATTGGTCATCTATTATACGTGATGCCATCCTAGGCTCTGGGGCAGGCCTCGGTGGTCTCAGCAGATACCGGCTGCCTCCCAATGCAGCCGTGGTTCTCACCGAAGAGAGGGCGTAGACGGATGAGACACCAGCAACCAAGAAGGTGTCTAGGCCCCTCTGCTGCTGGCATTAGGGAGCATGGCGGCCTGGGGAGGGAGGGGAAGGAGGATCCCGGGCCTGGTGGAATTTGGAATTTGGTAGAGAGCTTCACTAATAGGCTAATACGCTTTGGAGAAGCTGCGGAAGGGCGCGGCAGGACAAACTGTTCACAGCATTGGGGCAAAGGGAGAAAAAACAAAAAACAAGAGCCCAGAAGCGAAGCCTGCTGGATGAACTGAGAGAGGAGTGAAAACCCTGGTGGCCCCAGTACCAGACAGCAGTCAGAGGAAGCAGGCGTAGGCTGCAGACACATCTCCCTGGACCAGACGGCTACCTTCCACGAGGTGAAAAGCCACTCAAAAGCCCAGAACAGGGAGACGTGAAATCTGACTGGGGTACCAAAAGAGTCACACCGTCTTCCCGGAAACTAGCACTCCTGTGACGTACGTGCGTGCGTGCGTGCGTGCGTGCGTGTGTGTGTGTGCGCGCGCGCGTGTGTGTAGCGTGCCAGTTCAGCTATGTGGGCTGGCGAGTGAGCCCCGGGGATCTGCCCGTCTCTGTCTCCCTCATGCTGGGCTTACAGAACCATGCGGCCACACACGGGCTTGGCTTCCACTTGGGTGCTGGTGCTCTGAACTTACCACAGCCCATCACCTAATTTTCATTTAGAAAGGTAATAGCCGCATTTCTAAACTGTTCGTCTAAAGAGTTTCCCCAAGTACTCTGAGACTACTTCCAACAGAAATTAGCGATACAGTTTTAAACGTTGGTTTTGGTTTTTCCCGTTTAAAAGCTGAATTCAACTGTTTGAGAAAACTGAAACCCTTCGTCTCAATAAACATTAGAGTTAATTCATGTATTTCTTTCCAGATGTTCCCATTTGCAAAACAGCCCAGATTAATTCCCCGAGAGTTACAAGGAAAGGAACCCGAGCAGAAATTTCCCAAACATGGCAGCCAGGAGCGAAGGCATCGTGCGCACTACAGAGATGGGGTTAATCTGGTCAAGGTCCAAGCCCTGGCAGCTGATGAATTCTCGGCTGTAAAAACAGTTCTGTCCAGCTTGGCTTCCGTGGAGTCACCCTTAACTTGCAGAGCGGGGCTCCAGAATGTAAGCTGTGCTTGGTGGAAACTGCTGACGGGACGCCGGTTCGCAACCAAACTGGGACCTTGAGAACAGGATCACAGCCCCGGCACACTCTTCCCTACTGGCTGCAGCCGGGCAAGGGCGGAACCAGGCTCAGACGCACTGCTGGAACCACGATGCTGCGGTTTTTTCTAAGATAGCTCTTAGGAAAGCGTTTTTTACATGCACCGCTCTCCTTCCAAACACCTCAACAAACTATTTTTTCAACACCCGCAGAATTTGTTTCAGCACGTGCCTACGGAAGGTTCAGTAATATGCGCAAACATGACAACAAGGGGAATAAAAAGCGTGTGGTCCCTTTATGGGCGACGACGCCAGCAAAGATTCCTCTCACAGTTACAGATACCCCCACGATGCTCATAAGATATCTGTCAGCCAATGGCATTGAAATCTCAAATACTATTATTATTATTACTAACTATTATGTTAGTGCCGTGATTAATTTGTGGCATCAAGGAGCTTCCCTTTAAGCCCGTCATCACAATCTACAGGAACACTTGCCGAGGGGCCAGAAAACAGCATTGCTGCTTTCTGACATGTCCAGCCCTGGACATAGCCCATGGGCCTAGGTGTGGGGAGTCAGGCAGAATTCACAGCAAGCTTGTGAAGTAAGAACGGTGTCAACCCCAAATGAGAGGAAGCAGAAGGGGGAGGATAAAATGACTTTTCTGTGAATGAGGGGGGCAGGGTCCAGGGATGGTCCGTTGACAGCTTTTATCCGCAGCTTCACGGACAGGACAGTGCCATCCTGTTTAATACACAGCTGGATACTCTTCAGCCCAAATGCTTCAGGCTAGAAGTATGTCAGACTCCCCCTACCCCCCAGATTTTTTTTTTTGGTTTTACAGGGTTTCTCTGTATTGTTTTGGAGGCTGTCGGTCCAGCCCGGCCTCGAACTCACAGAGATCCGCCTGCCTCTGACTCCCGAGTGCTGGGATTAAAGGCGTGTGCCACCACCGCCTGGCCACCCCCCAGATTTTAAACCTTTTTTTTTCCCTCTTTTAATTTTGACTAACTCATCCCATGAAGTTGGATGTAGAGTCTTATCCTGGTAGAATTACGTCAGCGATTTAAAAGTTTATGAGCTTTGGAGGTCTGAATGAAGGATGATCAATCCCATGTTAAATGAAAATGTAAATAGCTTTGGGAGGACTAGCCTCGCCATTTTTTGAGCTACTCTTTTCTGTATCTTTGAGCTGTGTGTTCTGTTGTGGGACTTATAATCTTTTTTTTTCCCCGATGCAAAAACAAAGAGTATTTTATTAAAGTTATTTCATGAGCTAACCCCATTAGCTCGGGTCCTTCACCCCGCTACCATGGCGGATGGCTAGAGAAAGACCCCTAGCAGCCTCGAGGCAGGGATCTTAAAGGGTAGCTTAAGGGGAGTGTCTAGGGGTCTGAAACAGTGTCAGGATTGGTGCGCTTCTAGGCTTGGATGACCTGCCCTGTGTTGATTGGTCAACTGGTTGTTATGGCCCATAGGCCCTCCCAGGGCGGTTGCTATGCTCTACACTGCACTGTTGTGCACTGTCCATAAAGCACACTCAGAGCCGTAAAGCACAGCCCTGCCAGCCAACTTCTGATTGGCTTCTTGCCACGAGGAGGGCATCTGACCTTAGTGACCAGGACAGGAGCCTCGAGTTCATGCAAGTACAGGGTAGCCTGTCCTGGCTCCTAAAACGGGGAGGCTGGTCACTACATTCCCCCCTTCTCGAAGTACCCATGACAGGACTTAATCCTGGGGACTTAAAATCTTAAAAAAAAAAGAAAGAAAGAAAAAGCAAAAAGGGTCTGCAAAGTGAACATTGTGGTGTGCTGGCAGTGGTGCACACCTCAGCTGTTTCCACCAGCCCTTACTCTCACTACCGCAAATCACAAATGACCCAGGGAGGGTAGGGTGGGCGGTGAGGCCCCCCTTTCCCCTGCGCCTGTAGGCAACGTTCACATTCTTTGCGGTTTGACAGCTCAACGCGCACAGCGTCGCACGAGACTTCGGCCACTTGCAAGCCCACAGCTCCCAAAGTGGGCTGACGGCCTGAGGCAGTACACGGGATGCTCCCACACTCCCAAGAGGGGTGCCCCGGGACGCTTCTGAACGTGAATCTGAAAGCCTCTTTTCACTTGGCTGATGCTCGCTCAACGGTCCCATCACTTAAATTTGGTGCTACTCCGTGATGTCATTCACGTCCTGGAACCGAGGGTGGCCCTGGTGAACCCATGATGATGGTTGAATTGTAGGGATCGGGGCTCTGGTTCCGAGGAAGCCAGGGTATCCAAAGGGCACTGAGCCTTGGTAGGCTGCGAATATTTCTCCTATACTCCTCTAACTTTAAGAAACTTGCAAAAACGATGGTATTTAATATTATTCTTCAACTAGAGAAGGGATTCCAGATGACCTGAGAAGTGAAGGGCCTCATCTTTGACACATTCCTCTTTCACTGGGTATTTTTTTTTTGTAGTAATGTTAAACAAATGACTATATACTTTGGCAATAATGAAATGAAAATTCAAAAACTACCCTCCCCTTAAAAGATGTCATGAGGGCAAGAAATGTTAAGCTGTTTAAGTCAAAAACATCAATATGCTTTTCTAAATGACAAAGCCTGAGATGCAGCCTCTCCTCTGAGGTGGCAAGGTGGGTGATCTCAAGTGAGTCACTGGTCATGGGTTCCTGGTGACACTTCTGGAGTGACAGGTGTCCTGTGCATTCAATAGGATCTCTCCTGAGTGCCCATGTGACATGACAGACTTTGTGTGCATGATGTGAGGTCAGTGAGATATTTCTGGGTAGTGTCATCTCCCTTGGACGACCGAGGGATGCTGTCTTATATTTGGCTGGAGGTTTGAGGGACCAGCCTTAAATGTCTGCTTTTTAGAGGGAATGCTTCCATCAGTGAAGACTGACAAGGCAAACTCAGACTGCCTTTCCTTTTTTAACGAAAGGAAAAAAAATACTAATACACAAATGGACTTAAATTATTAGAGTTCAAATCAATTATGATTGATCTGTCCGGCTTTCATTTTAGTCTAGTCTAATGAGCCTTTCTGGCAAAGGACTAAAATAATGGTAGCTTATTACATAGGACACACTTCTGATTTCTCAAATTTTACTTCTGTTGGGCTTTAAGACAGAGTCTTCTGCTTTTAGTGTAGAGATAGGGTTTTCTTTTTAAAGATTTTTTTAATATTAACATTGGTTTGAAGACATATTTACAAGAGTGATAAGTTTGAATTATGTCTCTTAAGACATAATTTTTATGTGTGTATTCCTATACACATGGTATATACGTGTGTGTGTGTGTGTGTGTGTGTGTGTGTGTGTGTGCATGCATGCACATGGAGTCCAGAGGGTATGCTCTGGTGTTGTTCCTCAGATGCAACCCACCTTTGCCTGAAGCAGAGGCTCTCACTGGAACCTGCTGACTAAGCTGTGCGATCCACAGACATCCTCCTGTCTCTACTTCCCAAGCAGGGACTGAGATTACAAGTGCCTCCGCCGTGGCTGACTTTCTATTATTATTATTGTTTTTCACACGAATTCTACGTACAAAGTCAGGTCCTCACAAACTGAGCTATTTCCCTGCTCTGAGAGATATTTTTTGACATAGTATTTAACCACCTCAAACACCTGAGAATGGAGTTAGGGTCACTTCTGTAAACTCGTAGCACCATGGTTTCTCGGGTAGGCTGCCAAGAGTGTGAGAAATATTTTTAAGATTGGTGGGCACACTGGAGTTTTTCATCGGCCCAAACAGTAAGCTGTATGACTTAACCATCTCTAGCGTCACAATGTCACTGTGCCCTTAAGACTACCTTAGCCTATGTGGAATTCAGAGCAGCATAACTTTAGGGTTACAGTAAACCTCAAGAGAGATCTGAGCCAAAGCATCCCACTTCTTCCAAACTGAGCCATTGAATTCTTCCATTTCTTCAGACCCAAACTCAGCCAAGCCCAATACAACAACTGGGGTACACCAGCCTCCTCAAACATTCCTTGTCTGCCGAGAGCAGGCTCTCGTCTGAGGCTCCTGTCTTCTTTCTGTATGGCACATATCTTTCCGCCTGCACCATGGCTATTTGCTGCTCTGCCCTACTTCCCCACCAGACATGAGCTCATCAAGAGGACATCTGAGTCACACTGAGTTCTTTGATGATGCTCCTCACAGACCGTGGGTCCTCCAAGAACCCAGGTATGGAGCCTGCACGCAGTGATTTCTGCTAGCCACAAACCGTTTCAAGGGAGAATGAAAACCCTTTCAAGAAATATTTTAGGAGGGCTCTGGCTGGGAAGGAAGAGCACAAGAGGAGGCATTGAGACGTGAGACACGGTGGCGTGGCACATGAAGGTGACAGGTGCGACTTCCTCGCTTCTGCGTAACCCAGAGAAGATCAAATGTTAATTAAAACACTTACTTCCGTTGTCAACAGCCTGACTTTTATTTGAAATCCTTGGATACCTGCATGTCAGGCCAGACCAGAAATATACAACCATGTATTTTTAATGTGAACATATATATATATATAATTCACGTCTGCCTGGTACGAATAAAGTTTGAGTGAAAACAAAGAAACAAAACGAAGAAGCAGAACCAATTCTGCAGAGCTCAGTGCAAAGCCTCGTGTCGTCCCCCATGCCCCCCCAAGCCCAACTTGGCCTGGACGTGGAGTACAATGACTGTCTTACCTTGAGGGAGTCAAAACAGGCGATCACTCTTCCGTTTTCAACCTGGCAGCTTTTTGGGGGGTGAGCGAATTTGCACTCTTCATCGGAGCGCGAGCATGTTCCTCTCTGGTACTGCCTGCAGACTTCCAGTGTCAGCCACTTGGTGTCTCTCACTGGAGCAACGTTCAAGGCCATGGCGAGAACTACTCTGGGCTCTGTCCCTCTCTGTTCAAATGATGGGACCAATCCGAGGCTCGGTGATTCCCCAAACTACTGTTGTGAAAACTCCCGCATGGAAGTCTGAAGGTCAGCAATGGATTCCTTAAAGAAGTCCAGTCCAGGAGAGAGGGAGGGGACAGCGTATCAGCAGGTGGTCATTCACAGATAGGCAGGCCCCACGGGAAGACTGTGAGCCAGAAACACACCCTGCTCACTGTCATCTCTGGCTCCCAGGGCTCTAGTCTCTTGACTGTTTTGTAGACACACCTCTCCTTAATAAAGTGACTTCAGTAGGATGGCACTCTTTGGGAAAATATTGGTTCCGATGCTCACGGCTCTGCAGGATGCTGCAAAACACACCTGCCTCTCCGATCTTCGTGTTTGAGGAGGATGGCGTCTTCCTTTCCTTCGTCCTTTTTAAATTCTGAAATTAAAGGAGTAGCAGAGTCAGATCGCTCCATCCACTCATGGGGTCAGGGTAAAATGTGTTTGACAAAAACCAATCATCAATCAATCAATCAATCAATCAAACAAGCAAAAACCCCACAAGAGGTAAATACAAAGAGAGCTCTCTGAGGGCTGCTGCCAGCAAAAGGGATGTCACAAGGCCCTTTTCGATCGTGAACCTGCAAAATATAAGACATCCCCTTGCATCCAAGCTCAGAGGAATCAAGTGCTTGCTCTGTCTACGAAGCTGGGATCTAGAGTGTGTGAGAGTCTAGGTTAGACATCCGAGAAGCAGAGGGAAGTGGAGAGAGGAAGGAGAAACTGAAACACGGCAACCGTACAGCAGAATGATCCAGGCAGCAGTCCAAGAGCTAGGAGTGACTCGAACAGATGAGTGTGGCGGACACAATAATTAGGCCCTTTGAAACAACTCCATCTAATGTGCTTAATCACCAAACAGTGTATTAGAATTGTGGCTCCCAATTAATCTCACATTTAGGTCATTGATTTTATTGTTGGGAGTGCTATAAACAACTGTAGGGATGTGTCTCTCCTACAAAATGGAGGTAATATTACTTTGGATAGAGCGTGGGTTCCCTATTCCGCAAGTTCTTCTGAGTTCATAGAGATTTGATGCTGGGGTAGGCAAAGGGGGTGCCCTGATATTTGCTCTCTGAATCCTGAATACTTTCTTGCTTCTGCTACTGGCTTGGGGCCCGTCTTCCCTGCAACGTGTTGTTAGGTAAGGACGGCGGTTTGCAGTTGCCTCTTTCCCAGGTGCCTTGGTTCATGGTATCTACTAGAATCCCAGGAAGCGCCTGCTGACCAGTTGGACTCAGAACAGGATGAGTGCAAGTTAACTTGAATCAAGCGCAGCTTAGTTTTAACTGGGACGCATCCTAATCATGTCCTCTCCAGCAAGAAGAGATGGCCCAGCAGGTAAGTCGTACAAGCTGAGCGTGATCTCAGGGACCCACATTGTCCAAGGAGAGAACTGGCTTCTATGGGTTGTTCTTCGACCCACACATACCCTTCACACAAAAAAAAAGTCTAAAAATGTGGTAAACTGAAAAAAAATGTTCTCCTGTATTTAGAATGTGAAGATTAAAAGCCATGCCTACGACAACACGGTAACTTAAAGTTCAGAGGTCTAAGGTCAGCAGATTTCATTTGTTTTAATTTTTCAAGTATTATGAAATCAGTAACATTAAACTTGCATGTTAGCTAGATAAACATGGATTAAAAAACTACGGTCTGTAAATTACCATTTGCAGAAATGGCACGTGACATAAGCCAGCATATACATCAGTTCAGTCTTGATACCCTTCTAAACAGTTATAGCTAAGGGCATGGGAATAGATTAGTCATGCTAAACCCTTACAGATGGCATAAGAGACTGCCACGAAATTAGAATGGAGCTTAAAATTCCCATGGCCAAATGAGGTCTTAGTCACTCTTACCACAACGTTGAAGTGTGACGTGTTTCTCGCGAGTCTGCATGATGCTGGTGTGAGCTAGCCCACTTCAGTGCTTGTCATGAAGAACTGACACTTGATGAGGAGTGAGTCTGTTACTGGTTTGTACTACAATACCTTATGTCACTCTGAAATACAGTCTTTTCACTAACTAAAAAGTGTTCATTGTAAGTAGTATGCCATGCTTCATAACCGGCATCCTCAAACATTTGTGTTTAACACAACTCTTGACAGCATCAAAAAGGTCACATCCGGTGACTGACCTACAGCATCCGGGCCTTCAAGAGCACTGCTGATCAGGCTTGTAGCATGGGATCACCCACCTGTGCGTTTATCAGAATGTGTCCCATCACATGGTCATGCTGACGGCGTTTCAAAACAGCATGTACTAAATAAGTTCAGAGGGCAATGACTAAGTGTTTCACAAATGTTCCCAGGAACGGTGGGTCCCCCTAATTGATGAAAATTAGTTAACTCTGGGTGAACAAAGCCAAGCAGACTACCCTGCAGTCGGGCTTTCCATCCTGGTGTACTTTTATCTCTGGTCATTTAACCTTGACTTTTAGCAAGACCTCTCCTGGGATGGTGGGAACTGCTTCTGCAACCCCATAATTCTCTCATTTGTCTGTGGCAGTACTTGTTATGAGTTGGGTGCGAGTGCGTGTTTAAGGAAATGGCCAGTGATGAAAGCTGTGACACATAGCTGACATCAATTGTAAAATACTGGAGGGAGCCAGGCAGGCTCCCACTTGTCTGCTTGGTGGTGTGTGTTCGCAGAAGCAACATCAAGTAGCTTACGCTAGGGAAGCTTAAGAAGATGAGTTTAATGACCAAATTTACTCTGCATCAGGTTTCACCGACTGGCCTGGACCTGCCCCTTGAATGCCTCCATTCCACCTCCAAACCTGGCGGAGAACAAAGGGGAGGGGCAACAGCTAAGAAAATGTGCCTGGCCCTCAGCAGAGATGGGCATCGGTGACGGGGGGGGGGACCTCAGATGGTGCTCTAGACACCTTTAGTTCATACCCGGAAAACGTTATGTAGACTCCTCAAGACCTAGTCAGTTTACAAGGCAACAAAGGGAGACACATGCTCAAAGGCAGTAGAATTCCCCACAGGCTTCACAGGTGGGGCAGAAATAGGCAAACCTAGGCATTTCTCCAAAGCCACACACAGTGACACTTTCAGTCCAGAGAAAGGATTCCCACTTAAAGAGTTATGATAAGACAACCAGAATTTGGGTTTACAAACTGCCATGGCAAACTGGCCTCTAAAAATATTTATTTTCACTGGCCAATGAAACAGAACGTATTTATGGAGTATAACTAATGTTTTGAAACAGTACATATTATTAAACAAGAAAATCTACCATATGTGTAACTTCAAATACTTTGTTTTTTTCTTTGTTTTTTTTTTTTTGTTTTTACTTTTTTTCTGTCGCGAACACTTAACATCTACTGTCAGCTATTTTCAAGAACTCGGTGCCTTGTTTTTAACTATGGCTATTGTGTTATTGAACTTACCACCCTGCCAAATTGAATTTTTAAATCTTTTGACCAACTTTTCCCATTCAATAGTCCCTGGTTAATGTAACTCTACTTTTGGCTTCTAGGGGTTCCTTTCTTTTTGCAGGGGGGAGGGGTTTAAGACTGCACATGGGATATTTCTTTTTGAAGATTCTGTATGTAAATAATTAACATAAACCTGCTTTTAAGAACAGGGCTGGCCAGCTTTCGACGACAGCTACTTTACGTTAAAAGAAAGGGGTGTGCACTCAACGGGAACACAGTAGGTCTGCAGCACGCATCCATCTACCCGGCATGCTCTCTTGTTATTCTACAGATTACGTGGCCAGTCATCAAAGGCGCCACACCACCTCCCTGCGATTTGTCACAAGTGGGCACCAGCAGGTAGCTGCTGTAGGGCCCTGAGAGACAAAGCAGACTGAATTAGGTTTGGGACAAGGCCCTCACAGCTGATGAGCAACGGATGGCACTAAGGACGGAGGAGGCCACGTTTTTAGCTTGTTTCCAAGGGGCCAGGGTGGCCTAAGCCCTCACGCAGACCCGATTCAATACTGGATCCGCGAGGCTGGGAGAATGGATGTGCCCTGGGCTGCGCTGTCCAGCGTGGGGGCCCACCTCCCCGTGGCCACATGACTAGTGCAACCAAGTGACTGCACTATAAATCTTTATCCTTCTGCTTACGTTCAATTCCAATTGAAACCGCCTCCCCCCCCCCCACACACACACATACACTTCTTCAGCTACTGGAAAATGGCCCGGTGTGATTGGGCCGTGTTGAGTATACGGGGCCCCTTTCTCACGCTGTAAACTTTATGCCCACACCCGATGGAAGCCTGGCATGCCCAATGAAGATGTGCTCTGGTGTGCTACACGAGGAGTTCAAAGACTCCGGCGTATGCGGAATGGAGGCCGTGGAGTTCAAAGACTCCGGCGCACCTGGAACAGAGGCTGTGGTGACGCCTTGTTAGCACTGATTTGGATTCAATGCAGCGCAGCCCAATACTTTTACTACATCCTGTCAACAGTGTTCCTGCTCTTTCTATTCGTGGTGAGTCAATGTCTCTGAGAGCGGCTCCCTTCGGTCCCTCCTACGTGCTCATGGTAGCTATGGCAGGACTGGTTATAGGATGATGGGAAGTCCTGTGTATATGTCAACAAAGCACCGTCGGCCAATAGGGAAGCAAGATAGGTAGGACTAGGAGTCGAGGAGGACTCTGGGAAGGAGAAACACAGGGAGTCATCATGTAACTGCCATAGGGATAAGAAGTCTGGACCGTTTTCTCTGGTAAGAGAAATACTTAGGTTAACAATTACGGAGTAAATATATAAATCAGAGCTAGCCAGTAAGAAACAAGCAAGGCCAACAGCTTCATAATTAATATAGCGTCCTGTGTGTTCATTTGGGATTGATGCGGCTCCGGGACCAGGCTGGTGGGAAGGCTTCTCTCTACAATAGGGGAAACACAAAAGCACTGTAAACAGTGAGGCATCCCATTGCCAGGTGATAAAAATGAGCCCTTCCATAAATATTCATTGATGAAATACACTTGAAGCTTCTTCCACAGATGTGTGCTACCAGAAAGCTGTGGTTGCATTTGGGTGGGACGTCTTCCCCAGAAGCGATTTTGGGAGAAAGACACTGTCTCGTAGACGGTACACAGACCATTGGTACCCTGACCTATAACCTCCCTCAAGCCTCATTGTTTAGTTATAAACAAATGTCCTTACATCTTAACTTACAAGAACTGTAAATACTGATAACACTGTAAATACTACCTTACCCAACTGCCCCCATGACAGTGGAAACTCTTATGGAATTTGCTTTGTGCACATGATACATTTTGGCTGTCCTATAACTTCGGGCAAGCATCATCTTTTAGTTATAAACAAATTGTCGTTACTTCTTAACTTACAAGAACTGTAGCACTGTAAATACCGCCTTAACCCACCTGTCCCCCACCACAGTGGAAACTCTTACGGAATTTGCTTTGTGCACATGATACATTTTGGCTGTGATTTTGGAACCCTTTGACTTCGGCTCAGCACCTGGTCTGTAGAAAACACTTTCACATGTTTGCTGAAGGGACTCCTGGGCCTTCCTCCAATGGAGTTCACGGGTGCAGGGATAAGGTTTGGGCGGGGTCGCTTGGCTATGACCTATAGAGACATCCCAGCGGGTGCCCTGATTCATTCTGCTCTCATCCAGCAGACTGGGGTGGGTAGCTGCCCCGGTGATGGACAACTCAACCTCAGCACCTACTATCCTCAGCCTCGTGATTTCCAACGTGCAGGAAGGACCTCAGCCCCTTGAAACCTAGGCAGAAACGCAGATTCCTGGTTCCCACCCCAGCCCCTGGAGACTCAACATTGGAAGAAGCCCAGGCGAGGCCCACAGTCTGCCTTTAATCAGCCCTGGCACAACCAGTGTGCAAGCTTGATGGCCACCTTTGGCGGTATCCCTCGTTGCCTTATTCCCTGCTAGGCATCGTCAGGATGGTACAGAAACAAAGATGGCCGCTTCAGGTCACCAGCAGGATGTCTGTCTGTGTGTGTTTGCAGATCCCTACAGCAGCAGCTGTGGGAGGGCAGGAGGAGGAACCCGGTGACTGCGTGCCTGACCAATCAAAACAAAGCAAAACTAGATGTGCAGAGACCCCCGCCCTCCGGGAGACCAGCTCCAGGTGAGTGATCTGGGAGAATGAGGGTTCAGACCGACATGCTCCACTCAGGAGCTTTCCCAACTAGGGCCTTTGAGGGAGGGTGGCCTTGCTCAGCAGAAGGACCCTCCTCTGGTGACCCTTGGTAACACAGCTGTCAAAGAGAAAGGGCTGTTTTGTGAAGCACAGGCACACATCCTTCCTAAGCCCCATACCCAGGCGGCTCGCTGTCTTTAAAGGGCAGGCTAGCTCAAAGCTCAAAGCTCAAAGATAAATGGCTTTCTATAGTATTCCTTGAAAATCGGAAGGCCTTTCCATTCAACCCTACACACTGGTGTCAACTATTTTTAGGGTCCTTCCCTCACACACGGACTTCCATCTTTTTTTCCTTCAAAACTTTATTTAAAACTATTCTAGGCGTCAGCTTTTCAGAGAGCTGCGGCTCTGGGCTGTATGAAAGAATTTGCGGCTGGTGTTCTTTGACAGTTGCTACACTGTGCAGCTGGGGAGTCTGGAATGCCTGGCCCTTCGCTGCAGGGGAGGAGGAGGTGGCTTCCCTGGTTTCCACACCCTGGGACAAGCCCGGGCTGAAGACCCCCCAGGTGTCCCCGCAGAGCCACCACTTTGTGGGTAATTTGCACATTTCTGGAGGCGGAGAATGTCAATCATGTCCAATCTTGAGGATGAGACTGATCAAAATTTTAAGACCCGCCTTAAGGGAAAGGGCTGTGCGCACAGCACATCCCTCCTGGTTCACTCCTGGTCACCTGGCTGCCATTAGCTGTCTGCCACACAGGGCCTCCTCCTGCGGCAGGACTGATTAAACCAACCTGGGTCCCTGAGTCAGACAGTCAAGGACTCATTAGCCACGGAGTAACTCATAGGATAGGACCGCCTTTAATTTTATTTTGCATACATCTAATTACAGTGAAGAGCTCTTGGCTCTGCGACTTCCTACTTCTTGTTTTTTTATTTTCACAATCTCTGGGTTTCCCGTTCTTAACATTTAAATTCTTAGAGTACATGGGTTTTTTTGTTTCTTGGCTTGAGGCTGGGTCTCTCTCTGCTCACTGTGTAGTACTGGAGAGTCTAGAGCTCAAACTGACCTTCCTGCATCAGCCTCCTCCAGATGGCTGGGGGTCGCAGGCATGCCATGTCATGCCCGGATTTTTATTGGGGGGCTGTGGAGGTGGTAAGCTGGAGTGGCCGAGTGGTCTTTGAGACAGGCTCTTCCTCTTCAGCCTGGGCTAGCCTGGTATACACTATATAGCCCAAACCGGCCTTAAATCCCCCTGCCTCAGTCCACTGGGACTGGAATTACAGGCTATGCCATGGCACGGGACTGAAATGCAATAATCTTTCCTTCCTGGGAGGAGGTTGTTATCTGAGCATCCCCCCAACCCCCCACGGCGACTGTTTAAAACAGCTCACAGTGAGCTCCCACCACTCATCACCCAATCAGCCACACCCCTGGCCTGTCTGGTGCAGACTCAGTGACTGCAGAAGGTGGGCAGGGCCGCTGGCTGGAGCACCAGGGCCGAGAAATGCAGTGTGATGCCACACCGTCCAGTGGTCATGGCCTTGGGGAAGAGATGTCAAACCAGGCTTCCCTGAGACGGCTCAGTGGACCAAGAGACAGACACTAGTGACACTTCAGTCCAAGGAAAGAAGTAAGAACCCAGCCGTCTCTTCACAGGAATCAAGACAGCCGTCACGGTTATCACCAAAAAGATCTGTTCTTCCAAACTCCCTTGGGTTGTTTTCTTTTTCATTTATTAAAGATTATCTATAAAATGGATCTTTGAAAGTTAAGGGATGGAAACCAGCTTTTCTGGCCTGACTTTTAGGGCTCTCCCCAGGTAACTGTGTGACAGACCAATCCCTCTGAGCTTACTGATCAAGGAGCTGATAACATATAATCCATGAATATCTATGGCAATACAACATAATTTGCAGTGTAATACAAGGACTCTCTTTATGGCAGCTAGTCTATATTCATCTAGAGTCTTCAGAGATACCCGCATTAAGGTTCAGCTTTAAATTTCTGATCTGTCTTGGCGTCAGTCACGCCTTTAAGAATGAGGCAGCTGTGTAAACTGTGGCAGGCTTGTTCTTCAGCTTGTTAGGAGGGTCACCGGAAAGCATCGGGCGTAGTTGTGTCAGTAAATATGTTGCATAGACAGACACACAATGGCAGGGGGAGGGACCCTGTGTCACCAGTGGTGTGTGTGTGTGTGTGTGCATGTGTGTGTGTGTGTGCATGTGGCTTGGAAGCCAATGATGTGTGTGTGTGTGTGTGCGCGCCCGCACGTGGATCTGTGCATGTGTGTGTGTGCATGTGTGCATGTGTGTGTGCATGTAACTCAGAAGCCAGTGATGTGTGTGTGTGTGTGTGTGAGACTCAGAAGCCAATGATGTGTGTGTGCACGCGCATGTGTGTGCACATGTGTGTGTGTGTGTGCGTGTGCATGCAACTGAAGAACGATTAGTATACATGTGTGCCTGCTTATGTATCTGGAGAACTCTCTCCATGATGGAGGATACGAGCCATGGAGTCCCTTCTATAGTGTGAGCTCCAGAAACCTCTGAGAAATCTTCACCTGAACAGCTCCAAGCCCTCATCGTGAGTGGGGCCAGGGTCCTGACTGTTGCTGGCATCTACAGTGTTACTCAGTTCTTTGGGACACACTTTCTGAGACATTGCTGAAGGAAATGAGAGACAGACCCCAAAGTCACAATAGGTCAGCTTTATCTATGACAAAGGCAATAAAGGAAAGATTCTCTGCTAAATTTTCTTTCCATGTGTACGTCTTAAAGTGTAAGTGAAAAAAGTCATAAAAATCCAGGGTTCATTTTAATATTTGAACACTGCCAATCTGCTTTCACGGCCAATTCCAGGAATACACAGAGACAGAGATTCCGTCTCTAGTTAGAAAAAAAATGAAAAATTCTAAGTTTACTCCTAAGCCCACATCCAGATAGAATATATTCAGCCCATATTTGTTTTCAAATTGTGGGGTCTTTTTTCCCATTGTGTTTTCTATCCAAACGCAATTTGGTTAGGAATTTCCCTTCAGTACTGAAGAAAAAGCAACCATAATGGATAACATTCAAGCGGGACGTGGCACTTGCCTCCTGGGTGGCCAGGAACCCACGGCTGCCTCCGCACGAGGTGATGGTGGAGTCCCAAATCCCTCTGCTAGAATTTCCCTTTCCTTCCCTGGCACAGTCCGTAGCGAGCGCCTCTTCCCAGCTGACCTTTGACCTACGTTGCCCCCCCACACCAGCCTGTTGGCCCCTTTCCCTGACCACTGTTACGGCGTGAGTGTGACGTATCCGTCACACGCTCCTGCTCTCTGTTTCGCTCCTCGTCCGGTGTTCTTCTGAGAGGCTGTGGACCTCTCGATCAGCTCCCCCGGGCTGCTGTGGTACGGACGGACTACCACACACGACCCACACCCTTAACTGAGACCCACCGCGCCTTCCCCACCGAGAAATGGGCTGAAATGCTTCTAAAACCATGAGCCAAGACGACTGCCTCCTTCTGAAGCTGATGGTGTCAGGAACTGTAGGTACAGTGAGGCAGAGGGGAATAAGCACCCCTGCAAAGGCTAGGGCTCCCCTCTGACCTACTTATTTTTTGAGCTTTATATATATTTTTTTAAATTTAAATTAGAAACAAGGTTGCTTCACATGTCAATTCCAGGTCCCTCTCCTTTTCCCTCCCCTCCTCCCGTGCCCTCACCCCAACCCCCCCCATTATCCCCTCATTTCCCCAGGGAGGGTGAGGCCCTCCATGGGGGCATCCATAGTCTGTCATTTCATCCAGGGCAGGGCCTAGACCCTCCCCCAAGAGTCCAGGGTGAGAGTGCATCTCACATTGTTGGATGGGAGTCCAAAGTCCGTGTGTATACTCTGGATGAATACGGATCTACTGCCCAAGGCTCAATAGATTACCTAGGCCTCCTCACTGACATCCACACTCCGGGGGGTCTTGGTCAGTCCCATGCTGGATTCCCAGGCATCAGTCTGGGATTCAAGAGCTAATCCGCAAATAGAAGGGATGCCTCGCGCAGCCGACGGGCGTATGTCTGCAACAGCCAGTGCGTTGCCATGGACTTTCCATGCCCGTTCCTGTGTCCATACGCGGTAGAGGACTAAGAAGGACAGCCTCGATGCCCGCGGCTGCGAGGGTGTCAGGGCACGGGAGTGCACAGCTCTTAGCGGGCGAGGCCTTCCCGATTCTCCAGGTGGCCAGAGGCCACCAAAGCTGGTGTGCTTGGCGGCACAGGGACACAGCAGAGCAGCAGAGGGGACGCCCCACGCTTTCTGCACCCATGGCAGATGGGCCCTTGGGCAGCTGTTCCTGGGACCTCCAGAGGGATGAACAGGGCACACAGAAGAGGCCCCGCCTCCCCAGCATGCAGCCCCAGCACACCCCAGGCTCCTTTCTTTCAGCATTGGAAGGAAAGAAACAGGAAGGAGCCTGGGAGGACAGTGGGCAGGAGTGGGAGTCAGGAGTCGGGAGGCAGCCTGAAGAGGGAGGAGGAAAGACAGTCCTGAAGACACGCAGCTGGATAATCGGCTCTAGGCAGCTAACATGTCTCACAGCTTGCTGTGTCAGTCAGGTAAACTGTCCACCGGTCCCTGGAGGGTGGAGGGGGGTGGGGGGTAAGGGGGGATGGAGGGCTGGGTCCTCAGATTCTGCCCAACATGAGAACTTGGGCTTCCAACTGTAATGTAACATTAGAGAAGGGACAGACATGTCAGCTGTGTTGAAAAAAAAAATGGAGCTTCGGGGCAAAGGCGGTTCCTGGATGGAGGACTCTGGCCTTGTGACTTCTTCCCCTGTTCCTGGCTGGCTTGGAACAACGGCAGAAGGCAGGTGCACATTTCAAAGGCTAAGGGCGTTAATAGGTACAGGGTGCAATATCAGAGAGTGCAGAGGTCTAGGGAGATTGCTGTGTAGGAGGCAGCAGTTGAGGTAAGCTGGCTGAGGCTATTCTCTGCTGAGCAGAAGCTGTGCACAGCATCGTGGGGGTCCATAAACATCTCCACGTGTGCACGTGTACGCGGCTGTGCGCGGGCTGAGCCAAAGCGGCGAGTGATATAAGAACTGGGTGTGTCTGATACCCCTGGCCAGGAATGGTCCGGCACACCACAGTCATCACACACGCACACACACAAACACACACACACACACACACACACACACACACACACACACACACGGTCGCAAACCAGAAGCGTCAGCTGCCTCCCTTCCACCTACGGAGCTGAGGAGCACACTCGAGTGTCACCGAGAGCAAGGCAAGAGCCAGACAGACAGAAGGACGGATGGACGGAAGGACGGACAGACGGACGGACAGAAGGATGGACAGACAGACAGATGGTGCTAGTTGAAGTGCAGTGTGTGGAACGCACTCCCAGGGTTACCAGGATAACAACTCTCACCCCAGGTGGGAGAAGGGCGAGGGAGGGGCTAGCATTCTTAGTGGTGACATAAGACCAGGCAGAGCTTTCGGAACAAACATTTGCCCAGCATCCTTTGCGGTAAGATTCCTTTTCAGGAGGAAGGTAGTAAGGGTGAGAGCTGTCGCAGGGTTCGCGCCTGGTGGCCTGCGCTAACCGGAAGAGAAAGGGGTGCGTGGGAGGCCGGAGGGCTGCCATACCCACCAGGGCTCAGCTTAAGCTCATCCCCGCCCAGTCTTACGGGGTTACACCCACTGTCGAGTGCTATAGTGTTAGACAAATGATGTCTCCCATACACCCCCGCAGATGATATGCAGACCACAGCGCCGATTGATGCCGCCTTCCTAGCCGACTCGGTGTCTGGATGCTGTCCCCATCATCGCCCAAGCCACCTCGCCCCTTCTCTCCGGGTCTCTTTGTGCTGAAACCTCTCAAGCCATTTACCCACACACTACTACTTCCCAGCCCTCCGCTACCGTCCCTCCAACAAATCAGCAAGCACGAAGCTAGTCGCCCGTCTGCCCACAGCCCTAGACGTCACAGCCAAGAGCCTCACAATGGTTTGCAACGCAAGGACCTTCACGGCTGGTCCCACAGCTCCTCTGGCCACCCATCTAAAGTGGCCTTTGACTCCCTTCCGGCCATTCTGGCCTTGTCTGGGTCCTCGGGTAACTAGACACATGCTGTCTCCCAAGCGTTCGCCTCCCGGGTCCTTCAGCTGGGAATACTCCCCCAGATTGCTGCACCTAGGAGGTCACCCTGCAGGGAGGCCTTTTCTGATGCAATGTTGCATCAGGCCCCCTTGTTCATGCTGGCATACTCATCTTGCTGCACCTCCCTCCGAAGCCCTTGTTCAGTGCCCGGCGCTCAGGGAGTCATTTCAAAGCTGGGGCATAGGGATGAGGTCCGTGTGTACCCCCGCCAGCTAGCAAAACACCTAACTTTGGGACATAGCAAACAGTGGACAAGTTCTTGCTGAACAAGGAGCCGGCAGATGAATGGGGGAACACACGGCTGGACAGACTCCAGAGCTCACAGGCCGCCCCTGCCCTTAACAGCGCGCTCGCTTTGATTTCATGATGGGACTTGAAACGGTCCTCGGCCAGTCTTGTCTCTGCTGTCATTTCTGCTCCCCAGGAATCCAGTTTCTGAGCCTTGAGAGGAGAGGGGGCCTTGGGCAGTTCCTAAAGCCACCCCTTGTCCTTCGAGTTCTGTGGCTGTTGGGTTCGGTGCCTTGCAAGGATGATTTAAGGAGAAATGTATTTTTAGGGACTCCCGTGGAAATCTTATCAACTCGGCCGTGTTTGGCCTAGATTTGTTAGCAGGCCCTCTGAGCCACGGGACCTAACGGGAGCACGTGTCGCGGGAAGGGGGACATTTGCAGAGCACAGACTTGAGTGGGTAGCAGTACTGGAGGAGAGTGGGGTTAGCCGGTGCTGCCCCCCTTACACCCGGCACCTAAGGGGGGTCAGGAAGGAAGAGGACGAAGAAGAGGACTGAGCAGGCTGTCCCTCATCTGCGGGGCGGGGGGGGGGGGCGTGGATCTGTGGACTGTCGGCTCATGGGCTGAATCGCCCTTCCTCTCGTTTGCTCTCCCAGTGACACGGAACACGGGCTATTTCTGCATGCCAGGCCCCACACAGCAGCCTTCTCAGTCTTCCTTGCGTGGCGGAGGGGGTGGTCGAGGGTGCGGAGTTAGGGAGAGCTTCTGGATGTCAAGGGCAGTGACGCTGGTGCTCTGGGCTGTCTGGGGAAACGGCTGTTGAACCTGAGAGGCCACGAAGAAGTCCAGAGCCCACCCCCATGCTCTTTGGCCTGGCTTTTTAGCTGGCTACACAGAGTACGTACTGCATACCCCATCCCTGTGGATCAACAAGTCTCTGGTGAGGGTCTCAGAGAGCGGCCTCCTGTAAGGCGGGGGCCCCAAGTGTGCTCTCTGAGGTGGGGGCACTGCGCTGAGAGCCCTCCAGCTCTTGGCCGCATCCCACCAACCCCACATACTCGTTCAGGGCGCAGCAATCCTGGAAACAGAACCAGACACGCACTAGGGGAAGGAGCGTCCCACGAGTTTCTGAGACCCTAGAAAGACCGACAACCACTATCTCGTTTGACCCGCGCAGGCCGCTGCACGGACAGACCCAAGACAGGCAGACAGACATGGACAGACCCGAGACATAAAGGATGGTGACATGCTGTCGAGAGCAAGTCTTTCCCAAGCCCTACCGTCTGGCTGAAGAACAGAACCCAGGAGTTCAGGAGCAACAGGAAGAAACCGACTGACAATAGCTCAAAACAAAAAAAAATCTCATTCGCAGTGACCTCACGCAACTTTAGAAGGGAAGTGAAAAGTCTGTTTCCAGCTACGGCGTGCTTCAGTTTCCGTCGGCACGGGGTGACTCGAGCCACAGGGATTCAGCAGGCCACAGAGGTGGGCTTGAGTCAACAATCTGCCTTATCTTTAAGGGAACTGAGCAGACAGACACCTGAAACCAACAACCAGTATCTGCTCTGCTTCAAGTCCGGGCTCTGAGGGATATAAAAACGACCCAGTCGGTTACGTATAACGGTCCGTGATACGTAAGCCCAGGCACATGTGGGCACTGGAAGATGACGTCGGTGTCCACCGTGGGATGAGGGGTGCTAGCAGCTGGCTCCTTGCAGTGGGCACCCCCGCCTCTCCCTTCCCTGGGGGCACAGCTCCTTCTGCCACTCCTCGGAGGCTACTTGCCACCCAGCCCCCGCCACTCCTCATTATTTCTGAGCAGCTTCACCCTGTGCTGTGTCACCATGGTAACCACGGGCCAACAGTCTGAGGAGTGCCACTGAGAAGCAGAGAGAGAGAGACAGAGAGAGAGAGAGAGAGAGAGAGAGAGGGAGAGAGAGAGAGAGAGAGAGAGAGAGAGGGAGGGAGAGAGAGAGAGGGAGAGAGAGGGAGAAAGAGGGAGAGAGGGGAAGACACTGCAAGCTGCTCTGGCCCCGGTCACGAGTCACATCTGGGGTGCCAAACAGGCTTCTTCTGCCCATTCTATGGAAGGGGAGACTGAGGAAACAGGTCGAGGGCCTCCTAAATCCTGCCCCTGGACGACGAAAAGCTGATAAGTAGATGAGTATGCGCCACAGTGAAGCCTCACCCACCGTTCACCTTTATTTCCATTGCGACAAATTTCTAGGTCTAGGCACCAGGGTTACCTCTGCGAACTGAGAACCTTGTAAACTCCAGCGCTCTCAGAACAAGTGTCTTCGCCCTTGATCTCCCAACATACAGTCAGTACCCAGATGTAAGCATGTCTGCTTTCCCTGGCCTACCGGCTTGGGGAATCCATTCAGCCCTGGTATTCCTTCTACCCTTTGTACTGTGCTTCTTTAAATATATATATATATATATATATATATATATATATATATATATATATATATATCCCTTTCCCTTTAAGTTTTTTTTTTTTAAGAGACACACTGTTGAGCTGGAAAATTAACAACCCGGCATAACCTGTGATACCACCCTCAAGACAAACTCTCATGTTACTTGTTCATTATTTTCTGAGATGATTTTATCAACCCTGTTCCCATGTGCAGACCTCAATTGCTCTTCTAAGCCCGCTTGCTCCTCAAACTGGTCTGGCCTCTTTCTCAAGGGAACCAGTGGCTTAGAATGAAATCAACCCTGACAGAGGGAGGGAGGGCAGGAGGGAGGGAAGAAGAGGGAGAGAAAAAGAGAGACAGAGAGAGGGGGGATTGAGGGGGGAGAGAGCAGGGGGGGGAGGAAAGGAGAGAAACAGAGAGGAGAAGGGAGGGAAGAAGGGAGAGAGAGAGGTGGAGGGAGGGAGAGAAGGAGAGAGACACAGAGAGGGGGAGGCAGGGAGGGAACAGGGAAGAGAGGGAGGGAGGGAGGGGGAGGGAGGAATGGAGGGAGAAGAAGGATCTGAACATCACTTTCCTCTGGTACATAGAGTGTTATGTGGCTACTTAGTTAAGTACTTGGGATGCATGTCTGGCAAATTCCAAAACCAAAATGGTTTTGTTTCTGATCCTTTTGGCCATCAGCACATGTGTGAACGGGCAGCCATACATTGATCTTTTGCTTTTTTTAAAGTGTGACTTTGCACAGTCTATCTTTGACTAACACTGCAATGTGAAGTGATTGTTTGGTCAGGCCGGAACTCCCCACGTGTGTGAGCATAAGTGCTGTTTTGGTTACTGAGATGTGTCTTCTCCTCGGTGGCGATGGAAAGAACTCACTCACAGTTCAGCAGCGCGGGATGCCTCTGGTGGGAAAGACACTAATTAACCTCACAGTGCTGAGAGTCCAGAGACACAGTCATGAGCCCCAGGCAGGACGTCCACCTCGAACGGCCACTGGCGGCATCCACTCGCTGCTGAGACTTTGAGGAATACGCTGGCCATGGCAGACTCTGGAAGACTTACGTTGCTGCATCTGGAGGCCGGGTGGCAAGGCTGCAACAGTTGGTGGGGATTTTGGTGTGGGTCACCGATCAGCTCCCTCAGCAGCAGCTGGCAAGGTTGGGACGTCTCTGCCTGTTTTCACTCTTCCAGTAAGAGTGACTCATCGGTTGCAAAAACTGAGTCTCCTGGTTCATCACTCCACCAGCTGCTGCCGCTACTGCCTCATCCCACTCAGCTAGCAAGCATTCCAAACTTTTGCCAATCATGGTTCCAGTGTCAGGGTTTTCCTTTTTTAAAGCTAATCAGATAATAAATGTCTATGACCCTGAGTTGGTCCACAGTAAAGGTTCACCGTTCTCTATCATAAACTGATGGCTTAGTTTTCCCTGATTCCCCTTCTACATTTGGTCTCTAGATTGTGTGTGTGTGTGTGTGTGTGTGTGTGTGTGTGTGTGTGTGTGTGTGTGTGTGTGTGTGCCAGACGGTGGGTGCACTATGGAACACTCACCTGGCTGCCCTCTTCCTGTACCCCAAATCCAGCTCATTCGGTTCAAGGCAGGCTCCAGAGAGAAAAGGCCACCAGCGTTTCCTTCTCCGGAGAGCAGGAGGTGAACACCCATCTTTGCCCACTCATGGCTCCCCTCTGGGATCAGCCTACCTGCCTGTTGCCCGGAAATGGGCAGAGCTGGGAGTTCAAAGAACCGAGTTTTAACTTCTGCACAGCCTATGCTGGCTGGGAGGTCTGGGGCAGGTCCCAACTGCCTTCCAAGCCTCAGTTTACCCGCACACAAGCGACATGGCAGTGGCTGTCAGGCCCAGACATAAACCACTAGAGAGTCAAACGTGAACACTGCAGCTTTCAAAGACCTGAGACGGGCTGTACTTCTGAGTTGTTGGTAGCCCAAGAGAAAGTCAGTGGTGAGTAGCTTGAAATGTATCTCCTGTATTAACACAGGCTGTGATGGAGCAGAAAGGAAGATTTGGGAGCCTCTGTAAAGAAAAAAGGCTCGGGGTTGACCCTTCTTGCCCTGACGAGGGCAGAGCCTCCCCCTTCTTTGCAGATGCAGCAAGAGGAGATGCTTGAGAAATACTGATCAGCAAGCTTTCTATCCTGGCCTCTTCTACCTCGGACACCATAGCCACTATGTTCTTGCCTTAGAGGGAGGACTGGGTCTCCAGGGAGATGCCTGTGACCTGTGGGGATTTTCTTTGTTAACCCTGAAGCAGAAGTCTAGAAGCCTAGGTTCATTACGGCTAATGATTCCGTCTGACTCTCTAACCCTCCTCAGAGGAGGTAACGAAGCTGCTTCAGAGCTGCTGGCCTGCAGCGGGCACGGGAAAAATCTGACGTCAGTGCCACCACCCAGGCTGGGAAACCCAGCGCGCTAATTTATTGAATGGAAAAAAAATAAGGAAATCAGCGGTGTCTGCAACTGCAAAGTAACACGCCATGGCTTTCGGTTGTAACTGCTTGTCTCCGTAAGAGGCACAACTGCTTCCGGAATATCCATCCGGCATCTATTTCCCTTTAAAACCTAAACTCTGTCTGAGCACAATGCAGTAAACGGAAGGGAGATTGAGAGCTGGAAATAAAGGACAGGACAAGAGGAAAGAAAAATGTCAAAAGGAAAGGCTCAGATCCCTTTGTTTCCCGGAAGTGCATTTCAAAGGCGTGGCAAACAGCGTTGATCTTGTTTCCCTGAAAACTTGCACAAGTCCCTTGGACGCGACTTCAGAATGTTATTAAATGCCTTCCTTTCTGATTTTTTTTTACAACTAAAACCCTCATTCTCTATGTAAAAAAAAACTTTTCTTTTGTTTTTTTGAGACAGGGTTTCTCTGTATTGTTTTGGAGGCTGTCCTGGAACTCACTCTGTAGACCAGGCTGGCCTCAGACTCACAGAGATCTGTCTGCCTCTGCCTCCCGAGTGCTGGGATTAAAGGCGTGCGCCACCACCGCCCGGCCTCTATCTAAAATTTAAAGTAGTCAATGCTTCAAATTTTCCACGTGGGTCACAGTTTATTTTCCCAAAGAAAAATGTCAAGAATCACAATTATTACAAAACTTGGAAATGGTTTATTCTAGTTTGCGTGTCTATTGCTGCAATAAACATCATGACCGTAAGCAACACGAGGAAGGGAAGGGCTTCCTGTTAGAGTCCATCATCCAGGGAAACCAGCGTGGACACTCAAGGCAGCATCCTGGAGACAGGAACTGAAAGAGAAGCCTTGAAGGGACGCTGCTATGCTGTCTTGCTTCTCCTGGTTTGTACAGCTTGCTTTCTTAATTAGCCCAGGCCCAGTTGCCTAGGGGATGGTACCACCCACAGTGGACTGGCCCCTCCCATGCCAACCAGCAATCAAAAAAAAAAAGTCTCACAGACAAGCCCACAGGCCTGTTTTTTTGGAAACCAGCACGTGGCTCAATTTTATAGGAGTTTTATCTAAATATCCAAATGCTTTTTAGCAGCATTTAATAGTTAAAATTAGATATGTCTAGAAAAAAAAAAGAGTTAACTGACGATTCCCAAGAAAAATCTATCACACTTTCTGGAATGTAGGTTCCCAGAAGGTATCTTAGGATCACTTCTGTGTATTAGTACATATGCTAATGCCATCTCTAAAGAGAATGTTTGCGTCAGGACTCTGTAAAGTAAAAGGGTTTCCTTTAGGAAGAAGGTGACCACACTTGAAACTTGCTCAAATTCTCTCCATTTATCTGCATGATGCCGAACTGTCTTCAAATGAGAAACTTTGGGGGCCCAGGAAGCCGGGTCCTCCAGGAAGAAATGAACAGCATCTATGAATGGAACCTGCTTTCCTCCTTCTGTCACAGGTGCCTCGAACTTATTAGGATTATAATTGGAACATAATAAGAACTTAATGAGTCTGCATGTTTTTGCTTGGTAGCATTTGTTGAGCTATGAGCACCCGGGAACAAAAATTATGCAAGCAGAACTACATATACCTGACAAGGGTTTGTAGGACATAGGAGAAATGGATGGACAGACAGACAGACGGACAGATGGGTATATGAAAAAAAGTGAATCAAAGCAAGAAAGGATGATTCATCTTTGTTTTAAATGTATATCACAATCAGCAGGTGTAAATTTAAATATACTACCCAAAACTTTGTTTATAACATCAAAAAAGAAAAAAACCTAATAAGTATGCAATGTTCAAGTAGATTTTAGTTCGCATGATGAAAAAAAAAAATCTACCGCTGGCTGCTGTAACTCGTTAAAAGTCTCCTGGGATACTTGCAGCCATAAGTGGTTGTAAAAGACATGCCTCTCACAAATTTCCAAATGTTAAGAGCCAGAGCACTAACACACAACAGGAGCATGCATTGATGTGTAGTCTGAGTATGTGACGCAGTTATTGGGCAAAGGGGGACGTGCTATTAATTACAGACCCAGAAAACCCAGGAGAATTAACTTCAATCCTCACACAGAAAAAGTGGGTACAGTCAGATTGCTAGAAGTGAGATAACCGAAGAAAGCTCAATGGCGTTAACAGTTTTCTACCAGCAATCAGGTAGAACATATAATAAAAAAATTCATGTATAGTAGTTTCATAAATATAAAACAGCTAGGAATGATGCTAACTGAAAAAAATATACTGGGTAAGCAGAGACAGCAGAAAGTTTTACTTCAGGAGGCAAAGTAACATTTGAACTATTAGTAATCAAGACAGGTATTATTGATCAGCTCTCTCTTTTCCTCTCTCTCCATTCTTTTTTGATTTTTCCCTGTAGCTGTGGGTTATCAAATCCAAGGCTAAAGGGTTTGCTATTGTTTCTTTTTTTGAAACACGGCCTCTGTGGATTGAACCCAGTGGCTCACACACACATACTAGGCTCCAGTGTCATCATTACTGTATAAAGTGGAGAGATGCCCCCACTTTAAAAGTCTGCTTCTGCGGCTGAGGTCCTGACTCTGGGTCCCAGCGTCTCATCTGGGTTGCTCACAACTCCAGCTCCAGGGTAACCACTGCCCTCTTCTGGCCAACACAGATGGCACACTCTACACTGACACACAAATATGTACATGGATAAAAACAGGCTTAAATGTAAATTTGAGTTCTTCCTAACCCAAATTGTAGAGCCGGGACTGTTGGAACTCCCGGCATCATGCTGGCCCCGCCCCCTGACTACAGGTGGGGCACGCACAGGGGCGTGGTGACGTCATCGTGAGCTCCCCACCTCCCTTTCTTGCTCTCCCACTGCTGTAATAAACTATGGTTAATGCGCTCTCTATGGATCGTGCTCCTTCGCGCCGGTCCTATCTCTCCCGCCGGTTCCTAATTTTTAAACTTAAACGAAAGAACAACAAGTACGCTTTCATTAACGGATCTCAGAGATTTTTAGTTTGGGGGAAGGTTTGTGTAAGTGGGGGGGGGGGATGTAAACATTTATTCTGGTGTTCCTCTGAAAGAAGCAGCAGAGAACTGAACAGAGATTTCCGGAAAAAGAAATCACAGTCCATGCGATAAGTCTTACAACAGAGGATGCTTATTTGAAACAGTGAAAGCCACAGCTCCTTGTTGCTGAAGGAACAGACACATAAATCCGAGGAGTCAGCGAGAAATTCCTTTAACTTTTTTTTGTAATGCTTGTGTGTGGGAGTGCATGTGTGCAAGCCCTTTTATCCACTAAGCCCTCTCACTCCACCCTCAACTAGAAATTACTTCAGCAAGATCTTAGTACACATAAGAACTTAGAACATAAGACAATCAGAAATTGTGTGTGGAGAGACATTTCCCAATCCAACAAGTGTTACTTGGAAAGTCGCAAAATACAAAGAGTAAGTTAGTTCATAAAGTAAACTTAACACTATTCCCCATTGAGAGTCACCACCTGGCCAGACAGTGGTGGCACACCCCTTGAATCCTAGCATTCGGGAGGCAGAGTCAGGCGGATCTCCGTGAGTTCCAGGACAGCCAGGGCTACAGAGAGAAACCCTGATGTGGAAGTCCTGTGTATATGTCAATAAAGCACCGTTGGCCAATAGGGAAGCAAGATTGGTGGGACTAGGAGTCGAAGAGGACTCTGAGAAGGAGAAACACAGGTAGTCATCATGTAGCTGCCATAGGGGTAAGAAGTCCGGACCCTTTCTCCAGTAAGAGAAATACTTAGATTAACAATTATGGGGTAAATATTTAAGTTAGAGCTAGCCAGTAAGAAAACAAACAAATGGCCAACAGCTTCATAATTAATACAGCATCTTGTGTGTTATTTGGGGACTACAACGTGGCAGAGCCCAGGCGACTGATGGAGAAAAACCAAATCGGTAGACAAGAAAAAGGCTTCTCTCTACAAAACCCTGACTCAGAAAAACGAACAAACAAAGAGTCACCAAATATATAATCAAAAACAACAACCCGAAAAGGGGGGGGAATATGACTGTCTTGTTGAGGACAGGCACACATGTCCCTCTGACAGTCAAAACCAATGCAAGGCAAACAAAACACCATATAAAAGCCAACCAAACACAAAGCCTGTGATGACAGCAAAAAGCCAGCTTGAGCGCCGAGGAGCGCTAACTTGGCCCACAGTCTCCAGGAAAACAAAGACAACTTTATCAGGAAGCAACCCGGGACAGTACCAGCCATAAGTCTTGAAGTCTCTGCGCTTCTACCGGTCACTGCAGATAACTAAGCTTTGTCTAGTAGCGAGGCAGATCAAGAGCCGGCAGCCCGAGGGTACCCCCTGAAAGTGGAGGCGGTGAGAGGAAGGAGGCCTGTCTGCTCTGCACGCTGGCGAGGGGGAAGGAGACAGGTAGGGAGGGAGTTACTCCTGACAACTGGAAACTCCTGTGCTGAAGCCCCTGCATCGCTGAGCTGAATCAGATCACATCGAGGGATCTGCTTTACACTCAAGAGGGAAATCTTACCGATGGGCTGTAGGATGTTGTGGTCTGGCTTGAATAAAGCAGAGGCAGGCCTGGGCAGGTCTCTCTTCATTCAGCATGAATGAATGAGTCAAAACAGCTAGACGACCGACGTGCCAGCAAGGCCTGAAAGGACGGAGCAAGACATTCCACAAATCCAAAGGAGGGTTAGGAGGCTTGCACAAGGTCTTTTGTTGAAACGGCAAAATTTAAGAAACGGTTGAGTAGCTGCATGTTTTCCGGTTTTCAAAAGGAAAAAAAAAAGATCAAGAAAGTTGAATTTAGGAAGCCAAAAAGAAGAAGAAGAAGAGGCGTTGGGAAGGCATCGAGAAACTGAGTGAGGCGGGCAGCCCTCGGCGTAAGGTTAGAAGGGGAGGCCACTGATGGTTTGAGTGCAGAATTCAAGTCAGAATTTGGTAAAATGCACCACCAATGATCAAGCAGATTCCATCAGATGGAGATACATGAATATAAGGACTACAGAGAGGAAATAAAAGAAGAGATTAAGGTAACCCAGGAAGAAGACAAGGACTTGGTGTAAGGACTATTAAATGTCCATGGAGAGAAAACAGTGAAACAGGTCAGACGTAAGCAGTGATTCAAGGGAGCACTGGGAAGGAACACTCCAAGAGGCACGCATGTCTTGGCCACGCCACTGGGTTTGGACCCTCCCGGCAGTCATGATGGCGGCAGGATATCTGTAGAATTATGGAAGGCCTCTGCCCCAGAGCTAACCAAAAATGAACCGAGTAGGTTCCTGTTTCTCTGGACCCGGTAGCAAAATATGTAAGTTTCAAGGGAGAAATTTAGTAGGCATTACAAAATGCTCGGCCGCATCATAGTTCTGACGTGCAAATAAGACATTCTGAGAGATGTAAGGGATTAAAAAAAATACAGTGGTTCCTAAATCCCACTTTGAGAAGGAAAAAAATCGGAAGTTAGAAAAATTAGTAAATTAGAATTTATGTGCTCAGATTATAATCGCCACCTAATGTATAAAATAAGCAATTAGGACCAACTGAATATTAAGCGACAAGAAATGTTAAAACAAATATGGTCTCAGTGTATTGGAATTTTAAACCTTTAAAATTGGGTTTTCTAGCAATGTAGATACTTACAAGTCCAGATACTTACTATATGATTTTAAATATTTTTTTTCTTGAGGAAAAAAAGGTTTTACCCCCAGAAGATAAGCTGAAACATAAACAATCTAAGATTAAAGAAAAATTCTAAAAGTTGCCCTTGGGCCTTTAAGTCTGCAAACATGTTATTTCTTCATTTGAAAGAGAATAGTAGGTCATATGTTACTAGGACCTAGGGCTGATCACTTCTGAAATGTGGACACACCTCCTAGAACCTCGGAACACTCTCAAAAGAAAGAAGATGGAGAAATAGAGACAACATATCACTAAGCCTGGATACAGTTCTGTTGCTGGGAGCCAAGCGTGCTTAGACATTACAAGAGGCATATTACATATCAGTCTGTTGTCCAAACCATGTATCAGAAATTATGTGTTATCTAAGAACAAGTCATGAGGTAAAATACAGTTTAGTATTTAAACAACTTGATGGCAATTTGGATGATTCCAGCTCACAGGAAGTAGGTTGTGGTGGTGGTTGGGGGGCTGGCCAACCTTTAAGAGATCAAGTAAAAGAATGCATAGAATAGAGTGACAATGGCTTGAAAATTGTAGCTTTCTAATAATAGTAAAATCTGCATAAGACTTTTCATAGGCTTGACATAAAATGTTAAATTATAACTGCTTATTATTGTTTCTAATAATAAAACATAGCTAATGTAAAATTAACCACTAAGACACTGTAAGTGGCAGTCAGGATGTTCCATTAAGGAAAGGGTTCCACCCTGCAAGCCCGTTTCCCCCTTTGGTCTCATAAGATTTCAGAGGGAAAAGAGGGATTCTATGAAGAGTCTTATTTTGATTGTATTATTCTTAGAGCAATACTGCCTCTGGTCTTTCATGATTTACACAGAGATACTGAGCTATGGCGTGGTCCCCTTGGAGACCTACGCCCATGATTTGGAGATGGGCGGCCTAGATGTGGGGTGATCACTGAATCTGTGGCATTAAGGACTTGGAATCGGCCAAGGACAAGAGCCTCAAACATCACCACAGATACTACGAAGAATAAGTTGTTGTGGAAAAATAAATAAATACATGCTAAATTGGGAGTGATAAACACCGGGAGTTGCCGTCAGGAGATACTCTTGTCCACGGGACTAGACAAGAACAAGGTTTACCACGGCAAAGAGGGAAGGTTACAGCATGTGGTGCAAGTTTTGCACCCTCAAAAAGTTTATTTTCTTTAAATTTGACCCAATGTTATTTATAGGACGATCAATTGACTAACCTATAGACTAAAATATTAGCTGTCTGTAAAGGAATTTAAAATAAAAATAATGCTAACAGATGAAAATGTGGAATAAGGGGCATGGTTAATTCACCATTCTCTCTCTCTCTGTCTCTGTCTCTGTCTCTGTCTCTCTGTCTCTCTCTCCCCTTCCTTCTTTCTTTTTTAAAGCTGTTTAATGAATGAATTGTCTGTACTCCTACATTGTTTTAATGCCATCAGTACCATCTCCTGACCGTGGCCATAGAGCTATGCTGAACAGCCCTACTGAAGCTCCTGACTGTATCACCAACTTCCGTCGGTAAACAGGAAGGCTGGTTAACAGGAGCAAGGGTTCCATCTCTCAGAGCTCAGCCGTGTCTGCCCCTGGCCCCGGAGCAGGGCAGGAATCAAATGTCAATTTGGAATTTCCAAAAGCAAAGTAGCGCAGCCTTTTAAAGGAAAAACATCCTTCAGGGGTTCTAACATTGTGAACATGGAGCCAGAACTCAGGCGCTCATTCCTCTAAGAAGTCTTAAAAAGCAAAACAAAACAAAAGTAAGTACACTACACCTGTCATTTTTAATGAGTCGTCTTTTCAAAGAAACACACTGGGCCATTCTGGAGCTCTCTCTCCACGTGTTTCAACATTTTCTTCTTACATAATTACCGCCACGGATCTTATCGGCTGACGTTTGCACAGCTTTACCCAGGGAGTAAGGAAGTTTTAGCATGAACATCTCCTTCAATTCCACAGGCAGACGATGGGCACTCAACAGACACCATCATGAAGCATTCCGACCGCTAGTTTCGTTCTTGGGGCTCCTCAACTCTTTCTCCCCAAGATTACCAACACCAATGGGTCTCACTGTGACCCCATAAGTGATTCAGATTGATGATTCACCCACGCACCCCCACCCCCGTGCTATTTTTGGAATATCACTAAGTGTATTAAGACAATCTCCTGGCTCTGTGCTAAAAACTGGCTGTTAGCAGCTCATAAAGCCAAGGTCTGTGTCCTTCAGCAGGAAGGAAAAGAGGCCTTTGGGGAGGCTTGCCCTGAAGTACACTTCTGCATGGTAGAGCTGTCTCTGCACAGGGTCAAAAATTCAGCAAGAGAAATTAATAAAAAGGAGAGAAGGAGAGAGACAGAGACAGAGACAGAGAGGGAGAGGGAGGGAGGGAGGGAGGGAGGGAGGGAGGGAGGGAGGGAGGGAGGGAGGGAGGGAGGGGGGAGGGCAGGGCAGGGCAGGGCAGGGCAGGGAGGGAGCACAGTAGCTAACATCCTAACATTGATGGAGGGGTCTCACTCTGCTAAGGTCTCCAGTTCTCATTACTGGACACATAAAATGTCATTTCGAGAGTCCTGTTTAATAGCTGGGACAGATGACATGTATTTAAAATCTACAACTCTAAACAGATTTGGTTCTAATTTCAGGTTCACACTGGATGAATATGAATAGTCAGACTTTCAAAAACTTATTTCTCTGGTCTACATACTGGGATAATAATGTCCATCTTTTGGACAGCTGATCCGACAGCACTATGATTTTAAAATGTTTTTGGAAGTCAAGGCCAAAGTGCCTAGACCGCAGCAGACCCTTGGAGGGCATCCGCCCTCTGCTTTTGTCTTACAGGCCATGTATCATTCTGTCATTCTGCCATTATTTGTCAGGTCTCGAGGACACCCAGAAATGGTGTCAACAGTAACACAGAAGTCGTTATCATCTCGCAGGTAATGGAGACACACACCCGCCCCCAGAATGGCTTGGGCAAGCCTTTGCCAAGTGTAGCCAGTGAAGACCACCCGGTGCTCCCTTCCCTTGCCATGGCAGGCATCACTAGCCGATCCCAGCATCCCCCACCGCCTCCTGCCCCCAGGGCACCTAAGGACATCTCACAACAAATCTTCCAGGCAGACAGTCTCCAGTAACTGATCAGATTCCCCATGTGAGTTGAAAAATGCCCCCACACTAGGCCAAAGTTTACCTGAACTATTGATGAAATTAAAGGGTATAAGTGGCTTGCTTGATGAATTAAGTCTCAGCATAGTTCTGATGTGAATGTTTACCCTACTTATGAGACCAACTTTGCCACCGTTTTCATTACCATTCATTTAGATATAAACGCCTTAATTCCCCTTATAAGCCATTCTTACCTCTTCACCAATAAGAGCTTCTTAAGGCTCATTAGTAGATAACACATCCTTGGTCCCACTCAAATCGCTGAACGCCATCATAGCTAGCAAAACTGTCCATCTCTATGAATAATGCATGGTTCAGGCTCTTCGGTAATTAGACTGAAACGGAGTTTTATCCTATTTCACTTTCGTTTTTCCATAGTAGGGCACACACACATAATCCTCCCCCTGAGCCTAGATGGCACACCTCACCCGGATAAGCCTCTGTTTTTAACGGCCAGTGTGAAGAAGTACCCGGAACTGATTTCTTCAAAACAAGCACAGTGAAACAAATGTCTGATTCTTTGGTCAGTGTGCACCAGCCTCAAAACAAACGGGCCATTATACGAGGGGCAAAGAATTGACATTACAAAGCCAGTGGGGAACAAGGCACGTTATCACTTGGCCTGAGATGCAGAACAAAGTCACAAAAGCTTCGTGAATGCATGAAAAAGTCCGAGTGTCACAGTTTCCAGCAAGCTTCCACGCTTGGGGGAGCCATCCTGAATGCATTACAGATGCCATGTTTCTCTTAGGTCCTCTGATTTTGATTGATTCAACTGCATTTCTAGGCTCTTGCCCATTTCTCTCTTATGTCCTTCAATCTTTTCGTTTGTTTTCAAACTTACAGCCTGCATTCACTCAGAACAGCTAACAAAAGTCACCGTGTTTAAAATGCAAGAAAACATAAACTCATCGTGAATAGTTCATCAGTCGGCTTTAAAGAAAAATAAATTTTTTTTGACGTCCAGTACTATGAGAATAGACTAACTACAAAAATCATGTTGGAATGTTCCAGGCGGTCCTGTGACCTCACCCTGTAAATTAGACTCAACTACCCAGGAGTTTTGAAACCACCATTATTCAATGTCATGTGAGAACTTTCTGGTTGTTGTTGGTTTTTTTTTTCCCTCAGGCATTTCTAGCTTGAGGGGAGAGTAAAACTCTGTCCACAGCATGGCCAGAAGGAAGGGTGAGGCTGCTTTGTTAATGTCTGCTGGGCTGTGGAAGACAGACAGTGTGTGACTGGGTAAGCCAGTTTCCCTGTGTTCTTCTCCCACAGTCCTGCCGAACAGTTGTGAGATCCGAGGTGAGTGCCGAGTGCCGGGAGGTTAAAAAAAGAAAAAAAAAAAAAAACCCGGCCACTCCCTATCCCTATCTGCAATGCATAAAGCAGTCTTGTTTCTCTCAATCACCTCATGCTATTTGCTGGCAAATTTAACTCTTAATCCTCATGGCTTCCCCCCTGAAAGGAGGAGGAGGAAGCAGGGCTAGCAGGAAGAAAGCAAAGCTAACAGCTTAATGCTCAATTGCCCGTTAATTTTAGTTTATAGGAGAGACTTGAGAAGTCCCAGAAGCAAGTAATTAGCAGGCATTTGTTAATTAGAAGGACCGTACTACTGTGAGGCCCTTGCTTTGCTTGCTGTCCTTAGCATAGCTTCCAAGCTTGTTCAGATCTCCTCAGAAAAGGCCCAAGAAGAGCCAGGGCCACCCACTCTGAGCACTGTCCCCTCTGACCTCACTCTGTTCTCCCTGAGGTTGACCACGATTGCTCTGTGTTGGCAGCTAGAAGATTCGCCAGCCGACCTTGAGGCCAGGCCTGGGCATCTCTGGAACCCAGCACCCTGAACGCCATCTGGCTCAGGCTGGCTGTTCACCTTGGGATTGTCAACCGAGAGCCATCAAATGGCATTTTGTAAGAAAAATAAGGACCAGGTCTGCTTCACCCTCCAGGGCATGCTGAAAATCACCAACTTAAACCCGCGTTGGAACTCGGCGCATTTGAGGGATATTGTCTTGAAGGGATTTTTCACTCGTACACACAGTGTCTACAGATGCTACGGGCCACAGCTGTCCCACGGGGGTCACAGGAGAGGGTACTGCACTGAGTCAGTAACACTGGGCTTCAGCCAAGCTCGGGGCGGAGGCAGAGTCAGCAGGCAAGACGGAGGCTTCTCCGCAGGAGGCCCTCAGAATCCTCGGCCTCTCTCCTCTGCTTTCTCCCCCCCCCCAGGAACCACTTTCAGAGGATGACATCACTGGAACATGACTCTACCATGCACGCCGGTTATAGCAGCATCCCCACAGATCCGAGCTTAACTGCACTCAAACTGTCAGTCAAGCAACATAAAGAAGAAAAAAATATATATATACAATAAGTCCTTCTCAATCCAAGCCCTATCGGGGGGGGGTCCAGAGACCTGGGTGATTCACGTATTATGCTGACCGGAACAGAAAATCCTCCGCAATACCCCCCCTATCTCCCAGGACCGAAAACGGCTGCCCCTGTGGTTGAGGATGAGTGCCAGGCACCACGCGGCACCCCACAAAATCAAATGCTCATGATGAGAACTGTGTTTCCATAGATGACGGCAGGTAACAGAGTGTTTGGTGCTATTCCTGTCCACGTAAGAGGCCTGAAAGCCAAGCCTCCCTGAGCCAGTCACTGGGCCTCACCTCTGATGGCCTGACCCTCCACAGACAACCTAAGGCCCCTGCAGACAGGTAGCCCTGCATGACGACACCTACTTGGAAAAGGCTCATGGACCCTAAGCCATAGATAAAAGTCTATAAAGAGAGCAGGGTGTCCAAGACATGTACGTGTCCTCCATTATATGCCAACAGCCCCAAATACAACAAAACAAATACCTTAGTAAATGTCCTCGGTGTTCCCAAGATACGGTCTATAAAGAAGTTTCTGGAAGTCTAGGAATGTGGGTGGGTTTGCTAAATATCCTACCCATTTTCCTTGCAGCTTAGACCAGGCTGGGGGGGGGGGGGGGGACACTGTCTCTGGACTGTGAGGACAGGCCCAGCCTTTCCGGGGCAGCTTGGAAGGCTGCGGAAGTTGCTGAACCAGGCAATTTCCTATCTAAGGAACTTCATGTGTGTACACAATGGGAGCTCATTTCCTCTCATTGGCTTTTGTCCGCAGCTTCCTTTGATATGGGATATAGTCTACTCTCATTCACTGGTATCTACTCCAGATACACACTCAACTCAGACAAGGCCTATTCCAATCGCAATCGTATCCAACTTGCCCAACTTGGGTTGGCTTCCCCCTTTTTTCTATTTTATGAGAAGCATCATGTGATCAGGGTCAATACAAACAGAGTTAATTTCAGGTTTCTCCACTGTCTTTGTACACATATGTATGCACGTGTACGTGTGTGTGTGTGTGTGTGTGTGTGTGTGTGTGTGTGTTGTGTTGTGTTCCTGCCTTTGCAGGGTGACCCTTAT
The DNA here is from genome assembly GCF_017639785.1 of Mesocricetus auratus. Lineage (NCBI taxonomy): Eukaryota > Metazoa > Chordata > Mammalia > Rodentia > Cricetidae > Mesocricetus > Mesocricetus auratus. The sequence continues at coordinate 3,951,066 of NW_024429180.1, forward strand.
GAGTTGCTCTGACTTCTTGATTGGCTGCCAATTATTTTGTTTTGTTTTCCTTTCCATAGTAACAGGGTATGAAACAAGCAGATTTTAATCCATATTCTCTGAGAGGGGAGACTGAACTTTTTGAAGATGATTTAGGATGTATTTGAAGATTTTCCAATTTGAAGATTGGGAAGTTTTTTTGAAAATCTTTAAGTAAAAGCTGAACCTTAGACGTCTAGTTTCCAGGATATTGTGCGTTTCCATTTATATTCCCTTCTCTGTTTTTGAATTTCTTTTTCACTGTTCTCCTCCGGTTTCTCCCTATGTGCTGGTCAAACGGATTCTAGACCATTCTTTCTTTTGGCTTGTGCATGACCCAAATCGTATGACCCACAGCTCCAGCAAACACTCAACTTGTGAAAGTCTCTCTGCTGTTGACGGGTTCTCAGTGGGGGTTGTCTTCAACACAGGCAACTGGGTCACCACATCCAGGAAGTGGGGTCTGCTTCTAGGAAGCACCTGGAAGCATCCTTGCTTATTCTTTCTCTGGGCAACAAAGCCACTGACCTTCCTCAGGGACCAGAAGGCCAGAATGGACTGACAGATGCCACAGGAGTTTTTCGTAGCTCCAGAGGAAATTCACTCACTCGTTCACTCATTCATTCATTTCCAAAGTTTAATTTCAGGAGTTGGGCCCTAACACGGTCCAGTTACCATCTGCTTGAACAACCTAAAAACAGCCTGAGTGGGGCAATTAATTTTATCTGTGCCCAAATAGATCAAGGCACGGCCTACTATGGAGCCTTCTCAAAGTGCTCCATTTTCACACATGAAATATGAGAAAATTTTCCAAACATAGGTCCTCCTGTTTTCAAAAGCAACCATGTTTCAACTATGCTAGAAATGGGATGACCCTTTTAGTGTGAGGTAACATGTTCCAGGGGCCCACCATTTCATCAAATGTAAACATTCCCCAAAAGCCTGCCATAAAACTCTTTTGCAGCAATAAGGCCTCCTGCATTTTGCTGAAAGAACAATGCACTCTTTGTGAGGGATAACAAGAGCTGATGAATTTGCAGAAATCCTATGTTGAAGTCGCTGATATTTCTAGAAATGCTTAGAGGGTTGTATACTCACCCCAGAAAACATATCTTAACTATTATGCACTTAACTCGTTGTTTAATCCGTGTACGCCTTTATGTAAGTGATTCCATTTAATCCTATTCCTCAGTGAATAAGACATTGTACACCATCTGAAGGATAAGAAAATTTAGGTTCAAATAGATTTCCAAAGATTCCTGAAGCTGTGTACCTACTTTGCAACAAGGCCAGGATTTGAATGCAGAGCTTGAATGGCCCCTAACCCTGTGTGCCAGGAGGTCTGTGAATAATTGGTGTTTAAGTAACTGTATTCTTCTAATGAACGTAGATTCCTGGGCCCCACCCCAGACATCCCAAGTGGGAATCTTGGGGTGCAGGCCAAGATATTTGCTTTTTTAAAAAAACCAAGCTTTCAAAGAGTTTGGGCAGCAAACAAAATCAATTTCTGGGGCAGGGCGGTGAGTCTCTGAAATGGGGATGGCAATAAAACATAGTTTTCCTCTCCTGGAGCCTCAGTTGGGTCGAGCATATAGATAGACACATGACCTTGTCACATGGCGTCAAATCTCATTCTGGCCCTGACCATGGGTGCCTATCTTTTATTTGGTTTTCAAGTGTCCAGGCTCTCAAGGGTGAAGAAACAGGCCAATCCATTTTGTGAGATGTGTTGTCCATCTTCTTCAGGTGAACAAAACCGGAAGTGTCACTTCTGTGGCCATTAAGCAACCAGCAGTTGCTTTTTAAACTTAGGGTAGTCTAGACAACTCCCTGTTTGCATTTTAGCCCTGGTGTCTCTCTGACTTTCCTGTAATTGCCAACACTCTTCTGTGAAGTTTGAATACATAAAGAAAATAATAAAGATCCCTGGTTGAAGATGCAGAGGCTCTGCTGGCTGGTCTTCAGCACTGCAAAGCACTGCTTCCTTCGCAGAAATGTGGGCACTCCCAGGGCGAAAATGTATTCATTTTAGGTTGCAATGGAAAATTCTGCCTCTGTTTGGGCGAATGATGAAGCATGATCTGTGTGAGAATGACTCACAGCTAATCCTCATCTAAAGAAATGCCCGTCTGGATAATAAAACACTTTATTCATTCCATCGTGTCCTGAGAGTATTTATTGAGTAGGTACTAATTACCAGACACTGGCTTGTGTATACCATACATGAGGATTACTACAACAGACAGCATAGTCCGCATGCATATCTACCATGATAGATTATATTTACGTGAGGGATCAGAGCTAGGCACCAGAATAGTCCTTTACTAAAGCCCAGGGAATGAGTGGAAATCCAGGAAAAACAACAAAAGAAAGATGTCATGTGGCATCGCAGCATTGCCGTGGCGTAGCTAAGCCAGTGAGTAATACAGAGCTCGTCTTTAATTAGCAATGGGGGCCCGTGCGGTCTGCTGGCCTCTCCCCAACACACTTAGTCTGATGAACATGATTTGTTTCCTGACAAAGCCCTGGAAGCTTCTTGGAGAAGCATTCAGACATGGGTTTACCACCTGCCATCAGATTTACCTGATTCTTTTCACCTGTCCCACCACGGAAGCGACAGGCCCATTCTTACATTTCTGATTGCGAGCCTAGCCTTTAACGACCGAGCTATCCCTCCAGCCTGCAAACCCATTCTTATAACTGTTTCTAAACTCCTCCTTCCCTGTGACTTCAGGCACTCCATTCCCAGAAGACGCCTCTGGTTCAAAGGTGTCTCCCTGTCAGCCCAGCACACCTTCCTCACACGCCCCACCAACAGTATCTTAACCCTGATTCCTCTTGCTTGCTGTGGTGATTTGAAAAAAAAAAAAAAGTCCCCCAAAGGGAGTGGCACTATGAGGAGGCGTGGTCTTGTTGGAGGAAGTGTGTCACTATGGGGGCGGGCTCTGAGGTCTCTTTTGTTCAAGCTTCCCTCAGTATGACAGTCAGTTGACTTCCTGTTCCCTGCAAGCTGAGACGCAGCCAGCACCACGTCTGCCTGCAGGCCGCCGTGCTCCCCGTCATGATGTCAATGGACTGGACCTCTGAAACTGTCAGTGAGCCACCACGATGGAGTATTTTCTTTATAAGAGTTGCCACGGTCACCGTGTCTCTTCAGAACGACAGAGACCCTAACTGAGACACCTGCCCACCCCATCTCTCCCGACATCCACAGCGTCACACGCTGCAATGTTTTTACATAGTAGTTCAACAGTCTCCCTAAGGTGTTCCCAGAGACCGGGCATGTCCTCTCATCCCCCACATGCCAGGGTTTTGGGACCAGTTCCTCGCTTTCTTAAACCTCCAGATCAGGCCTTATTCCTCTCTACTTCTTGGTCATGCAAAACTTTAATGTAGGACAAAGTGGATAGACCCAAAGGCCACCTAGAGGGGTCACAAGGCCCACACGCCTGTGTCAAAATCCGTTCTTTGAAATGTCGTCCACCCTGGATGTTTATGTCTACAAAGCGGCTAGCACACCACCCTTAAACATGAATCCTCCGAGGCCGTGCCATCAACCCTTTTTCTAGACTACTTGCGTCCTTAGTAGGCTCCTGCTTTGATCTCAAACATCAGCCTTCTGTGGATCAACACCCAACTCACGCCACGCTCGGCACCCCACGATTCCCGGAACACCTAGGACCCCAGCCCTCCCACACGCTCCCGCCATCCATGTCACCCGGTAATTCTGGATGGAGTCTCAGTTTGTGTCTCTATCGAGCCCTCTCCGGCCTCCGCAAGCCCTGCCCAAGCTCTCACTGCTTTGCTCTGTACCAACCTGTCACTTCCTGCTTCATTCTCTGACGCTCTTCCAGCTCCTAAAAACCTTTAACCTAGACGTCATCTGGGCCTAAGTTCGGCCTCAAGCCAAGACCGATCCTGTCTCACATCTGTTCTCAGACTTGTGGTGGCTGCTGTCCACCGGGCGAAACCTAAAACCCCTGCTGTAGTGTCCTGAGACACCTGCGAACCTAGTGTGTGCCGAGTGCTCCCTGGCCTGCAGCCTGTGGTCCAGAAAGTCATGCCTGGGTGCTCCCGAAGGGCACGCGGTGCTGCTGCTGTCTCCTCCAGGAAGCCTTCCCTGCCTCGTCTGAATGGCCGAGATCTACTCACAGGGTGACATTTACCACAGAGGCAAACCTACTCATCCTCCCTCACACACAGGAGCGTAAATGCCACGAGGAAAGGAAGATTCAAGACGCGCTTTTCTTCTTACGACTTTCTCATGCTATAATGTTTCCGTAAAGCTTTTCACAGCCGACAGGAACTTCCAGACGTAGAACGCAAGGGTACCGTACATCAGGGTCACATGGACAATGCCACCGTCAGCCCCAGCCACAAATCAAGGGGCCCTCGCTACGGGTGGGGCATTTCCGATACTGCCTTCTCACATCTTGACACAGTTGTGTCCGTGTGTGTGTGTGTGTGTGTGTGTGTGTCCGTGTGTGTGTGTGCATGTGTGTGTCCCTGTGCGTGCGTGCTTGCGCGTGTGTGTATATGAGTGTGTATGTGCGTGTGCACATGCACATGTGTCCGTGTGTGTGTGCATGTGTGTGTCCCTGTGCATGTGTGCTTGCGCGTGTGTGTATGTGTGTGTACACATGCACATGTGTCCGTGTGAGTGTGCGTGTGTGTCCCTGTGCACATAGGAGGACAGGGGTCACAGACGTGTACCACAACACTAGCTTTAAGTCTACTGTGGAGCTGAACTCAGGGCCTGATGGCTGGACAGTGAGTGAGTATTTCATCCAATGAAACATTTCCTTGGGCTGACCATCCTGATTTCTTCAAGGAAAGCAGCAAACAACCTTTCAAGTGACATGGCCACTGCCATGCATCCTACAGGAGCCATCTTTGCTGATGGCCTGCTAACTGGAGAGTCTGCTGCCCTAAACCACTTTACTTTTTATTTGTGTGTGTGTGGTGTGTGCATGTGTTTATGTATATGTACTTTGGTGTGTGTGTTTGTTTGTTTGCATGTGTTTATGTATATGTACTTTGGTGTGTGTGTGTGTGTTTGCATGTGTTTATGTATATGTACTTTGGTGTGTGTGTGTGTGTTTGCATGTGTTTATGTATATGTACTTTGGTGTGTGTGTATGTGTGTGGTGTGTATGTGCATGTGTTTATGTATATGTACTTTGGTGTGTGTGTGTGTGTTTGCATGTGTTTATGTATATGTACTTTGGTGTGTGTGTATGTGTGTGGTGTGTGCATGTGTTTATGTATATGTACTTTGGTGTGTGTGTTTGTTTGTTTGCATGTGTTTATGTATATGTACTTTGGTGTGTGTGTATGTGTGTGGTGTGTGCATGTGTTTATGTATATGTACTTTGGTGTGTGTGTTTGTTTGTTTGCATGTGTTTATGTATATGTACTTTGGTGGGTGTGTGGTGTGTGGTGTGTGCATGTGTTTATGTATATGTACTTTGGTGTGTGTGTATGTGTGTGTTTGCATGTGTTTATGTATATGTACTTTGGTGTGTGTGTGTGTTTGCATGTGTTTATGTATATGTACTTTGGTGTGTGTGTATGTGTGTGTGTGTGTGTTTGCATGTGTTTATGTATATGTACTTTGGTGTGTGTGTGTGTGTTTGCATGTGTTTATGTATATGTACTTTGGTGTGTGTGTGTGTGTTTGCATGTGTTTATGTATATGTACTTTGGTGTGTGTGTTTGTTTGTTTGCATGTGTTTATGTATATGTACTTTGGTGTGTGTGTGTGTTTGCATGTGTTTATGTATATGTACTTTGGTGTGTGTGTATGTGTGTGTTTGCATGTGTTTATGTATATGTAATTTGGTGTGTGTGTATGTGTGTGTGTGTTTGCATGTGTTTATGTATATGTACTTTGGTGTGTGTGTGTGTGTTTGCATGTGTTTATGTATATGTACTTTGGTGTGTGTGTATGTGTTTGCATGTGTTTATGTATATGTAATTTGGTGTGTGTGTATGTGTGTGTGTGTTTGCATGTGTTTATGTATATGTACTTTGGTGTGTGTGTGTGTGTTTGCATGTGTTTATGTATATGTACTTTGGTGTGTGTATGTGTGTGTTTGCATGTGTTTATGTATATGTACTTTGGTGTGTGTGTATGTGTGTGTGTGTTTGCATGTGTTTATGTATATGTACTTTGGTGTGTGTGTGTGTGTGTGTAGGTATGGATACTGGAGGCCAACCTCAGTCACTGCCCACTATTTTAGGGACACAGGGTCTCCCATTGACCTGGAACTCACCAAGTAGGCTATGGTGGCCAGAGGCCGGGGATGTCTCTGTTTCCTCAGTGCTGGTTACTAACACACACTGTAGGGCCAAGCTATGTTTTATATGGCTTCCGAGGCTCAAATGAATCAGAAACATTAATGACTGAGCCATCTTGCCAGTCCTACCTGTATTAAAAATTATTTGTAGATATGCGCTCCCTCTACCTACATGAGGAAAACAGGAACTGAGGACCACACTTCAAGGATGAAAGGCAAAGGGCGCTGTGAGCTGAGGTGCCGTTCTTTCTTCTTTCTACTAATCTTAAAATCTAGGCAGGAAAAAAATCCTAGAAACTAAACTTTTCATGTATTTGAATAAAACAAAAATGGGAGAAAAGGGAGATATTTTCATAGAAAACGAAAGGGGGCCATGATAGTAGTAATTATTATTGCTGTCCTTATAATAATTGCTGACGATTTATTTCCTTTCCAAGTTGGAAATATTACTGTCCTTGGGGCCTGGGGTCCCACGTCTAGCTGAGTGGCATGGCCCTTTTGCAGTTCTGGTCTCTGGTGAGATCACTGGTACTTTGAGAACCCGAGAGACCCAAATGCAGAAGCCCAGGGTATAAGAAGAGGCGTAGATGAGGCAGCAGAAGGGGCTGGAGTGGGCATAGGTGCAGTCATGGGCTTCCTGTGTGAGCCTTCTCAAGTGTCTTACCCGAGCCGGCGTGCAGAAGCCAGCGACATTTTTAATCTGTGTATTAAAGACAGACAGAAATGGCCACAAACCTAAGTGTCCCGCCCACTCAGTTTTCACAAAGCAGACACTATATGTGTAACACACACCCAGATAAAGAAATCAGACACGGGCAGTGTCCCCGCGAGCACCTCTTGGTCCCTTTCACTCCCCAAGGGTGACCACATTCCTTTTGGTCCTGCTGGCTGCCTACGTTTTTCCGGTAAAGCTCCGGTCTTTGCGCAGCAGAGACTGTGTTCTTCTCCCAGAAGCCTGTTCTGGCAGCAACTGCCATTTCAAAGCAGGAGAGGGGGGGGGGAATGTGTGTGAGGGAGTAATTTTGTGTGTAGGAGAAAAGTGCTTCTAATTTTCAGTCCTGGGAATGTGAGGGAAAGGAGGAGAGCGTGCTGGAGGGAGAGGACTCAGTCAGAGCCTCCCTGGCAGGGGTTGGGAGGAGTCCAGAGACACAGGCTATTTCGTGGACTCAGTGCCGTAGCCTTTCCCTGCCTTCCCCAGGGCAGGCGAGCACAGGTCACACCCCCACGACATTCACATGTGCGGAGAGGCAGATATGTTCATCCACATCTGACGGGTGAGGAAGGTGGAATGTCACAAACCTAAGCCCAGGGTTTTCTGAGTTTCTGTGGGGCTGTAATAGGGAGCTCACTAGAGCCCTCAACTCCACAGCTCTGGCAGCCAGAGGAGAAGCGAAAGGGTCCATGGGCTGCGGTGTACTAAGCCTCTCAGAATAACTCCACTCCGCGGTCCTCAGAGTGTGCAGGCCACGCTGCTGCTTTTTTCTTGCTTTGTGGTCCATCAAAACAGGAGGTGCAGATGAGAACCGTAGACACTCCTGCAGCCACAGAACCGTTAGCCCCTCTGGAGAGGCTTGCACACCTCTGGAGAGGAGAGACAGGCCAGGCATCTACGGGGCTACTACCGAATAGCGGCATTTTCCAACTGTGCGCATCGAGTTCTCCCAGGCCAGTAATTCTACAACCATCAGCCAGCCCCTCAATCACTTTTCCTCATCAATTATTTAATCTGGCCTGGGTTATGTAACATATGTTTTAGCCTGGTGTGTGTGGGGGGGAGTTCGTGCTATGGGGTGGTCAGTGAGAAAATTAGCCGTTTTCACAGAAGAGGTAAAAGTTCAGTTAAGGCAGAGTGTGGGCAGGGTGTGTTTGACACTGATAAAAGCGGCGGTTGGGGCCGGGGAGAGAGGGGAGAGAAGGAGACAGAGGCGGAGAAGGAGAGGCGGAGAGAAAGGGAGGGAGAGGGCCCAGTGTGTGTGTGGTGGGTCAGAGGCCTAGTGATCTTTAGGTTAACCATCAACCTAAGGGGTTTTTTTCCTCTAACAGCCGTCTGCCTCAGAGCAGCTGGTCTGGAAGGCTTACAGCTCGCCCTGGTTTCCTCCCCGTTCACACCTGGCGAGAAGCAGGGAGAAGTAGGGCGCGCTCTCCTGCCTCCTTCACCCTGGGTCCTGCGAGTAGGCCCAGCGTGGCTGAGGAGTGGTGACACCAGAAAACCCTTCCCTGACCCTCCTTCTGGGGGGGGGGGCGCAGCCTGCTGCTGGCTGGAGCTCCGACTGGAACCTCGTTCCTTCGGCGACCTTGGCTCCTATGGATGGTACCGTGGGTCTGGGGAAGAGGGGCCGCAGCTCAGGACTGGGCACTGTGGCCGAAATGATGGCCATGTGGGTGGCAAAGAGGGAGAATCTGCAAACCTCAGAGGGAAGGGCTGCCCCAAATCCGCACGCAGGTCTTGAAGAGTCCCTGCTCGGCCGAGTTCTTCCCCGCCGCCTGTGATGCAGCACCTTCCTCTCGGCGCGTGTGCTCGTGGGCATCTTCGCCATCCATCATTTTTAGACCCATGTCCAGCACGCTAGCAGACGCCTCCAGAGGCAACAGTGGCGTTATAGCGGGGCAGGAGACGATAAATTTAAAGTATTGTGGACTATTCGCCTGCTCTTTCCACGTATCCAGACTTGGGCAGGGCCGAGGGAAAATGGTGCCTAACCCTTTCTCCCCGTCGTTGCTGGTTTAGTATTCCCTTGGGATCAACCATGGGCTAAAACTGCCTGAGTGATGGGGTGTGTGTGTCCCCGGCTGCATAAATGAGAGTACTATATCCTAAATCAGGGAGGTGCCGCAGTGAGCCTATGGCCTCCAGTAGGCCAAGGACTTGGCCTGGTGTGGAATCACGTGGCTTAGGAAGAACAGGGTGAGCATTGAAGGCGATGGGAGTCACACCAGGGAAGAATTTCCTAAGCAAACACTGTGGTTTACGTGCAGCTGGGGTCTTGCCGGTCTACACTAGTTGCCGTCCTTAGAAACTGCTTGTTAGCGCTCTGGGACAGGCTGGCTAGGACCGGCACCAGATCATCTCTTGTCACTCGGGAACTTTTCCACTGGGGGCAGGCAGCCTTCTGGTTTTCATTGGAATGGCAGGGAAAGCACTGGCCCGTTTTAAGAGGTCTCCCAAGCCCTTCCCCATTCTAGTGCCTGAGCACCCAGAGCAGGCTGGCAGCGGCTGGAGTGCAAGCGGTGGAAAGTAAATAGTTAAAAAAAAAAGACGCAAGCTGTCCGAGGGCCCCAGCAGCCCCAGAGGCAGCAGGCCCCTTTGATCCTACCTCTTAATTGCAACTTAGTTTCACCAGGGAACTTTAAAGAGAAGAAACATGGAGACTTGAGAGATAGGACTTGTTTTGTTTCCTGCGGGGATGGTCTTTGTGGCTGCTGCCAGGAAGCTGGTACTCCGGGGCTCAAGTCATGGGTTTCCTAAAACAGGAACGCATCCTGTCCCCCATCCCGGCACCAGATCTGAAGAGATACCCAGGAACACTAAATCTATGGAGGCCGCTTGGTAGGGATGCTAGGAGCGGACCTGGGCGGGAGAATACGCCGGAGAAAGGAGACCACAGGTTAGCATAGCCAACAGGCGGGGCAGACCACAGACTCCCCAGAGCAGCTACACAGGGGCAGTGGACGCCCTTGGAGGAGGAGGATGGCACTTCCGGCAGGAAACACACCACACAGGGAGGGAAACTGGAGAAGAAAACTGTTCCTGGCCAGGTGGCATAGGTGGTGATGCTAACTATTAGGAAAGCTGGGGGAGACAGATTACAAACTGGAGACCAGACAGAATATTTTAGCCCCAAAACCTAGAAGTAGAAAAAGAACAGGCTATAGCTCAGTGGGTTTGCCTAGTGTGAGAGAGGAGCTGGGTTCCATCCCCAATACCCCCACCACGCATGCACGCAAACGTCTTTCTAGGAATTCTCTCAGATAGCCATGACAAAACAGCACAAAACTCCTCCTCTGACTTGAATAGTGCTCTCTCTCTCTCTCTCTCTCTCTCTCTCTCTCTCTCTCTCTCTCTCTCTCTCTCTCTCTCTCACTCACTCGCACACACACACACACACACACACACAGTTTTGAAAAGTAACAAAGAGTCAGCTAATTCGCATCAAATAATGAAGATAATTCCCTGACCATGACCTGGTATTTAAGCAAGTTCCTTTGTGAAAAATGTCCCCTGGCTAAAAAAAATGACTTCCTGTCTGCAGAGCACACCAGCCATGGCTTTTGTCTGTTCTGTTTAACTCCACAGGGAGTAGGTGTGCCATGGACATTTTCCTTAGCCAGCCCCCTTTTTTGCAATCCCCAAGGGCCTCCTTGCCTGAGGTGTTGAATCCTGCCAAGGTGTGTCTCACCTTTGTTCTGCTTCTGATTAGCTTCTGACTCTGGCAGACAACTCTCTCCCTGTGCCTCGCTTTCTTCATAAAACATCTTACTGGAGTTAACAGACAAGAGGCAGAAGCCGGCTGTATGGTAGGCACCCAATAAGCTTGATGAACATTGGCTCTGTTTCATTCTCAAAAGGTTACTGGTCAATTGCAAGGCATGCCCCACCCCCACACCCCCAACCATCTGCGTGTGGACTAAACAGGCCATCCGGCAAGGAAGACGCCCCCTAAATCAGTTTAGATCCACTCCTGGCTCCAGGAAAGGACGAGTCTTGCTGGAGACTGAGAAGGAGGAGGCATTGCAGAGACGGGGCCCCCCCGACGGGCACAAGGCATGAGACATAACAAGATCTAAGATCTGTACTCGGGCCTGGACGTTCTCCCTGTGTGATCTAACGATGTCTTCATTTATAGGCTGTAGTGCGAATGCAGTGGTGTTAAGACACTCCATGCTGGAGGCACACAGCCCAACCTATTGACTCATCACACCCTTTGAAGAGGACAAGGACAGGAAGATAATCTCTGTATCTTAAGGCAGGGCGAGTGAGACTGACAGTGTTCCCCAAACTCATTCCCTGAGTGTTCAGTGTATGAGGCGGACACATTAGACTTTGGGACTGTAAATCACCCCCACCCCGGTGTGGCAAGAAAAAAAAGTGGGGTGGGGGGTTATTCAAGGCTGATTTACAATGCATGTGTTTCTTAGGGAAGGGGGAAAAAAAAGATCTTTCGAGGCAGATACATAGGTTCAGAGGCCTTGCCTGGGGATGGTGACCAAACTTCTTGTGTTAAGTTGTGAGTCTGTGTCCACGGGGACCACAGACATCTTGGGCGTGGGGGTGTCCACAGATGGGCTCTGTGCAGCCGCAGACGCTTGTCACTGCTGTCACCCTGCCTTCACCTCTCAGCCCTACCTGGGCTAGCATAAGACTGGGAGGTGACATCAGTATGACCTGACCTCTAAGCAAGACTCGGTGCCCTGCAGAAGCTTCCCCGGCTAATGGGTTGCTGGCTACTGCAGGACATGGGCCCTTCAGGCGAGCCACCTTAGACAGCTGCCGGCATCTGTTTCTGCAAGCTCCCCAGTGAGTAGGGTGAGCAGTACCATCTCGCCGCCTTCTTCCTGGGGAGGCTCGTTAGAGAGGCGGTCTTTGTCCCACCCCCACTCCCAGACCTACTGAATCGGAATCTGCTTTCTTAATAAGATCCCCAGGTGACCCAGGAAGCTATAGCGCTGCTGTTCTGGTTTAGTCCTTGGAGGCTCCTGGCATGAGGGCATCAACCACACCAAACACGTTCTCATCCTGAGAATTTGCTTCCCAGCAGTCCTTACGGCTGGGTTCAAGGGAGACCTGCCAGACCCAGCAGAGACAAGACACCCAGCGACTGGTGACACTCCTCTTTGGAATTACCATCCTAACTAGTGACCTCCTGAAAAATACATATTTTAAAAGAGGCAGATGCAAAAGTCTTGATAACTTTGCTTTTAAATGCCCTACCTCTGAAAATCCAGGTCTTAAATCACCTATGCAAATGGAAGACACAGCCAGGCACGTCCTCTAAGACGCTATTCTGTGGCTTTTGACAGGACTATGCATGAATGCTTGCCTCCAGCAGGGTCCTTGACAGAGACTCTTGCTAAAGATGGTAAAACACGCACGATCATTAATTGTGATTGTCAACTGGATGGGATTTAGAGTCACCACGGCAACAAGCCTCTGAGCCTGGCTGCGAAGGAGTTTTGAGACCCTGTGAACTGAGAAGACCCACCCTAAATGTGGACGGCACCATTCCTCGGACCGGGCGGGCCTCAGCTTCTCTTCTCCATTCCTGACTATGGATGTAGTGCAACCAACTGCCTGGGGCCCTGCCACCCTGGCTGCCCTGCCCCGATGGACCATACCCTCAAACTGTGAGCCCAAACAAGCCTTCGTTGGAGCAGGCGTTTCCATTCGGGATTTTGTCCCAACAACAAGAAAAGTAAACGCATGATCCTTGAGGATTCATGGAGATGAGGATATGGTTGGTCCTCAAGAGTTCTGCTGACTTACTTAAGTCTATGTGTATTAGTTTCCCGGTTATTAGTTCTGGGCCTCCAGCTAATTTATTTCAAGGCTCACTTTTGGTCAGCTGCCTGTCTCTCTTTATGTCCCCTCCTTACATGTGGGAGTGCGCATCCATGGCATCAACTATGGTTTCAAAACAGCTGTCTCGGGCTTAGAAAGCGGTAGCCTCTGAGGCCCTGGTTGTACTCCGTCCCCTCCCCTCTCTGTCAAGTATCTATAAGATAGCCCTACAGACATATCCTATTATTGGCTGACAGTACCTCCATTGGAAGCTCACAGCCCATCAATTTTCCCATTCCTTTGACTGCTCTCTCTCTCTCTCTCTCTCTCTCTCTCTCTCTCTCTCTCTCTCTCTCTCTCTCTCACACACACACACACACACACACACACTTTCAGTCACAGCACCATCAGTATCTTTTATGATAGAAACTAATATATTTCTGGCTTCTCTGAGCTCTGGCCAGCTCCTCTTACTTTTCTGTTACGATGGATGCCTCTTCCCGACATTATGCCTGGAATACTGTAAAATTTTTCTCCAGTGGCATCACTCATGACAAATGTTCTAACCTCTAACCCTATCTCAAAATCCCAGTAGAATCTTCAGGAAGCGTTACAGGTAGGCTAAAATTGAACTCTGCTGTGTGGCTCCTGAGCCCTACCCTACGGGTTCCAACGGCTCTGTGGAGCCTGATTGTCCACTGTCCCCTAACACCGACTCCCCAAAGCTGCAAAGTCAATCTCCCACGGTCCCTTACCCTCACCACTGTTCCTCCTCCCTGAGCTGTTGACCCCAGGGCTTTCTGATCACACACTCCTATTATAAAATGTTTTAAAATCAGAAACAACCATCGTCATAATAATAGTTCCCTAATAACAACGTCAATATGATCTATTCATCATCAAATACACATGAATATTGACAGTTTATAGTAATACACTAAATAATATACAAATCGAGCTCTCTCATTACTAATAAATAATCTTATCCTCGGCCTGGGGTATAGACTTTTCACATTAGAAAGGCTGATGCAGACAAAATGCTTGCATTTAGAGCCAAGGAAGGTATCCCTTCCTCCATGGAGTCCTATCTATCTTCTGACCCAAACACAGCCCCTCTTTCCTCAATTCTCAGAACGTTAAAACTGCAAGCACTAAGTCTTCTGTATCATATGCGCTTCCCCAATACTTTTAGTTTGATTAACTGAAGCTTGCATTAGGATGCCAGAATTTTATAGATTTTTTAAAGGATAATTCAATCTCTTAATTAAAAACATTACTATCCTCTCCAAATTGCTAGGGTTGGGCTCTGCCCAACTGTGTAACATACATTATATGAAAGCATCAAGTTTGACTACAGTGTGACTCATTTGGTTTGTTAACTATCATATGTGTAAATTTCCACTGGTTTAAGGGCTAACTTTCCCACTTTGGGACTACAAAAACTTGTAGGATATGATTTAACCTCACTCAAATCCTGTTTGCATTTAATTTGTTAAACAGGAAGTGGTGGTTTTGATCTCTTGAGGAGATGATAAACATAAAGTCTGAAATAGCACACACATGTATGATGCTACCATAGCTATTACACTCCGCATTTACTAGAGTGGAGACGAAATACAACTGAAATTTCTACAACAACCTGTCTTTCTGCCTTGAGACTTCAGTTCTATCTGTAAATTAGCTACTTTGATCTCTCTTTTATTTATTCAGCTGGAAAACCTACAATTCTGGCTACCTATAGGAAGGACTTGGGAGTCTCAGAAGCTTTAGTTTAAGCCGTAGCTTTTGCCATAATGTGGCTCTCACCCAGACTTCAGAGTTCGTTCCTACCACCATTGAGTGGGGAGCGCTGTTGGTCGGGTGGAGCTCTGGTAATCTTCTAAAGCTGCCTGGTTTTCTGTGGTACTAGGTAATAACTGTCCCAAGACTTCATGTATGCCTGGCAATCACTCTACCAACTAGGATATAGCCCCAGCCCCCTAACAAGTAAAAGTTTTTAAATCTAGTAATAACTCACCTCCTGGTCCTGTACCCAGAGAGCGCTAATCTGGGTTCCCACCCTTACCTCCCCATTTGGGCTGTCAATGGAGATAATGCCAGCAAAACCCCTCGTCAAGTGCAAGGAGCCCTGCATCTGTTAATTATTCTTCTGAGGCCAAGCTGGACTTGCTTTGCTCTTCTCTTGTTTGCAAGGATCTGTTTTCTTAGCTCCTGTGCACTACAGATGGCTCAGGAAAGAGACCTGCGGTGTTGGAGGGCATGCCACAGCCTCTCCTGTCTCCACCAAGGTGACTTGACACCCTGCAGCTCTCCAACAGCCAGCTTGCCACGGATGCTCCTAACCTGGGCCCGGCTCCTTCATCGGTGCTTTCAAAGCAGAGGCTGCTGTTTGAGCCTTCTCCCTTGGCTCTGCACTGATCACATAGTTTGTCTCTGTCCAAAGGAAGGGAAGGATGTTCAGGAGCAAAATTCCCCCAGCCCACCACCATCAAAACAACTTAAAGAGGGGGGAAATCAACTAAAACAAAACAAAACCAAAAAAAAAAAAAAAAAAAAAACAGCAACCCTGCGTTTAGGAAAGAATGTGGGGAAGTCTAATCCTGCAGGCAGCATCAGGTTTCTTCATAATTGCATCACGGGCTGTGGGGGCAGGCAGCAGCTCAGGAGTGGGAGAGGGTCTAAGATTTCCTTTTGTTCTGTCGTCAGAAGCAATGCACCCTGGTCCCCTGCCACCGCAGGCTGGAGCCTTGGTTGCTGAGACTCTGGGAGCTCTCAATAGCCATCGATTCTGGATGTTTCCAGCACCCTGACACCACGGCTCATCTCCCTTTACGTTAATCATACAACACTGATGGTAAGAAGTATCATAGAGGTGAAGAAAACAGAGCTGTCTAAATTAGAGATATCTAAAAATCTTTTTAAAAAAATCTCTGTTTTGTTCTGCAACCAAACACCAGAACCATGTCTAGATCAAAACCAATGTCTGATGATCAACGACGCTAACTTAATATTAGCTGATGGTAACGATTTAAAACCTTTGAAACTTGGGGTTTTAGGACCGGTGTGCTTGTACTTAAAGGCAAAGGCAGGCACCAGGTAACTTGTGTTCTAACCAAAGGCAAGAGCCTGCCCAACAAACACTTGTTGACTGGCTGATGTTATAAGCTGACCCAGGAGACCTCAGACAACGACTTCTTTCTCAAAACACTGAAGCACATTGTTGGTTCCAAGACGCTCTGTCACACTGAGGGGGAGTAAGAGAAGGCCTGATGAAAACTGTCCACCAGTCTGGGGCTCAGGCTCAGCCATGAGAGCTGGAGCCTCACCACTCACACCTGCTTTTTCCTAAGCGCCTCGGTGGAGGTGGAGCCTAGCCAGGATGACGACGGGCCTGGCCCTTGGAGGCCCAGGCCTGAAGCAAGCACTGCAAGGAATCACCTTTGACTCCCCACTAAGACTACTGCTCTAGTTGCAAGGGACACTTGGCACACATTTTCGAGAAGGGAAAGATAAACTGGTCTGACTAAAATTCTGGAGGAAACAACAACAACAGAACTGCAACTGACTGGCAGAGCCCAGATAAGACTTCTACTTCATCCTCCCAAAGCTGGGATTCAGAGTTCCCAGCTCCACACGGTGGGGCATGTGTCTCCATCAGAGTGGGCTCTACCCAGGAAGGAAGCCCGGGTTCCTGACCCTTGATTTGTTTTCTGAAGCCTCCTGCCCGCTCTCCTCACAGGGCTCCAGGCTGGGCCTCTGCAGCTTCCGGGGGAAGGAAAAACTGTCCTGTTCTCTGTGGGGTCACGACCTTGGGGCTTTCCTGCGCTCACCTGACTTTTGACCTGCAGACCTGTCGCCACGGAGGCCCCTGCCTGCTGTCCTCTCTGACTCACCTCACCGGGAGCTGCCTGCTTCCTCTTTGGCCAGCTGTCGGTCTGACAAGCCAGCAGTAGCTGCTATGGCCTCTCAGGGATAGCTAGCTCTCTGTGGAGGGGCCGGAGGTTCCTCCGTTCTCCACAACCTCCACCTCGCTTCACCCACTGCAGAGCCCTCTCCTCACTCCGACGCTGCTACCGTCCTGTTATTTGGGAATCATAAACATGTCGGCCTGCCTTCCCACCCACATTTTTTTTTTATTCCCCCTTTGCCGGTAAGAGAGAACGCACGCGTGTGTCAGGCTGACCCAACTCCTTCCACAGGGGGAGTTTGCCTGAGCTCAGTCTCTAAATCCTCTTGCCTGACTCCTGCTTGAAATCCCGGGTACCTGCTCTTGGATTTCTATGGCGCTCCCCAAGCGCGGGACTGGCTGGGAGCCATGTGATATTGATTTGTTTTCACCATGGCAACAGCAAATTAAAACAACGAGCAAAGGCGAGGCAGGCCGTTAAGCAGTAAAGCTAGATGACCGGTGTATTTCACAAGCATCTTTTTCCCCCTCCCACCCAGTTTTCCCTTGAATCCACTCCACTTTCACAAATTCCACACACAAGTCAAAGTAGAAATAGCACGGGACGCTTTGGGCAGGAAGGCGCTACGGTGTGCCTACTGTTGGAAGAGGCCACTTCTCCCAGCTGCTGGGGCATTAGACCAAATCGATGGAGGAAATTCAAACAACCATACTTGGAAATTTCATCGGTTGGTTTAGGCATACACTTCCTCAGACAGTTCAACTGATAGAGACTGGAGGGTTTCGGTTTGTTTTTGTTTTTTGTTTTGTTTTTGTTTTTGTGGTCTTAATGTCTTAACGCCCCCAAGACATTGCCAACAATGTCTCCACACACAGGTTTCTTCCCTTTGTACTTTATACAGTTCATGGTACCAAGAGACAAACAACTTTTGTTACTGTTGCTTGTCCAAGATCCCTTCCCTAGAATTCTAGAACAAGAGATAGTGTAGCAGTAAGTATTACATATTCTATCACGAGAGAGAGAGAGAGAGACAGAGAGAGAGACAGAGAGAGAGAGAGAGAGAGAGAGAGAGAGAGAGAGAGAGAGAGAAACCGAGGCAGGCACTTGCTCACTCGCTCAAGACCACGTGGTGGGCAGGAGGAGGCCGGGCTGGTAGCAGGGACTCCGGGGAACTGCATTGTCCTCTAACCCAAATTCTTTCTTTTAAAGGCCACTCAATTAAACACCAACCTTTCCCCTGATCCTTACAATCAAGGGCGTCACTAGAGAGCCACCTGTGACACAGGGTTAACAGCAGGCACTATTATTGCCTTTTATTTCCCTTGAGCTATCTGCCCTAGGACACAGCGCTTTACCTATGGAAGCAGCTGTCAACCACCATCCAAGCAACCTTGAACTTGATAGCACAACCAGGGCCTTAGATGATGGTTCCAGGGACTGGGACCCCCTCCCCCCACCGTCCATATAGGTGGCCTTACAGAGTTGTACCACTGGAGACTTAGGCCAGAAAGAAAGTGGAATTCAGCTCCCCAAGGCTCCCCACGGCTTTTTACTAGCCGAGCCTGCAGAAAACCTGCGCAGACAGGCAGGTAGGAGAAGCCACCCTTTTTGGCCTGAGGAGGGGGATGGATGGGCTGTGGGTTTACTTGGGAAGACATAACTCAAGTCCTGCCAACTGGGCGTGTGAATGTTCCTGGCCTGGACACGGAGAAATATTCCTCTCCACGAGCCGAATAAAAGAACACACAGCAGAAATAGTTGGGGGATGACGTCAGGAGTTCTGGGCTAGTGTCCTGCACTTCTCCTTGAAAGTAGAAACAGTGGGTCTAGAAGAATCTACGTGGCATTGCCCTCCTTTAGAGGAGTGTTGCTGTCTCTCAGAATGGAGAGGAAGAAACTTCCCCTTATGCAGATTGCAAAAAAAAATGTCTCCTGCTTTTAATTTTTTGTTCCTAGTTGTCGCCTAAGATACATATGCCCTAATAGATATTTTTTCTACTTAATCTTTGTCTTTCAGAGGGACAGTAAGACTTTTAGAAGAATGTTGGAACATTCACGGGGGTGGTGGTTAGGCAAGGTTTTCTTTTTCTTTTTCTTTCTCCTCTGCTTCAGTGCTTGCTAACTATTCTAAAAATGTTACACATTTATTGTAAACACATGCTTGCAAGGCCTAACAAAAAAACCATGGTTTCCTCATGCCTGGCAGAAATTTAAAACGGAAAAAAAAGCAGAAAGAATTCTTTAACACAGAGAGATCCTTTCCTTCTCCTGGGCCAAGCGTGTTAAAAATAAATCTGCTCCAGCCTTTCTAGCCACTGCTTCTGGGCAAGAAAGTTGATCTGGCTGGGCATAGTGCGAGCCCAGCTTTAATCGCCAGCCCTACTCTCACTAAATTATTCTGCTGGCTGTGTGTTCTCATTAAAAATGCATACAGGTCAGGTAATTGCAGTAAGCGTTATTAACCCAGCTTCACTTTTGAATATAATGGTCCCACTTTTAAGCTGGAAACAAAGACAGAGGCTGCCAGGAAAAGCAATGTAAACACTGAAGTACAGTGTCTAAGACGAGCCAGGAAACTACCTCCGGCTTGGTGGCTAAAATGTGCTCTTCTGAAAGTCAGTTAAAGCCACTGCCCTGTAGCACCAGGGTGGCCCCCAATTTCTAAGAAACAGACACGTTTTGGTCCCAAACGTTCAACCAGTGATTATTTACCATGATTTTTTTTAAAATTCTTAATTTCAAGTGTGTTTTCAGAGAATAGGATTCATATAAACTTTATTTATAGCTCACCAGAGCAGTAAAAAAAAAAAGATTCTCTAAGAAAATATTAGCCTGGATCTCTCAGATAATTAAAAAAAATAATAAACGTGTCTGTGCTTTAAATAAATAAATAAACCCTCGGTTTTATGCCTCACCCAAACGGGGCGGCGTAGATACCAGCTTTGCCATTTCTTGTTCTCAAACCCAAATGTTACGTAAAACTCCAGGGTTTTCCTGCGAGTATTCCGTTCGAATTAGTGGAATGCGGTCTCCTTGGCTTCCCTAAGCACACACATGGAATGCAGCAATACTGCAGCAAACTCTAACATAAAAAGAGAGAGAGAGAGAGGAAAAAAAAAAGAAGAAAAAAGAGGGGGGTCCTCCTACCTTGTTTAGCTCTGCTCGTCCTCCCCATGTACAGTAACCCCAAGAGCATCTGGCAGGACCGGGTGGCCGCGGCTTCTCCACCGCATCATGAGGAAGCGAGGTCCATGCAAATAGTTCTCCTCCGTCCGTCCCTGTGTATTGTACTCTGCGAGCCGCCGGCGGTGGCTGGAAAATTTTACCTTCAGATGATGAAGCAAAGACAGTCTAAACTCTGTTGCTGTGAGCTGCAGCCCTTCCTCCCCGCAGGCCCCGCCCAGGCGCGGCTAGCCAATCGCGGGCCAGCTCGTCAGTCCTCCTCGTCTGAAACTGGTCCTCATAGGATGACTGACACAGCAACACGGCGCAGGCAGGGTCTGAAAACAGTGCGTCCATACTGATGGAAGAGGGATCTCCCTCTCTGGAGAAGGCAGGCACGGCACCCAGGCAGAGCGAGCCACACATCGTTGGCAGAGCACAGAGAAGGGGTAGCTAAGAGACAAACACGCTCCCAGACAGACAGCCCAGGGCATCGTAAACACTCCGGGGAGCACGAAACTCCTAAGATGGCCAGGAGACGCAGTTGCACCCCAAACTGGAGTCCTTACGCCTTTGACAAAGCATATGGATATAGACATATATGTATATATATATATGTATGTATGTATGTATGTATGTATGTATGTGTATATATATATGTGGAAAAATATATGTATACATATTCTGTTCGAATTAGTGGATATATATTAATAATCCGACGTTTGTTATGGAAAGGGATACCTCACGAGACATGTGCAGGCGTGTTCCATGACCGAGGATGGCTGTAACCAAGTCCGAGGGCACATTCAAGACCAGAACAGGCTTGCAGCCCAGGCACACAGCTATTCTGGAGAGCAGCTGTCATTGGAGTGGTTGCTTCCTGGAACCCATGCATCTTCCGTCTGAGTGTCCAGAGCATCAGGGGCCTTAATGGGGAGATGGTGAATGACAAGATCTGGCATCTGTACCTCAAGCGTTGAGGCTGTTGCCTGGCACCCACCGGAGGAGTGGGTGTGCCATAACCGACTTCGATGCCATTTGGTCAACACTCATCCGCTGGCCCACAGTGTCACTAAGGAAGGCAATGATACCTGCTGGAAGTCAATTACTGCTGTGCACACGTGGAGTTGGATTAAGGGGGCATCCTCTGGTCTCGGCCCTACAGGAGATGACCCTGGGATTCCCCCGAGAGAAGGGGGGGGGAATGTAAAGGGTTATTTTCCCCCAGTCAATAGCATTTCGGCATGCTTTGAAAACAAAAACAAAAACATATGGCATTTAGAAACACAATAAGCACACATTTTCCTTCCACAAAACACAACATTTTGGATGTCAAAAATCAAGTATGATGTCCCTGTGACTAACTCCAGGCAAGAACAAAGACCTAACTCATCTGAAAGATTGAACCTAACCCTATTTTTTTTATAAGCACCTGTTCAATGCATCGTCCACAATAGAGCAAAAGGGTGGAATGTAATAATTTTTCTTTTAATTTCCCAGTTGCAGCCTTAAGACACAGCATTTCTTGTTGTTTGTGGACTAATTTTCTCCAGTAGGCCATCATGATTTACTCCTCTTTATTTTAATACTTGATATTTACTCTCATTCCCAGTCAATATCATTATTTGTAGGCTTTGGTTGAGTCGGTTTTGTCTTTTTGTTTTCTGAACCTTTAAATTAGGCCCATTCAAACAGGTGGGGATTCTTTTACAGCATCAACACTCCGACAGCACTCACACCTGGCCTGTGTGACTTAAAATTACCCCCTTTCCCATCTCCTCTTGCTTCTGGCGTGAAATCCCCAGTCTCCTAATCTTATTCCTTAAACTTTAGCCCCCACCAAGGCCCATTCTCACTCAAGGAAAATTAAGACGCTTAGCATTTTCCTCCAAGCTAGGCCAGAGCTCTGACCTATTCCCTGCACGATACAAAAGCTAATTGATGGCCTCTGGGATTCAGCGCTCCTCAGCCCTGGTCTTCCCTGTTGCCAGACAGGTTTTTCTGAAGTCGAGTAAAGTCATGTCCCTTCTACACTCAGACCTGTCCCTCCATAAAACCCAAATTACAGACTTTCAAGGTCCTGAGAAATGTGCCCCCCCATTTACAGTCGACTTCCCCTCGGCTGTCTTCGCAAAAGGGCCCTCCCTTCTCTCTGCCTCGTGTGTCTGACTTTCTTCACCAAGGGTGTAGACCTCAGCTCACCTGCCATTCCTTTAGTCATGCCGTCCTCATCCACAATGGCTTTCTCTGATGTTCAAAGGGCCTTCTATTTTAAGCCCTTTAACAATGCAGCCTTGTATAGCTAGCTTGCCTGAGTTGATCTTGCCATTTCAGAAGGCAAGGCCCGTGTCCCACATCAATTAAGAGAGTGTGCATGAAACATCTACTCAAGAGACTGGTGCTCTAGAGCTTGGCTACATGGTGGCTCCCCTCGCGAGAATTTCTGTGTTGTCCAAGCGGCCACACACACAAGCGTGCGGGTTATTTGGGCCACAAGAAATGACATCGCGCTTACTCGTCTGCACAAGCCAGAAAAACCTGGCGCTTTTTTTCTTGGCTTTCCTTCCCAACCACAACTTGAAATGCATTGTCAAAGTCTGTCAAGTTTAATGCCTGGATATTTAGAACATTTTACTTTGCTCCTTCTCGGCCCGTGTCCCTTTGTCCAGGTGACTGACATCTGACATCCTTTGCCTTAACTCTTGAAATAATAGTTGCTCCCCTGAGTGTTGTCTTAACTCTCTCTCTCTCTCTCTCGTTCTGTCTCTCCTCTCTCTCCCTCCCCCTCTCTCTCTGTCTCTGTCTCTCTCTCCCTCTCCCTCTCCCTCTGTCTCCCCCTCTCCCTCTGTCTCCCTCCCTCTGTCTCCCTCCCTCTCCCTCTCTCTCTCTGTCTCTCTGTCTCTCTCTCCCTCTCTCTGTCTCTGTCTCTCTCTCCCCCTGCCCCTTGAGAAGTCACAATGAGATCTGCTTCTGTGGGCCAGGAGGACAATCCTCAACAGATGCAGACCACGCATGCACCCTTCTCTCAGAGTTCCAGCATTCAGTTGGGAGAAACTACGTTCCTGTTGTAAAAGTACGGGCTTTATGGGGTTTTGTTCTGGCAGCAGTCCTACACTGGGCTCCCCCAGAGCCCATGGGAAGCCAGCGGTGGCACTATGCATCTTCCAACGTAGGACTAGATGGTGAGTGATGATGGGGGAAGCTAGAGGGCCAGCTAGCCCGTAAGCCCCGAGTACACAGCACCAAACAGCCAGAGACACTGTTCCAAAAAGACAGGAGACTGACACGCAAAGCTGTCCTCAGGTGCCCACATGCATGGTACGACACTCACATAAATATACTGAACACACCTCCCTACAAATTCACATGAACATGTCACTCACTCACACACACACACACCACATGCACACACATGCACCATACACATACCCTCTACACACATATACACACACGGTACACACAGTAAAAACATATGTGACATAAGTATTTACGTATATAATCTTTGAATTGCTCTGAGGGGTAAAACACATTAAGTTCTCCACCTGTCTTCAAGGAGTCTGTGGAGTCTTTGCCTAGTCGGAGCCCATCTTTTCAGGGAACCTTTCCCTGACCCACAGGCTGAACTTAGGTCCACCTGTTGTTTTCTCCCACAGCCCTGTGAACCAGGGAGCCAAGCGTCTCAAATTCTACGGGGCCTGCAGATCCCCAGGGGATCTTGTTAAAGTGCAGATCCAGTCTTGGGAGTTCCTGGGTGGATACGGAGACTCTGATTTTCTAACAAGCTCCCAGGTGAGCGCCCCTGCCCACGACTGCTCTACAAGCAGCGAGATTGTACAGACGCTGTTCGCTCCGCCCGCCGCTCTCTGCTATGGAGTGCGGTGATAGCATTAGTCTGCTTAGTTGTTATTTCAGGTTTACCTCCCTGTCAGCTCAGGAGCATCCGAAGCCAGCGAGTTCTCTCCGATGTCTGATCGCTCTGTGCCTGGCACAGGAGGTGATCAAGGACAGCGCCTATTAAAGGAGCATGCTGATTAAATCCAACGCACCATGGAATCAAGCTGCATTTCCCCTTTCTCCGCTGCTTCTTTTTCCTTCTTCCTTCCTTTTTTTGTAACGTAAGATTCTTGAAGTATGTAAAAACACTGAATTGATACGGGGGGGGATAGTTAATCTTTATTGATGCCTTATGTTAAGGAAAAAGCAGAGTTGGCGAGAAAACAAACATAAAACACATCCAGATGTGTGAGGGCGCAGTGGCTAGCACCTGCCTGCAATCTCAACACTCTGAAAGCAGATGCAGGATGTTATGAGTTCGAGGCCAGCCTAGGCTACGTAGCAAGATACTATCACTAAACAGAAAAACAAGGGCCGAGGATATATTTCCGCAGTAGGGAGCTTGACTCACACACATCAGGTCCCCTGACCAGCCCCAAAGAGAAAAGATTGTGTTCAAAGTAAGGAGTGAAGAGAACTACTGAAATAAAAGATTTGATTTGTCCAGTAGCAGTTCCAAGCAGCAATGGGTTTTAGATCAGCATGCCCATGTAAATACAAGAACGGTAGAGAAACCAAATGTAGAATAACTCAAGATGATCCCTGGATATAGTGACGCCTGTCTGTGATCCCCTGACCTCTAGGCCCTCACTCGAATGTCCCGGAGATCACTTATCTTCACCTTGTCTCTCACTACAATTACTTTGACAAATGTTTTTTGGCTGAGTGAGTTTTTCTTCTATTGAAAGGCATTTCTCTCTCTCACACTTCATTTCCCTCTGATCTTGGAAGGGTGGCAGTTTGAATGATAGCACGTGTTTGATCCAGTTGGTTCCCCGGCTGAGGGCACTGTTTGGGGAGGCTGAGGATCCTAAGAAGAGTTATAAGAAGATGTGCACATGTGTGGGACAGGCATTTAGGGTTCATCGCCTGCCCACACTTCCTGTTCTCTCTCTCTCTCTCTCTCTCTCTCTCTCTCTCTCTCTCTCTCTGTCTGTCTCTGTCTCTCTCTCTCTCTCTCTCTCTGCTCCCTGTGCATGGATGAAGATGTGATCAGCCGGCTTTCTGCCCCTGCTGCCAAGCCTTCCTGGCCATGGTGGCTTTTGTCCCTCTGGAACCACAAGCTAAAATAAATCCCGTTCTTCTTTATGTTTGTTTTTGGTCGCATTTTTACCACAGCACCAGAACGGTAACTAATACAAGAGGCGAGCGTGGTTTTCTTGCCAGTTGTTGAACAGGCAATAAGTGGCGTGGGATGGCTCAAGGGACAAGCTTGAAACAGCACCAGCGGGGAAAACAAAGAATCGACCGGGAGGCCACAGAGGTGATGAGTGTAGTATGTAATAAACGTGTGTGTAGAAAGACAGACAGGTAAGTAGCATAGTTCTTCTTTGAGTATCCATGTATTTCATATAATATGCTGTCCATAAATTAAGTACGGCGTATATGCATCATTCTACACCTATGTTGGGTACTCACTACAAATGAAATATGGTTTTGTTTGTTTGTTTGTTTGTTTTTACGAGACAGGGTTTCTCTGTGTTGTTTTGGAGGCTGTCAGTCCAGCCTGGCCTCGAACTCACAGAGATCTGCCTGCCTCTGCCTCCCGAGTGCTGGGATTAAAGGCATGCGCCACCACTGCCCGGCATGAAATATGATATATATATATACATATATACATATATGTACATATTTGTATGTATGCATATGTGCATATATATATGTTGTGTGTATGTGTGCCGTGTGAATGCGTGCGTGTGTGTGCATGTGTTTTTGTGTGTGTGCATGTATGTGTGTGCGTGTGTGCATGTATGTGTGTATGTGTGTGTGTATTTTATAAAGTGTGGGTAGGAGGAAAGTTAAGAGACACATGACTTGGAGAAGTCACGCCCTTTTGGTGGGCAAAACGAAGCTAAGCAGGTTTTTCAAGCAAGAAAAGCATTGAGTGTTTTCCCCCTGAGGATGTTAAGGATGGTGGTGAATTCCAGAACGTCCCGGTTAGTTGTATGTCAACGTGACCCAAGCTCGAGCCAACTGAGAAGAGAGACCCGTCATTGAAAGCATGCCTCCCCTCCATAAGATGGGCTGGTAGGCAAGGCTGTGTCAAGTTCCATTTTGGGAGAGCCCAGTCCTCTGTGTGTGGTACCACCTCCCGAGTGGCAGTCTCGGGGGTCTGTAAGAAAAGGCAAAGTAAGCAAGCCAGGAATCGGCGTCCCTCCAAGACACCGGCTTCAGTTCCTCCTTCCAGGTTCCTGCCACAGCTCCCAACAGTGATGAGCCGAAGTGAGACGCATAGGCCGTATAAAACTCCTCCAGTTGCTATTATCACAGCGATAGGAACCCTGACTAAGACATAGAAAGATCAAGACTTCCCTTGAGTGGGAAGCGCAGGCCTAGAGCTCACCGGAGTGCCTGACATACCAGAAGAGAGGCCAGTGAGCATGCCAATGCCGCTGATGCTCCCAGCAAGGGTGAGGCAGGAAAACTCAGGGTGAGTGTGGCTGTTTTGTGGCTCTTCAACTTGTGGCCCCTCCCTCTTTCAACATGGTATTTCTAGCCTGTCCCTCCCCATTGAGTCCTTCATCGTGCACTATTTTTATTTTTATTTTCTTTGATTACATAAACCCGGCTGGAAGTCCCTTAAGGGGGAACAAACGTGCATTTAGTAGCTTGTATCCTTCATAATGCGCAGCATGGACATTTCGCCGAATATATTTTAGTTGACCAATGTTTCTTCTTAAACTTTAGTTTCTTTGTGTTGTGATTTGTTTTTATTTTATGGATGTTGGTGTTTTGCCTGCATCTTTGTCTGTGTGAGGAGGTCAGGTCTCCTGGAGCTGGAACTACAGATAGTTATGAGGTCATGTGGGTGCTGGGAATTGAACCCAGGTCCTCTGGAGGAGCAGCCAGTGTTCTTAACCATTGAGCCGTCTCTCCAGCCCAGGTCAGTTTTCCTTTGAAATTATGAAAAACGTCTTCATTCTATAGAAATGCTGTGCCTTTTCTTTCTTAACACGTGGATTTTTGAAAGCACAAGAGGGAATAGGAAACTGGTTTTCTAATTGTCAGAAAAAGTTATCAAATTTTCGTAATGAAATGTTAACTAAAATCTAAATTTTGCCTAAAAAATTCAGGGGCAGATGACTCAGGAAAATTAGGAATAGCATTTTCTTTTTTCTGGGTTGAGGAAAACAAAATTAAGTAAATTGCATTGGATGTGTAAAGGAACCAACCTGTGAGAAATCCCCTATATAAAACATGGCGGACGCTCCCCCCGCCCCCAGCGATGAGGGTACTTTATTTCCACCCACTGCCGTGTCTTCCATTAGCAGGAGCTCTAGAACCTTCCTGAGATTTGTATGAATAGGAAGTTGCTATGCCATAAGAGGAAAACAGTACGAGTGAGTGGAGGTGGGAATTTCCACACCGTCTCAGCTCACGGAACTCCTGTTGCCAGCTGGGTTCTCACCATGTTTCTAGGCAAAAAGAAACAGCTAATGCGTACATTTAAGACATTTTTCTTTCAAAACAAGGTTATTTTCACGTAATGTATTCTGATCACGGGTCCCCTCCCTCATCTCCTAGATCCTCCCCAGTCCCCCACCCTTGAAACTCCAAGTCTTCTTCCTCTCTCTCTCTCTCTCTGTTAAGAAAACAAACAGGCAAATAAAAAAGACAAACAAGAATAAAACTGAGAGAGCAAAGGGACAAGCAAAAAAAAGAACAAGAATTAAGAAGGAACACGAGAAATGCACACGTCTCTGTGCACGCACACACACACACACTGTCCATTAAAAACTCAAAATCAGCAACCATAATATAAAAAAAAGGAAATGCAGACAAAGCGATATGAGACAAAATATCTCCACATCACTCTGAGCTCCTTTTGTGTCTGCCGCCTACTGTTGGTCGTGGGGTAGGGCGATTTTGTCTACTCATGAGACGCCTTTGGACAAGTGAAGTTTTCCTGTCCAAGCAGTTGTTAACTAGAGATAAATTCGTTGTGGGGACAAGCGCTGTGTCCACGCCCTCGTTTCAGAACTGTGACCCTGTCTGACTTGGACCTCTGTGTGCTGTCACCGTCTCTGTGATAGTCCTGTTGTGTCTACAAGAGGACATGACTCCCTCCATGTCGTCCATCCCCATTGGCTCTTAACAATCTTTCTGTCTTCTCTTCTGCAGAGTTCCCTGATCCCTGAGAAAGGGATTCCATGAAAACATCCCAATCAGGGCTGCTCACTCCAAGGTCTCTCACTCTCTGCCCCTTGCCCAGTGTGGGTCTCTGTGTTAGTTTCCGTCTACTGAGGAGGA
This sequence comes from Mesocricetus auratus, assembly GCF_017639785.1. NCBI lineage: Eukaryota > Metazoa > Chordata > Mammalia > Rodentia > Cricetidae > Mesocricetus > Mesocricetus auratus. Next base: position 3,979,253 of record NW_024429180.1, read on the forward strand.
AGGTTCTCCGATGACGGCTGGCCTAGACACTCATCCATGAGTATGGCGGAGTGTATTAGGAGTCATTTTATTTTCCTTTAGCAGAATGATAATATTTGGTTTTCCCCTAGCTATCTAGTCTCAGATTTTCTGGGGAGTGGCCCTTAAATCCAATCAGATAGCAGTTGTTTATCCCTATGGCTTCTGTGCCTCTCCCGTATCATGCAGGTAGGTCACCCTTGGATACCAGAAGGCTTCTGTTTACCTTTCCCCTCTGGCAGCACGCACAGCACCTCCCAGTTTCGTGGACAATACTCAGTAGGCAATGAAGGCTCAGGTACTAATGGAGAAGTTTGCTAAACAGTTACAGCCTACCTGCTATCTTTTAACAGCTCAGAAGCTAGGAGGTTAATGCAGAATATTGGAAAGAAATAAGATTTTATTTAACTCCAATTAGTTATTAATGGATTGTGCTTTCCTATTGGGCAACACGATGCCTGTAATTCTCAAAGCTAGAGATCCGACTGGAGCCAGTTTCCTATTTCTGTTCCTTGCTAAGGTTTTTTTTTTTAATGGACATATTAGATATTTGCGTGTCATCCTAGGAACCAAGAAACCCCCCTTTTCGGAGATAAAGCTACCATAAAAAAACAAAGCGGTGCAATTATAATGCAGAAACTGCAAATCACCTTGGCCTAGAAGCTGGCAGTGCCCATCATGTGTCAAGCTTTATCTTTCTCTCGAAAAATCTATAGAAATCCACAGAACCCCTGTGAGCTCCTAGGGTAACTGCTGCCACAGTTTGGGAAACAGAATAAAAAAACAGTCAATGTCAAATTGCCCCACAGCTTTTTTGGGGGGGAGGTAGGGGATGGTTGCACCATGCCTTTTACCTCTGACCCAAGGACATTTGAAGTTTCAGGGGAAAGGTCAGGCCAGAGGTTACTGGACATGTCCAGCCCTGAGCCTGAGATCATTGGAAATCTGACACGTTTTGAAATACATGTTGAAACTATGGTTTTCTGAAATCACAGACGCTTGTGACCCAGAGAGAGTACTAGATAAGTCGAAGACCGCCTGGTCCCGCTGGCTCACGCAGCCGGAGGGGCTCCTAACAACCAGTCCCGTTTCTGCCTGGTTAGATGCGACGATAATCACTTGCTCCCAGCTGTTTTGTGCGGTGGGACCTTGGTCCTTCCCCTGGGTAGCTATGGACCACCAAGCATCCTCCAGTTACCACCAGTGAGTTACAGTCAACCAAAGACTGCCAGACTCCCTGCTCCTCTCTCTCCCTCCATAGTGTTTCCGAAGTGTCCTCCAATTCGGGGTTATTATATGTTAACAGCATGATTTTTTTTCCTCCTGGGGGTGGGGCTGATCGATCCGATTTCTTCATCTGTAACCTTTTTGCTCATCTCCTAAGTGAGAGCTCAGGGTAAGTGTGGGTCGGGCTGTACACTCACCTGACGGGAAGGAGGCACCCACCTTCCTTTGCCTCCCTTGGAACTCATCGCCCTTTGTCACAACCTACAGTCCGTTTGGTGTGTATTAACATTTGTCCGCCCCGCTTCTTGGGAAGCAACACCCGACAATCAGGGTCTCCGTGTATTTATTTTTGTTGATGTGTGTGTGTCATAGTACCTGACACCCGGAGCGGGCTGTAGGTATTTTAAATAAGCAAATACAATTTGAGAGACTAAAATACGGTATAGGGCTGATAAGTAATTGTGTTTGGTGCTCAAGGCCAACATCAAAGCTGGACGGACTCTTCCGGGGCAGAGGTGGGGGTCCTAGGAAGTCACAAGAGGCAAACGTTTGAATCACGGGCAGGGTCACAAGGTCAAACTCCCAGACGTTCTATGCTACTGGTCAGCCGGGTTTTCGCCTCTCTTTGATGTTGGTTGAGTAGTCCAGGGCCCTAGGAAGTGTCTTTCAGGCAGCAGGAGTACCCGTTCTTCAAAAGGTCCATGATGAAGTGGTGTTAAAAAGGGAAATCTCTGTGTGATATTATGGGCTGGGCTCCTACGACACCCCATGGACGTGGGAGCATGGACTAGATGTGGGGCAGAAAGTGTGGCGTCCCTGTCCTCACAGCCATGACAGACAGGTTGGACTTTACAAAGCAAACAATGTCGACGTAGTCCAATATAATATTACTGTCTGACAGACTCCAGGCATATTTCTTCCTGCCACCAGCGCTCCTCTTCCTCCTGGAATTATCACTCGGTCTCTTACACAGCAAGATCCTGTCACTCACTCAAGATGCAGCAAGATCCTGTCACCCACTCAAGATGCACGAACCCCATCTGAGACCAGAAAACAGAAAAGATGAGTGACACGCAGACATCAGGCCCCAAGAGTTTCTCCAAGCGTGACACAGCAGTCCCCAAAGAGAGATGATGGTGAATGAGTGGGCACACATCTCCAAATGTCCCTGCAGGTAGGGGTCTGCGGTATATAAGATGAAAGATTTGCAATAATTGGTTTTATGAAGCTTCTTGGAGAAGTTTTCCATTCTGGGAAAGTGCTTTGAGAATCTCCAGAGTGAGTCTGCACTGTGTTTGAGAGTTTATTTCACCACAGACTCTATTGTCAGAAAACACATCTAATTACTGTGATGTACTATTAGTGCTATTAGGAGATAGATACATTTTGGAATTAAAAAAATTTTTTTCCCATTTCCCATAGATGCTTACTTTTTCCAACTCACCATTTTCTGCTTGGTCCTCAGTGCGGTCAATGATTGATGAAGTGTGTATTACCTCAGGGCTACATTGGATTTGGGAACCCACAATTAAGCTGGAGGTTCTGTGACTCCAGTCTAGCTTGGCCAACAGTCTTCTAATCCTCCTGAGGGGCCAATGTGAAGATCAGTTGCCCGAGCTTTTCTGACTAGCCAAGGGCCCCCTGGTGGCTGGATGTGAACAGTGCACCTACAAAGCTGCCTTTGCAAACAGTATCTAATCTAAAATTCAGTCTTTGAATGAAAACACCGACTTCCGGAAAACATGCCACACCTTTTCCCTCTGCTCAATACTTTCCATGATGCTCACACAGCCTGGGTACAGGGAGATGTTGTCTATTAAATATTTACATAGTGGCTGCTGTGTGTCTGGCCCAGCACTGTCAAACACGCTACGCGATTTCTGTCCTTTGTGCGCTAGAAAGCCAGTCAGAGAAATGGGACAATCTTCCTAGCAACATGCCAACTAGTCAGGAGAGGAGAGATGGCGCTGCTTAGGTGGATGGCTTTCCAGTCCCGTACCCTTGAAAGCATCATGCAATATAATTATGAAGATTGCATGGTCATTAGGAAGGGCAAGACTAAGACTACTCAGAGACAGCAGACCTGGTGAGTGAGGCTGAGCAAGAGTCAATGGGTCCGTTGTGTCTTACGGTCCTGGGGGACGCATCCTTTCACGGTTAGGAAGGCACCTTGGCAGGGCAGGAGGTAGGGCTGCTCAGAAGCCAGCCTCAGCCAGGAGCAGGGAGGGTGAACAAGGAGTGAGGCCGACCTATAAACCCCAAGGCCAGCCTTCAGGGACCCACTTTCTCCAACAATGCTCCAGCTACCATTTAGAAGTTCCAGAGCCTTCACACATAGCGTCACCCACTGGGGCCCAAGGGTTTAAACACTTGACACCATGGAGAACAGTCCACGTTCCAACAACAACAACAGGGAGTAACGTCTGTGCTGAATTGCTCTGGCCACTGAATCTGCCTCGTTGTTTAATCTTGCCATTGAGCTGTCACTGCAGGGTGGGCAGAACCCTTTGCGTCCAACCTCCATGTCTTGGATCAACAGCCAGGATCCCTTTTCTGTCAATGACCTCGAATTCTGGGTATATTGCTATCACCCTTGTCCACTAATTCAGTAGAGTCCTATCTTGGCAGCTGAGAGAGAGACAGAGAGACAGAGAGACAGAGAGAGAGAGAGAGAGAGAGAGAGAGAGAGAGAGAGAGAGAGAGAGAGAGAGAGAGAGAGCGAAGAGGATACGTACACACTGACTGTTTTGATTTGCTGGTTTGTTTGTTTGTTTGTTAATGTTTTTCTTTTTCAAGACTGTGTCTCACTACCGAACCGAAGCTGGCCTTGAACTTGATGTTTCTTGTTTCAGCCTCGTCTCAAGAGTCCTGGGATTATGGGCACGTCCAATTTGATGTGTGTTCTTGGTGAACGTAAAATCTCAAACCGACAGGAAGTGTTTTGACAAATTTTCTCTAGGGCTCGTGTTCTTTTTTTTTAATAATAAAATTTTATCTTTATTTTAAAAATAAACTGTTCAAAGAGACAACATCTGGCTTTGTTTTATTTGCTGCTCAAAGGAGATCATGTCATGGGTATATTCTTTCCTAGGAACGGGCAATTATTCCAGCGAGATCAGAGAGAAAAACAGGCTCACCTTAGCAACAGCATCCAGTGTGCACAGATGCGGTTACCTCCGTCATTCTGGTCCTGTATCACTGCGTTCTTCCTCTAAGGTCTCAAACCACAGCTCCATAGTCCTCTCTGCCTTCAAGGCTTAAGGGAAGAGGAAAGCATCTCCGTACCTGAGCATCCCTGAGTCATTCCCTTCCAAAGCTTTGTGAGTGGGTTGCCTCTGCGGCCAAGCAAATGTCGAATGTTCTTAAGCTACTCTCTGCTGCCTCATCTCTCTCCCTAGCTGGTACCCAGACACTCCTGAGGTGTCCAGCCTCACCAACAAACCCAATCCTTTACTAATGGGATAATTTTATTGTGCAAAATCGTCTGATCCCGCGACATCGTGTGGAGATTACAGTCTTGATGGTAGAGATGGAAGATTATCCTCTCTGTGTAGTTTCCAGCCCCTTCTTTTGAGGGTTGGGGAACACTTAGCAACATATTCTTTGGATCGTCTTTCAAAAAGAGATTTTTTTGACTCCCTGGAAGTATGTGGTTCTATGAAACCTGGGTGTGGAATACCAGAGTGTGTAACATCACACACATCCAGTGACATGCTCTCCCCAGTCCTGGCCCCCTCCCTCTTCCTTCAATGCCCTTCATAACAGAAATGTCTCCTTACCCAAATGACTGAATTGTAACAGCCAGGAAAGCCATCATGTCCCAGGAACTGGGCTGTGTGACTCCTCTGCTCAGAAATTCCGAGATTGGCTTTGATCTCATAATAAGTAGTATAACTAAGCCCCACATTGGCGTACAATCACTTAAGTTGTTACGTCTCCGCCCCCTGGCATGTTTCTGTCGACAGGAGAATACCTGCGGTCAATAAACAGAGGACTACTCACATACATGCTGCATGGCGGGAAAGTCAGGCCGTGTTTTTGAAAGCCAGAGTGAGGCTACTCCTGTTTGCTCGCATGAACTATCAGGCCCTAGAAGGAACTTGGAAAGTTCTTACTTTGCCGGATTCCTGTCTGAGAAGCGCAGATGATATTTCCCATCTATTTAAATCTCAAGAGTTATTTTTAAACACAATTAAGCATTTTATAACTTCACTTTAAAGATATACACTTTAGAGTTATGTAACTCACCGAACTATTATTTTGGACCGCACTTCGAAAAATTCTCTCACCTCAAGATTTCACACTTTGGTATAATGAGAACATTTTCTTTTAGTTAGAAACCAATGTCTTTTTTTTTTAAAGGACTTCCTTATTTTACATCGATTTATTTACTTGTTTTCCGTGTGTGGGGTTGGGTGCTTGACACAGCACCCTGGTGGGAGGCAGAGGGTAAGGGCGAGGGTTGGTTCTCCTCCTGCCACGGGAGTTTTCCGGGTTGAGCTGAGTTCACCATGCTTGATAACAGGAGTCTCTAACCACTGACCATCTCTCTCGGCCTTAAGGGAATTTTGATATTAAAAATAACCAAAAAATTGGGTTACCAAACCTGTAGGAAAATGTGAAATTTTACCAGTGTGTGATGAGCACACGTCTTTTTCATTCTGACCCAGCCAACAAGAATGTACTGCTCTAATAGGACACTTTGACGTCCCAATGAAGAATGTATCATTACTTTCGAAGGGACAAGAGAGTTAGCTGATTTATCTTCCAGTCTGCAATCCTGAAAAGATTGTTAAACACTCATCACACACACTTGAGATGCGCTTCACCATAACTTATCGTTTCCGAGTATCTGCTATGTGACTTCTTTCAGGTGTGGGAACAGAGTCAAGCAGCTTACAGATAATTCTAAGTATCCAGGAGAATGTGGGGGTTAAGGCCGCCCCTCTGTAAACTTGAACTCATTTTCAGGTACAGGTTAGCTCTAAAACTCAAGCAAAGATTCACCCCCAGTTTGAGGACACTGGGCTAGGATTTGGCAAGTGAAACTTTGATGTAATCCCTTGTTTATATAGAAGAAAATAGGGGTAAGATTGCCTTTGGAAAACAGGAATGCACAAGAAACTTCCTGAAATACTCTGAAAGAAACACAGATATTAAGCTAAAATGCAGTTGATTTGTTCAAATCATATATTCATGAGAAATCTCATCATTTCTTGTGTCTTGTTAGCAGGTGAGGTGGCCATTTTGAGTTTTTATCTTGCCTTTGATTGTATGTTTAATGGTTGGGTGGTGGTGGCACTTGCCTTTAATACCAGCACTCTTAGGTAGAGGTAGGCAGATCTCTGTGAGTTCCAGGCCAGTCAGGGCTACCCAGAGAAACTCTGTCTCAAGAAAAACAAAAAGAATATGTTTAATGGAAGACATAGTCATTACTCAACCAAGAGTGCTTTGTAAGAACCTGCTCTTGGTTCATTTGGTTACTGGATGAATATTCAAGTCCATTCTTGCAACTTTGAGGTTCAACATTCTTGTAACAATGGGTGACATACTCTTGTAACCATGGGTTACACACTCTTGTATCCATGAGCTACAAACTCTTGTAATAATGGGTTACAAACACTTGTAAACTCTTGTAACCATGAGCTACAAACTCTTGTAACAATGGGTACATACACTTGTAACCATGGGTTACATACTCTTGTATCCATGAGCTACAAACTCTTATAACAATGGGTACATACACTTGTAACCATGGGTTACACACTCTTGCAACCATGAGCTACAAACTCTTGTAACCATGGGGTTACACACTCTGGTAACAACTGGTGACACTCTTGTAACCATGGGATTACACACTCTTGTAACCATGGGATTACACACTCTTGTAACAATGGGATTACACACTCTTGTAACAATGGGGTACACACTCTTGTAACCGTGGGTTGCAAATTCTTGTAACCATGGGATTACACCCTCTTGTACCCATGGCATCATATGCCTAAATCTCTAGAATATCATTCAGTTTTTAGTCATCCTTCCAAAGCCAATGTTTTTGACGTATGTGCACATTTAGAGTTGGGTAGCCCACAACCTGTACAACCTGCACACCTGCCCAGTCAATAGCATTGGGTAAAGGCTGAATTATTATTGCTTCTATTAGGGACTGGCCATTTTTGGATATACTCTGTTTCTTCTCTTTTAGCTTCTCTTCTGATTCTCTCAAATTCTTCTCAAGGCCTTGACCTGCATGTGTCTTCCACCGGGAGTCCTTCTCACTGTCTCTGATGGTATAGGGACTAAGGACCAGGTTTCCGTATCTCAGAGCCTAGTGAGATAAACAATGGATTAGGACTCAAGGAGCAGCCCTGTTCTATTGTGCTATCTGGGCCAGGCTTCAGGTCTCTCAGAAAGTTACAGTTTCAACTCTGCAAATGAACCATGGGTATGAATGGAGCACGGGTGTGAACGGAACACAGGTGTGAATGAATCAGGCTATGACGTCACCTCGTCACCTCCAGATCAGAAATGTGAGTCCCACATTTATTAATCAGTTCCTCCCAACTCCAAGACATTCCTACAGTTTTTCTTGCTAAAAAAATATCACTCTGAAAGATAGTTTGAGGAGACTTAAGAAGGCATCGTTAGGGGATTCATTTAGGAAGTGTTGCATATTTGGAGATTTCTGGTGTGTGCGTTGGCATAATAAAGTCTCTGAGAAGCATGGCAGGAAAGGAGCGTTTGATGTTGTTGAACCTCAAATGGGTAAATTCTGCTGATAGAGTAGTTATACCTTGGGAAACACAAGCCTTCAGAAAAACAAATTCAGCAAGAAAAGATGCCCTGAGTTGAAAACAATTCTTTCCACTCACTTTGTCTGAGTAGCTGGCATTTTCAGGTCTGATTTAGCAAACACTACACAACTAGCCCCTTGGGATTCTCCACAAGCTGGTGGGGTTTTACTGATGTTTTTGTGTGGGGAGAGAGACCAGAGTATAAGGAGAAAACGATGAGTGGGGAAAAAAGGAGATACACAGAGAGACCCAGGGACCCATGAAAGCCAAGCCTGTTGCTTGACCTGGGCTTATGGAATTCCTTGTTCAAGGTCCACTACAGCCTGGGACTTTAATGTAAACTGATCTCCCTGACCTCAAATCCCACGCTTTTCCAAGGGTCTTTCCCCCTTAGATACTTATGGTGACATTACACTGCTATTGATCCAGGTGATCAATCAAAGAGGCATCCGAGGATCGTGAGTGGATACAGGTGCCAGTCAGTCCCCAAGTTCAAGTCCGTCTGTCCTAGATTAGCCTGAGACCCCTGGTTCCCCAGGAGTCTTCGTTCCTGCCATGGGGAGGGACACTTATCCAGAGGACTAAGTGCATGTGTGTTCAGGAAATAGTAAATACTCAACAAACATTGCCTGTTGTTATCTGTGTGACTCACCAGCTCATTCTAATAATTTGCAAATGCTACGGCCAGGCTTGATGGCTACTGCCAGTAACAAAACGTAGAACCCCCCTTCTCTTTCCACTCCCATCGGCTGAAGGAGGCCCTGGGGAATGAACCACAGGCGCCTGGAGTAGCCCCCAGCGACAGCCCCAGCAGCTGTGGTGACCCAGGTGGGCGAAGCCGGCCTCCACAGAGAAAAAACCATGTTTCCTTCCCTCTCCCAGGCTCAGCAGCAAAGGCATCAAGGTAGATTTTGCTGGGTCAGGTGATTTCTTGCTGAGTCATGACTATGGATACAACTGAGAGAGACAAAGGGATGTTTACCAAGAGCTCACACCATTTCTGGCTTTCTATTGACTGATTTAATAGCTCTGATCTTTGATCTCAGAAATAACTGTGTGTGTTACATAAGAGTGAAGCCGCCCTAATGAGGTAGAACGCATGAATACCTGGGTGAGAAAACATAAGAAACAGGTAGAGAAGGCCCGCCAGATTTACCAGCGTTTTTTCCCTCGGCTCTCTACGGTTTTTTTGTTGTTTGTTTGTTTGTTTTTGTCTTAACGTGTTTGGTTAAATTTAAAATTAAGATTTAACGCCGGGTGTGCATTTAGCACCCAGATCTGTCTCGATGACACGTTGCTGTGGAGGGGGGTTGAGTATCCTGTTCTATCTGGGTCAGCTGAGTAAATGGACAGCACTAATGAGCTTTATTAAATCACCTTAGTCCAAGCCCCGCTGTCGTAACTGTTTACTTAATTCTACATCCAACAGAAACAGCTGCCACCCCTGGCCATACCTTTCTGAAGGAGAGTTCTTTTCTTACCAGCGGAAAACAGGAGAGGGGCTGTAAACATCATCGGCACTGCCCTACTTAGAGGCCGTGGAGAGGTGCTCTGTGATTCCTACTAAGAAGGGATGGAATGTAGGGAGTAAGGTCAGGGGAGCACTTTTATTTACTCTGTGTGCTTGTGTGTGAGAGTGGGGGGGCACACATGGAGACCCACACACACATTTTGGGGATCCAGAGAGAAGGATATCAAACATCTTATTTTTAATCACCCTCTGACTATTCCCTTCACACAGAATCTCATACTTGCAAACACGCCTGGTTTTCCCGTGGGTGCTGGGGATTGGAACTCAGGTCCTCATGTTTATACAGCGAGAGCTCCCAACCTTGGAGCCAACTCCCAGTCTCCCTTCTTTTTTTATTGTATTTTACATTGTTTCAGCTCCTGGGAAAGGACAAGCTTGAGGTGATGCTCTATCTTCTGGATGTGGCCCCACCCCTGGCTTCTGCCCTTTGTTTTATTTGGAAGGACTCCGCAAACACCACTCCATCACTCTATAGCTAATTGCCTTGACTCAGAACCCTATATCTACAAGGATACGGAGTTAGGCCAATGTGAGGAGGGCGGTACTATTTCCTACTCTCAGGAATAAGTCCACCAGTCCTATTTTTATATGTGTGTATCTGCGAACCTGGGTGCAGTGCCAGTGGTGGCCAAAAGAGGGTGCTGGATCCCTGGTAACTGGAGTCACAGAGGGTTACCGTGAGCCACTAGGCACGGATGCTGGGAACCAGTCTCTGGTTCTCCGTAAATGTAGCAACCTCTCTCAACCCCTGAGCCATCTCTCTGTCTGTCTTTTGATCTGCCGTTTAATAACCACATGATTAACAGAACTTTTCAACATTTTTTTAAGACAGCGTTTCTTTGTTTCCCACCCCACCCCACCCCCGAAACTGTGAATTTAACCAGCGCATGAAAATAGACCCAGTGATCAAAGATGAATTCTTTATGTTTATGGAACAAAGGTCGGCGTCTTCAGCCGGCTTGCATGTCACTAACAGCTTGAGTAGGTGTCCGTGGCTGCTGAATGTCTTCTTTTGAATAGATGTTGGAGATGTTTAAACTACTGAGATGCCGTAGGATGCATTCATGTACCCCAGCACCCATTTTTACCTGTGCTGCTCAGGATAAACATGGAAACCAGCGCCCTGAGAAAATCATCCTATGCATGGACCTCAGGAGAGGGTCACACGCTGATGCCTTCCAGGGAGGAGACATGTGTCACTGTGGCCAGTGTGTCTCAGAAGGCATATGTAGGCAGGCAGCAGAAATGACCCAGCTGCTTTGGCTTCTACCGTGGCTCTTCTCCGTGTGTGAAGCCAGCCTTGTCACCATTGGTTGCTTTGGCTAATTAGGGTCTTCTGTGATTGCATACGAATTTTATGAGCCTTTTCTATTTATGGGACAAATATAACCAGGCTTTTATAGAGATATACTATGTAGGCCACTTTGAGGAATACTGATGTCTTAACACCCAGTCTTCCAATCCATGAACAAGATATGTTCTTTCCACTTTTGGGTGTCATCTTCAATATCTTTCTTCAGTGTCTTATGATTTTCATTGTAGATCACTTTTATTTCCCTGGTAAAATTTATTCATAGCTTCTTTGGTCGCAATTGGAAATGGGATTGCTTTCTTGATTTCCTTTTCAGCTAGTGTACTATCCGGGCTCACAGCAATGCTGCGGGTTTTTGCAAGTTGATTTTGTATCCTGCAACTACTGGATTTACCAGTCCAAACAGTTTTCTTGGTAGAGAACTTAGATTTTTCTCTATAAGATGGATGGTGTTATCCCCAAACAGGGATAATTTGTCTTACTCCTTTCCAATTTGGATGGTGTTTATTTCTCTCTCTTGCCTAATTGCTCTGGCTAGGACTTCTAGTGTGTTGATCAGACGTGACAAAACAGAAAAATCCTTTCTCTTGTTCCAGATTTTAGAGAAAATGCTTTCCCTGCTCCGGGGTTCAGTACAATGTTGTCCGTGGGTTTGAGCCACTTAGTGTCATTATGTGGAAGGGTGTTTTCTGTGTCCCCAATTTGTTTAGAATTTTTATCATGAAGGGATGTGGAGTAAAATGATCTTGTGAGACCACAGAGAGGCCGCAATTGAAGTGTTTGGAAAGGAAGCCAGGCCAGCAGTAGCAGGAGGAGGGCCAAGGTGTTCCATATGGGGCTTAAAGCTGAGAGTGTTCGAAGTTCTGGACTTCTGTTCTCATGGCTGCTTATCCATTAAATTTACAGATCCATCTGTGAACTGCAACACCAGGGTTTGTTTCCACATCAGTCTACACACTAAGATGAGCTTTGGAAAAACCCTGAATACCTCCCTCACCTAAACCCCTAAAATGCCTTCTGCAAAGCAAGTCACCTTGACTCTTCATACACAAGTGGCCTGTATTGAGATCAAAGTTCCAGAACCCTGGTTCTACTGAAAAGCAGATTTTGTCATGATTTCCCTTTCTCTGGCATGGTATCCGGAGAAGTGTGTGTGTGTGTGTGTCTGTGTGTCTGTGTGTGTCTGTGTGTGTGTATGTCTGTGTGTGTGTCTCTGTGTGTGTGTGTGTGTGTGTGTGTGTGTGTGTGTGTCTGTGTGTGTATCTGGGGCCTCCGGGCCTCTGACAACATTGCTTCCCATAAAGGAAGGGCAGGAGGGTCAGAATGAAGAGGGAAACACAGAACCAGGACAGCAGACAAGGGTTCAACATTCGAAAACTTCTTTGGCACTGAAGAAAACCTGCCGGTTGTGCTATCTTCCAGCCCAGGCCAACTGTACTGAAGAGCAAAGAGACTCGCTCAGTCCGCAGCTGGGGGTGGGGCACCACGCTAGCTTGTTCTGGATGAGAGTTTGTCTTCGTGATGGAAAGCCCCTGCTGCACGGTGTCTGAGACCCTGCCCTTTCCATCCTGTTCACGCCCCTGCTGCATGGGTGACTCTGAATGGTGGTGACCAGTGTGCTTAGGCTGTCTGAAGATGCTGTGCAGCTATCCCGTTGAAGCTTCGCACCCCTCTTCTAGTTGGAGAGCTAGGAACTTGCCAGTCTGCAATGACAGCCTTGCACATTTTGACCCTAGGGTCCCATCTCATACGCCGCATGCTCCATTACTGGGGTTTATAATTTTTTAAAAAGTTTTTGCCATGTGAAACCCTGAGCATGAACAGAGGCAGTGGGATGGACATAATAGGCCCTGGTGCATGCATCGCCCGATCTCGATAATTATCACAGACAGCCAGTCCTGCTCATCTATTTTTTTTCCTCCAGAAAAATGTTATTTTGAATTAAATCCAAGACACCAGAGAATTGCATGTGTAAATATCCCAGCGTGTGTTTCTAAATGAGAACTTTAAAAATATATTAATGTATATAATCACCGTAACATTATCATATCTAAAAATATTCATGAGAAGTCTCTCACTTCACATTTCTCCTCCCAAGCTGTGGTTTAACTACAAGGCCGTGATCTAGTAGGTATTGTATGATATTTTACAGGAGAAAAACCTGAATCTAGCACCCCACTAATCACAACATTTGTATTCAGGCATTGCACAGGATTTAATCAAATGAGACTGTTTTACATGTAAGTTACTTGGCCAGTGTATTGTCTACGTGGTGACGGCCATGTGAGTTAGAAAGCCAGCATTAAAAATTTTAGTTCCCATGTTTACCTGCCTCATAAACACTCTGGGAACCCCTGTGGTTTGCATACCACCAGGGGCTTGAGTTATCATTGATTTATAATGCATAAGTCTCAGATCCCCAAACCTTCTGCAGGGTGTAATGCCGATAGGTCTACTGACAGAGTCCTAAGGGGTTTTATTTAATAAAGAAAGCCTTTGAAGATTTGTAAAAGCAGAAGTGTTAGGGTTTGGCTTGAAGCAGTTTCCTTCTCTCTGACGCTGCGCCTGTGTGTGTGACCATATGCCAACCATCCACCGATGCGTTCACTTGCCTCTTGACCTGTGTGCTGACCTGCACACACAGCAAGGTACACGCCTAAACACAGTTTTTTACACAGTTAATCATGTTTGTCACAGGGTTCTTACGATGTAAGCCAGGCTGGCTTTGAACTCTCATTCCTCTTGCCTCGGCCTGCCAAGGCACTGGGATCTCAGGTGCACCAGCAAGTCCCACTGAAGGGGCTTTAAAAATGACATGCGGAAGAAACTATTATGTCTCACAGTCTAAGGCACGAAGAACGCGGTAACTACCATTGATTTGTTATGTGTTATGACGGGGGAGGGGAGAGAAATAATTGCAAGCTCAGATGCAACCCAGAAAGAAGTGGATTGGGGGGTTTGTGTGTCTCCAAGGGGAAGATGGTTGTTTGAGGATCTGCTTTTCTTCTGTGGACGGGATGCCCGGACCCCAACTTCATTTCATCAAGAAGAAAGTGATCGGTCATTAAACGCCCATCACTCAAGGTCTTCAAGCAAGAAGTGGCTTCCCAGGGAAAATGTTTTTTCTTCCTCTCCCTTTCCTGATTTCCTGATCTTAACGAGTGAGAGAGGGAAATGACCTCAAGCAGAGAAGCAGGTCCAAGGCTGTAGATGGGAAAAAGAGAAGAATGGGCACAGGGTCGGGAAATCTGGAGAGTGAGGGGCCGGGGTGGTGAGTCAGCTGGCCCCAGGGCTAGCTCTGTAAACACCAGGATCCGAGCTCGATTCCCCAGCACTCACATAAAAAGGCAGGCTGGACGCTTCCTGTCTGTATAACCCAAGCATGGGGATCCGGGTAGACAATTAGAGAGAGCTAAGGAGAGCTCCTGGGTCAGTGAGAGACCCTTGAAAGGCAGTAGGGTAGAGAGAGCCTGGCATCTGCACGGGCATACGTGCTCTATATAGCACACATACACACAACACACATGCACATGCGTGCACACACAACAGGGTTTTTGTTCAACGTGGATTAATATTCCGTAGAGCCAGATGAATTATGAAATGTAAATATTATCTGCAGATACCCTACAAAATGAAATGAGTCAGTCTAGCCAAGTGGGGGTGGAGTAGTTCTACATTTCCTCAGATTCCTTCCCATGTAAGGTTCTGGATTAGCTCAGGCCATAAGAGGAAGTCGACCTGCGCACTGGAAGCAGGGTCAACCAGAAGCCACCTTTGCTTGGCTAGCAGGATTGCATTTTTATGACTCAGCAGCTGACCTCCCGGCTCCCCCAGTTCCCAGGAGCTCAGCTCCTTCAGCTTCGCTGAGACCTGGAGAATGTCGGTGCGAGACTCTGCTTGGAAGGCTAGGCACTTCCCCAGCGGGTCTCACCAGACCCCAGAGTTAAAGGCCCATGGAACACAGATGCAGTCTCCAAATTTTCCCAGCTGACCTTGTGGGGATCTAGTTCGTCAAAGTAAGGTCTTATCTGCCCTTCTTTTGGTCACACCCTGCTTTCTTCTGTACTCCCCGGTCTAACACGCCCGATTGTATCCTTAGTTTAGGCTCCAAGACAAGTCCGCAGCCCCAACTGTCCCCATCTCCAGCCTCCACAAAGAAATGAAGGCTGAGCCCCTGAGGCTCCTGTGCATTTTATCTGACAGTAGTTCTGCGTTTTTGACTGATCCTTGACTGATACAACCATCTGAAGGAGTAGAAAAACCATCCCAAAATGAAATTCTTTGACAGCAAGAAGGAACACAGTCCTCTCAAGTCTGTGTAAGGAGCCCCTGGATTGGCAAATTATTTCAATACCTGTTTTCTTCTCAATGCATCAACATAATTATTATTAATAAATATTGTGTCCATTAAGACTAACATTCCAGAAATTAAGGAATTCCAGAGGTTCTTGATTTATTTACCATTATTTTAGCTAGTAAGAAGACACGTTTGTTGCTTAGCAGTGTCAAAAATCTGTAGGTTTCTGTGCCTCATTTTTAAATTTTTAATTTGCCAGCTATACATTTATTCTTACAACTGAAAACCACTACCAAGGACAAATGTCCATAAACCGCCTCCGCTTGCTTCTGTCAAGAGTGTCTTTCCCGTTTCCAGATATCTGCCAGACGTAAGTTCACCAACATTCCATGGGAATTGAAACCCCAAACTCAGCTTTTCAGAGTCCTGTCTCTTCCTAGTCAATAATACTCTTCCATCCTGACTCTGCAGTTCCTACGAGCAGCTTGTGTGGCCCCTGGGAACACTTCAGAAGGTCTTTCTTCTGTGTCTGGGGGACCGCCCTCCTCCTGGGTCCCAGCTCAGGGATGTCTCCTTTGCTTGTCTTGTCCTGGGCTTGTCTCTGTTTGGTGAACCTCCACTTAGAGGACACTCCTGGACCCTAGTGGATAGATACTGTTTAGAATGGTAAAGGTAGCCAGAGGATGCTTTCTGCTTTCCAGGAAGCAAAGGTAGATAGAGGTGCTGGTTTCTACCGCCCAGCTCAGAGGTGTAAATGATGTCTGTTCTCCATGGCAACAGTAGAGTCTGCAGTATGCTCTGTGCATGGTTGCTCTGAAACAGTCTCAGGCCTGGTTCTCTGTGCATCCGAAGGCGATATGAATTTAGTTGTGGGGTCAGTAGCCCAGTGCCATCAGGGCAGGTGTTCTTAATTGTGATTAAAGACACTGACTGGTGGCCGGGATGGGAAACAAACACAGAATTTCCTTTTGCTCTGGGCAGTTGCAAGATCTAAGTCTAGTTGCCTCTGTGTATAGACAGGTGCTAAGAACGTGTTCTCATCTCTCCCGATGTCACTACTCTAGGGAGGTTCTGGAAACAGCGAAGGGGTGTTCCTTGGTCAGAATGGCCCACCCCCTTTTGACCTTTACTTGTTTTTAATTTTTCTTCTATTTTTATAATAGAATCACAGCATCTTCCTCTACTCTCTCCCTTCTCAGCCCTTGCATACACTTCTCCCCGGCCTCTGTTTTCACCAATTGTCATAATGCATGCGTTCCTAAGAATACATGTACCTTCTCAGTCTACATGGAATTACTCGTACACATATACATATACATGCGTTCCTAAAAATACATATACCTTCTCAGTCTACACGGAATTACATGGCATTACTTGTATGTATATACATATGCATGCATCCGTAAGTATACACGTGCTATTCAGTCTACACGGCATTCCTTGTACGTATACATCCCCAGGACCGACTTTTGGTATTGGATAACCAGTCACTGAGCTGTTCCCTGGGAAGACTCTCTCCCCTGCTCTCGTCGTGCCTCACTTGGCCTGCAGCTCTTGGGGTAGGGCTGAGCACCCTGGGTTTTGCACCACCCGGTGTGGATTAGGTCTAGCGTGGTTTTCTTTGTTCAGCTCATGCTTAGGCAGTCACACGGGTGAGACCTCGTGAGTGTAGCTTCTGACACTGCTCGGGGACACGCTCTCTGGCTCCTACCTTCTCTCCAGGTCGCCTTCTGTAAGGACCCCTGAGTCCTGGGTACAGGAGCTGTAGTGTAGATGTGCCCGCTGGGACTGGGCTTCACGACGCTGCGTTTTGATTGCCTGTGGTTTCCTGTAATGATCTCCATGTGTTGAGAAGAAAAGTTCCCTTGATTAGGAGTGAGGACTATACTTATCTGTGCGTATAGGGACAAATGTTTAGACTGCAGTTAGGAATTACGCTGGTTTAGTAAAGTGGCAGTTGTAGGCCGTTATTTATAGGTGGCATAGCTGCGCGGGGCTGTTGGTGGCCTCGCTTCTTTGGAAGTTTGCCTTCTGGTACCGTGGAAGGGAGAAGGTAGGATTCAGGTCAGTTTCAGTTCAGCGGCCCCTGAGCACTGCCTCTAATGCTCTCGGTGTCTTGGCTATGTTAGGACGGCTTTCTGTGAGGAGAAGCACGTTTTCTCTTCATATCAGAAAGCAGATGGGGGGGGTTGGGGGCACCTTGATAGAATTCTGCAGGGCTGAGGTTAGAAGTTGTAAATCCCGCATCACAACGGCAGCACGTCCTCACGTGTCTTACTCCTTCTTCGCACTGACTAGCCGGAGTGCACGCCCATCACGCGGTTCTTGCCTCATTCCTTCTCAATACCATCTGCGACTTGCTGGGACCTCTGCATGGGGACCCTACTGGCTGCATGCTCCCTCTGCAGCTTCCAAGTTCAACAGCACGAGGCCGGGCCGCTGAGCTCCTGCGTCTGAGGGCTCTCATGCCTTCAGTCTCTCCCTTGTGACCATCTGAAGAAAAAATGTTAGCGCGCCTCGGGCTTTCCTCTCTGTCAGACTCTAACGTACCACACAGTCTTCTTTAGCTCGCAGGGTAGCCTCAGGAAGTGGGCATTTCAGCCCACAGTTAACTCTGAGGGAAGTGGAGGGCCAGGCAAAGAGTCCAGCCAAAGAGCACCAAACTTGTAAGCAAGTGGCGAGGTCTGGGGTGTGAGTCCGCGGATGCCCAACAGGAAACTCGGGCGGAAGGCGGCAGCTATGCGGTCAGCTTCTGCTGTTTCTGTCACCTTTCATCAAGTTCCACAGCGAGAACTCTACATAGAAGACTGGGGATTCCTGGGGAACGAGCCTTCCTTTCTGTCTCGACAAGAGTCGCCTCTTTCCCCTGAGTCCACAGTGTATTGTTCAGAATTACTCATTTTTTAATTTAAATTAGAAACAAGCTTGCTTCACGTGTCAATCCCAGCTCCCTCTCCCTCTCCCTCTCCTCCCCTGCTCCCCAGTCCCCACCAATCCCTCCATCCCCCCCATCCAATCCCCACTCCACTCTCCAGGGAGGGTGAGGCTCTCTGTGGGGGATCTTCAGAGTCTGTCATTTCATCCGGGCAGGGCCTAGGCCCTCCCCCATGTTTCCAGGCTGGGAGAGCATCCCTCATTGTGGGATGGCCTCCCAAAGTCCATTCGGATGCCAGGGATAAATACTGGTCTACTATCCAAGGCCCCATAGATTGCCAAGGCCTCCTCACTGATATCCCCCCTGATCGGGTCTGGATCAGTTCTATGCTGGCCTCTCAGCCATCAGTCTGGGGTCCATGAGAATTATTCATTTTATACTCAACGGTCACCTCTGACCGTTCATTAATCCATGTAGGGAGAGATCTTAGATCTCTGTACCACTGACCACAAAGGGCGTCTAGAGGCGCAATGGGAATAAAAGGCTGTGCAGGAGAGAGACGCACATTCTCCTTCAGGCTTCCGGTCCGGTCTCGGAAAGCCGCTGACTCTCCTGGGTCGCCAGTTTCCCATGTAAGTACCTTCCACAATAAACAGTTACCTGTACCCTCATCAAGCGTGCCATTTGTTTCTCAGTGACAAATCCAGTCAGCGAGCATTTTCCCAAGTACCCGCTTTGTGCCAGGCAAGATCTTGATCAAAAAGACACATGGCCTAAACTGACTTTTACCGTCATGGAGTTTATAACCCATGTAGAGCCCAAGAGGTGAGAATGAGCTTAGAGCGTGTGTAGCAGTGACGGACGACTGCAATGGAGAAAATAAGGTAGGTGAGACTGCCGCGGGAAGAGAGGGCTGCCGCTTCCCGGTTCTTAGGCTTTCTGGCGGAGTGGTGCTCCCATGCACGTGAGGATGAGAACCCAGGAACACAGAACAAAAGTCTTGGTGCAGAGGGGGCCGGCACCACCAGGGGCGCAGCAGGAAGACCAGCATGGCAGCCAATGCACTTGGAAAGGGCCGGGGTGAAAGGGGGTCAGGACTGAGAGGCAGCTGGGGGAAGCCACGGTGGCTCTTCCGGGAGGGGCTGGGAAAGTCTCTCAGTTGTTCTTTTTCTGGGTCTGGTGGGTCGGTGAGCGTAAGTCTGACGGACTGGTTCCTGTTTCAGTGGGCGACTGGAAACATGGCGGCTGGTCAGGAGACAGCTGAGTACTGTAAGACTCAGGGCAACTGTGATTTGTGTCAGAGCAGGAGGGGGAGGGGATGGCAAGCAGAGTGTCTGCTTATGTTTTTACGTCAGATCCAGTAGGGTTTTTTTCCGGAAAAATTACTGTAGAATGTACTAGAGAAATAGAAGCCAAAGACGATTGCATGAATGTTGTCCCAAGAACCTGCAAAGATGGAATTGGCATTTATTGAAACGGGGGGGGGGGCTGGAGGGGGACTACTAGGGAAGACTGACAGATGAAAATAAAAAAAAATTGATTAAGGGTATGTGAAATTCGAAGTGATGTATTGGCCAGAATTTTCCGGAGAGTCAGGACAGGATGGAAAAATTACCTCTAGTTCAAGGGTGTAGTTTTGTTGTATTCAGCCTGTCAACTGAATAGGCAAGGCCCACTGCCTTATAGAAGATGGTCTGGTTGTTCAACCCATTGATTTCAATGTCAACCAAAAACATCCTCACAGAAACAGGCCCGATGGTGTTGGCCCAAATTTCCGGGCAGTTCACGCCCCAGTCAAGTTGACGTTCTGACCACCGTAGGCATCTCCTGAGTATGCAAGGGAGGCGGGAGAGCCAGAGCCTGAAGAGTGGAAGTCACATTTGCACTAGCGTCTCCCTGACGGCGGGAACCGACCTTGCCAAGGGTTTGTGTCTAACGGCAGCAGCAGAGCGCTCACACAACCGCGGAGGTGGAGAGAAAACAGGACTAAAAATCAGGCAAATATTTAAGAAGCTAATAACCTTACTAGTCTAATTGGATCCTGATACAATCCAAATACCCAATAATACCACTCCCTAGAGAAACACTATGCTGCTGAAATCAAAATTAGGGGAATCAGGAATACTTCAGATAAAGTAGTGGCACATTTGCAGATCAAAGAACACAGAGACAGTGTTTGTGTGATTTATATTAAGAGATTTAAATGCCAGAGAGAGAGCGGGGGAAAAAATGAGCACAAAACCAGCTGGGGAAAAAAACCGAGCTAATCAGAAAATGCCTGAACAAATGAAAAACTGTCTCTGGAACAGATGAAAAGAACCATTGGTAGCAGAAAACTTAGGCGAGATTGTCAATGCAGTTCCAGGGAAACAACAACAAATGCCAGGTGGGTCTCGACACACAGACGGGCAGGTGCAGAAACTCAGCTGCTAGGATCCGGAAACCACATTTAGACTTGGTCGTAGGATGGACACTGTCACTTCAACATGTGCGTTCTCCGTTGTAGGGATTACGGATTTATTCTCCAGTTTGCTCTGATTCAGTGAAAAGAGTGGGCTCTAAGGCAGGATAATTACACATGTGGAGAGTAATAATTTTCTAAGCCTGATATCAAGACAATTTATCTACCCCCAAAACAAAGTATGTGTGTGTATACATATATATATATATATATACATATTTTTTTTTACTCAAACTAGAGAAAAACATCCAGCTGAGTTTACAGATAGGAGAGTTAATGTGGGAGGCGTCTGACCTCACTCTTGAAGCAGCAGGCTGGATAATCGATGTCGTCTTCAGAGGTTCTGTGACTCTGCCTTTTAATTTGCAGTATCACTGAAAGCAATTTCCTGGCATTCCACAGTCTAGCTCTGGGGGCAAAGTAATTGGTGACCCTTGGTCTTTGTAAACAATCTGAATAACAAAGATCACAGAAGGGACTTTAAAGAGACCTTCCGTCTAAATTGCATCTTCCTAGGCTGCTGGTTCTCAAAGATGGATCTGCAGAGCCAGCTGCTAGCAAACATCACCTTGGAAGAGGAAAATCACTCAGGAGAAAGCAAAGAATGGCTCATTATTGTCTATCCGCGTCTCCCTGGTTCCTACCCGTCCCGAGATTGACTGTGGACCGAGCCCAGGGAGAAGCAACGTATCTCCTGGCTTGGGCTGCATTTCTGGAAGTCACTGGGAAGTTCAATGTTCCCAGTGGCTGCTGCGATTTCTTCCCCGTGGTTCCTCCCTTCTTTCCTACAGATCCACGGGGATGATGCAATCGAGCTGTCAGTGATCCCTGGGTGCCTCAGTATGTCTTACAGGCGCCCTTTCCCAAGACAATCCGTCTATATAGACCCTTGTTGAGAAGTCTTCCGACACATTTAAAGTAGATCCTGAATTGCATAGGAGTGCTAAGCAATTTTTAAGAGGGGAAGAAATACTGAAGTGTAATCTCACAATCTACAAAGTGTCTTCCGCTGTGCTTCAGATTTCATGCAATCAGTATTTATGCACAGAAACTATTGAAGATTGGTAGGCCACAGGTGAAGATTTTTGTTTCTTTTATCATCTAGACTCAGCTTTCTCTTAGAACAGTGTTTTGTTCATGTCCACCAACCATAACGGGGCCTTCAACATTTCAGAGAGAACACATGCCAAGTGGATGAACTTAGAGCACTCGACCCTCACCTGATCTGACCGTCTTGTACGACCGTGAGTCTGCATTTTATTGCCTTGCATTACAAAAGAAGCTTCTCTAATGAAGACCAAGCATAACATTTATATGAAGCTATGCACGTAAGTATTAAAAAATGGCTTGGCTCTGTGTCAGTTTGGGTAAACAACAGCAGTAGATTTCTCCTTAGGGTCTAAAACCTCCTCAAATGTATTTTCAAAGTCAGGTCTACAGCTGCAAACACCAACTCCTTCTTGCGGAATGGGCCTGGAATCTAATCGGGAAGCACTTGGTTACACACAGAACAGTCATGCCACTATTACACTAGTGGGCAGGTCTCGATCGGTAGGTTGGTATTACAGTTTTTAGTGCTCTCAGCTGAGTAGGGGCACTGATATGTTTTTGCCTTTTACAGCCTTAATTGTACCTTCCAGTAGTATGAAATTGGGCCAGCAGGGAGAAACTTCCAGCTCAGTTCCGACTTAATCTCCCAGTTACTGTGTAACAAAGCAGTGTGTGTGTGTGTGTGTGTGTGTGTGTGTGTGTGTGTTTGTGTTTTAATAACAGGGTCTTATCAACTAGCTCTTGATCTACAGTTTCACAGGTAGCCCTGGTTAAAATCTCTGGGTCACAAAATAAGAAAACGGGTGGGAAAGCATCTTTAGGAAGGCAGAGAATAATGGGGATGGGAAGGAGACAGAAGAAGGTGTAGGGGACAACAATAAGAATACTAGTTTTGTGTATGAAATTATTGAAGAAAAATTTTCTAAAATATTTAAAGATAGCATTCTCCGGGCTAAAAGGAATGCAGCCATCTGTATGTGTTCGTCTTCCTGAGGCTCTGGGAGTCCCGGGAGATTATCATCCAGTTACATTTTCCTGGTGCTGTCCAGGGTGATAAATGTATAGAACTATTGTCCTGGTGCCATTAGAGAAAAAAAAACCAGCCTGCAGAAATGAGGCTCTCACAAGTAAAATACATCATCGCCAAGTTATACATCAATCGACAATATTAAAATGCCCAAGATTATCAAGAATCAACCATTAGTGATAATACATCTGAAACCCTTTAAAGTAACTTGTCACATCTACTTATCTGATACCAGCTATAATTACATTATTATGTATAATTTTAGTAACCATGGCTTACATCATGCTAATTCACCCCTGTGTGCCATATTGAATTCCTAGCCTAAAATTACCAACACATTGATTGTAGTAAGACTGAAAAAAAAAAAAAACAACCGAGTAGCTTGAGACAATCATCCCAAGAGCCCTGCCGAGAAACACATGCTCATTCATTCATTAAAAAATTCGGTGAGTTTTTCTCCTGGGTACCACTTACGGGGTATGTATGGGTCATCTGCTCTGATGGTAGAGTAACAAATAGTGCGCCCTTGCGACTGACACAGCACAGAGGAGAGGAGGGCTGTAGACAGATGGAATGCTTTCAAGGAGAAGGATCGTCTCACACTGCGTGAGTGCGTGCGACGTGTAAGCTGCACCCTGGGTGAGCTGGGGGTTACAGAACTCTGAGAAGGGGTAGCTCTCAGATGAGGCACCGTCTCAGTTCTCAAGGAGGACAAGGCGTAGACGGAGTGTCTAAGGAAGCGAAGGATGTTCACTGAGAAGCTTCACGGGACCGAACGGCTGAGGTGCAGACTATACCAACAGATGTTTAGAGAACGGAGCCAGGTGGGTGGGCCCAGTACATGTGTGCTCAAGAGTTAGAGCCATGCTGAACAGCCTCAGAGCATCTCTGAAGTTGCAGTAAGCTCAATTCTTTTGGCCGATTAACAAGTGCTTGAGGGGCTTACTTGAGTAGGTGGAGCAGCAGCATTGAACTTTGTGTGGGTCATGAGGACGGAGTTAGGGGTGGATATTCAGAAGATATTTTTTACAAGGTACCGTTGCAAGGCTTGAAGGCTGGGGATGGTATTCCCTTACGCAGAGTGGGTGAAGAGTCTTCCCTGAGGAAGAACGTTCAACTGGGAGTTTGCCACGAAATGGTGAGGACTTTGACCTCTTTCAGCAGTAGAGAGACCAGTGGAGTTGGAGCATAGCTCGAGGGAGGAGGAAGACACCAGGTAGGATGGGGGGTGGGGCTCATAGGAGTAGTTGGATCAAGGGAGGCTGCCACGAGCTACACAAAACATCTCAGGGGCTCACTGAAGGCGCTCTAGGAGGATGGTCAAATACAGCAAACAGTAAGGGGGTGCGGTCTTGGCTGCTAGATAGAGAAGGGGCTCCGTTTAGTCAGGAACGAAAAGCAAGGTTTGAAGGAAGTCTTGAGATTTTAGGTGGTGGCAGTGGAAACGGCAGCAGTTGGTGTGATTTCTGGGGTAGCGCTGTCCTGTCCACCGCAACTTGGATGTGGGCTGTTGGTGGTGGTGGTGGGGAAAGTGTCTCATCAACCAGTCCTGAGTTGTTTGACCTTGGATGACTTTGTCAGTGGTTAAAAACCCACTCAAATGCAGACGTCTAGGAACAGTGGCAAAATACAATATGTCAACATTTTAGGCATGAAATCTTGTTTGGTGTCCAGCAGATTTGCTAAGCGTTGAGGAGTGCGGGAGGCCTTGGAGAGACAGGGAGACTTCCGGACAGGGGGGTTTGCGTGCTGAGGCTGAGGAGGCTTTCATAATCAACACACCGAGGACCTAACCACAGTAGGGGCATTTGTGGGAAAGGAGAAGCCCAGAGTGATAACACGTGGTGGAGGCCGTTGAGAAGGCCCGAGACATTCTGACCAAGTCCGGTTAGCTTACTGAGCAGAGAACGGGTGCAGCTGTGGGGTTAGGGCAAGAGGGAGGGGGACTGAAGCAGGAAGCAGGAAGTAGGAAGTAGGATGTAGGCAGAGATCCCTCCACGAGACCTCCTTGCACATGCCTGCAGGCTAGGTAACAATTCTTCAGAGCCACTGAGAAGCATTCTAATGGGCAGGGTGGCCAGGAGGACAGACGCCGATGGGCAAAGGGCAGAATAGAGATGAACCTCTCAGGCAGCTTCACTTGAAAGCGAGGCCGGGCTGAAGTGGGAAACGCTTGCCGACCCCAGCGCGTGCGTACACCAAGGGGAGCAAGTCAATAGTCCGAGAGCCCTTGAGAAGGAGGTGATTAATAAAGACAGGACCCAATGAGCAAAGAAGAAACTCCTTAATGTGACTCTATCTATCCCAGATAGCAGCCACCTAATAATCGCCAGCCATTGTGCTTATCGTGTTTAATCCCTACAAATCCCCGAGAAGTGGGCACTGTAATTGCTCACACACTACTGATAAAGTGCTTTTGCTTTTCGTTATTCAGCCCAGGCAGTGAGAACACCAATCAAATCCAGCCGCAGGGTCTTCTCTCTCTCTCTCTCTCTCTCTCTCTCTCTCTCTCTCTCTCTCTCTCTCTCTCTCTCTCTCTCTCTCTCTCTCTCTCTCTCTCTCTCTCTCGTCCTTCCTGGAACTCCATCCCGTTCGCTCAGTGCGTTTTTCTGTCTTGAGACGGTATCTCATGTAGCCCAGGCTGGCCTCTGATTCGACGGGCAGCCCCTGATGACCTTGAGCTTCTGACTCTCCCGTGTCTGTCTGCTGAGATCTTAGACTGCAGGTGTGAACTCTCACAAAACTCCAAACTAAAGCGAGGCAGCTACTCGACGCCGCGAGCCCCAGCCCCGCTGGCTCAACTTTGATCCCTGTGGTATCCGAAGTCCTCCCAGGTGTCCCTACCAGCCCAACGTCCAGCAAGCATTGGGGTCTGGCCTTTCTGCGGTGGCCACACACGCCCCCAGCCCTCCTAATGCATCAGAGTGTCTCCACCCCAAGGACGGTGTAGCTAGGGGAGAAAGCCTTTCAGAGAATGCCTCTGTTCCAGCCTGGCTTCCCTGCCTGCTGTCCTCTCTCTGTCCAGCCTCCCCCTGATGATCCGTGTCCAGGCTGAACCTGCTCAATTCTCCCTGACTGCCACCTTCTCTCAAAACAGCTCCAATCCCGTGGAACCACTCTTCCACGTGTGGCCCACGGGCTCCTGAGACCGGCATTGGACAATGAAATCGGGATGTCTACAAGCAACTTCCATTTTAAAATGTTTGTATTTATTTGTGGGAAGCTTAATACATATATATGATGTGTTTGATAATAGTCACTCCCTACTACCCTCTCTTATTTTCTTCTGGCCCCTTCTAGACTCCCTTTTCTACCCAACAAGTACCTTCCTACATTCATACACATGTGCGTACACACACACACACACACACACACACACTGCTTAAAACGACTCATTGACTTTCAGGATAGTTGCCTGCAAAAGCATAGATGTGGGCTATTTACTGGAGCACAGGCAGCTTACTGGTGGCTACACCACTAAATAAAACGACTCTCCCCTCCAAGAGGAAGCTATTTTCTGCCCACAGCTGCTCAGCTAGGGGGTGGGGCCTCAGGTGCCCCTCCCCGCCCGTGCTGGGATGTAGACAGACACCATCTCCTGCAGCTGCCACCACGGCCTGTGTGCCCATGCACTCAACAGCCGCGTCTCATTCAGAGTGCAGCACCCCTGTGTCCCCATCCTCTGCTCTTACAGCGGCCCTCCCTGACTCTTTCATAATGTTCCCTGTGCCTTTGGAGTAGGTGTGTGTGTGTGTGTGTCTCAGTGAGGGTTACAATTGCTGTGATGGAACACCACGACTCAAGCAACTTGGGGAGGAAAGGGTGTATTCAGCTCACACTTCCACATCACTGTCCGTCTTCGAAGGGAGTCAGGACTGGAGCTCCAATAGGGCTGGGTCCTGGAGGCGGAGCTGATGCAGAGGCCATGGAGGGGGGCTGCTAGCTGGTTTGCTGCCCATGGCTTGCTTGCCCTGCTTTCTTACAGAACCCAGGACCACCAGCCCAGGGATGGCCCCACCCACCATGGGCTTTGCCCTCCCCATCAATCATTAATTAAGAAAATGCTCTACAGGCTTACTTCCATCACGATCTTACAGCGATACTTTCTTAACTGAGGCTCCCTCCTCTCACATGACTTTAGTTTGGGTCGTTGGCACAATACTTTCCGGCGCAGCGTGCATGGTGAGGATGCTCTCTGTTTATAGCTGAACCTTTAACAGTTACCCATTGTCAGCACCTTCTTGAGCAGCTGGGCCTCTCTGCATTAACTGCTGCCTACTCACCAAGGCTGAAGGTAGCACTAGCCTACGGCTGTACACACAAACATTTGGAGGGCGGTTTAGCACCGTGGCCATTTAGCAAGGCACGTGGCCGTCTACAGATGCGGGCTCTGGACTAGCTTTACAGTATTAGGCATTAACTGGCCCCTGTAGAGAGGGCCTCAACTCCAACCAGAAGGCGCTCATGCACATACGCTGCTTGGTAGCTCAGTACTGTACCGTGCAGGCGTCACCACTGTGTAAGACGCTTGGCGACTTTCCTTCCCGAGTGGCCTTCCCCTCTGGTACTGTGAAAGTGAGCTAGCAGAGAGGGAGTTTTCAGGTCAGGAATCAGATCTGCCCTGATCGCTCTGCGTGCTGAGACTGAAGTGTGTCTGTCTTCCACAGGAGGATCTTCCCCTCTGCTTACGGTGGGCAGCCGAGAGTAATGGCAGTAGACTGTGCTCCCTTGGAGGCCTTTGCATGCTCCCCGAGTGGCAACTCCAGGGGGAGGCATCCCAGGAGCTGGCGAATTCTCGAGCGATTCTCATCTTTGGTGTATAACCTCAAAGCTCTTTCCACGCCGTCTTAGGATCCGGGGCAGTACTTGGGTAGCTCATTTTGGACATCTACAAGGCTGCCTGGATTCAGCAATATCAGAGTCCTGTGTGGGTACCGGACCCCTCAGTTCTCTCTGCTCTCTACCTGGCATTATCTGTGAGATGATAATTATTTTCCTGAGTGCAGGTGTGAGCTCAGCCTTCAATTTCAAATTATTAGGTCTCATTTCATCCTCTGATTGTTTACATTTGCTACCTGCTAGGTGGAATTGGTCTGACTCCATCTCCTCCAGCAACTGATCAGTTCCCTCCTGAACGCTGCCTCTCCCCTGTCTCAGCAGCAATGAGTTTGTTGCAAAACTAGGTACACTTTCCTGAAAGAATGAACAATGAATGTTTCTCTTATCCCATATTTTTATCGAGTAAATGTTCTTCAGTATAGGTTATGCCTCAGTTTCTAAAGGAACAGTTCTCTCCCTCTGCTCTCTTCGAGCTGAGAATTTCAACGGTAGCCTATAAAGACCAGGCAAGCTGCCATAGTAACAGGACCGGTCATCCTGGGGTCAGGTTGCTTCTGTGTTTTAGATCTTACAGCTAGTGAGCGTCTGTTTCTATAACGAGCAGTAGCAGGGAATAAAGGTTGGAAAAGATCACACTTGCTTCCTGTTCCATAAACACCTAAACTGTGAGTGTCCTATATATAGGAACGTCCTGCTTTGGGCCCCCAGTACGTGCCTGGAACACGCTGTTTTTCTTCCCTGAGAGGCCATGGCAGATGCAGGGTGGGTGATCCCTTCTGGCCCTGTGCCAGATGCTTGGTACAGCTGTGGAGGGAATCATCCCCCCCCCCCACCAGTCTCTCCTTTCGGCAGGATGGCACCTTCCTTTCCTCGCTGTCCTGAAATAGGGAATGTCACTGTGACATCTCGTGTCACCATTCGCAAATAAGCCTGCCCTAGAGATGGTGAGTAAACAGCCTTGCTCCAGGCAGACTTTCCTCTAAGGCAAAGCGCAGAACCGTTACTCCTGCATTCTGTCCGTGCTGAGATGGTACCCTCGTGGGAAGCCTGGCCAAACCTGGAAACACTTGAGTCTAAACTTCAAGCGAGCCACTTAGAAGGGGACATTTGGAACATGATGCAATGTGAGTTGCTTCCGTGTGGGTGGGGAGGTGTCTGGTGGAGACCCTTGTCAGAACTAATCCTTGTGTGCTGCACACATGATAATTGTAACGGGAAAATCTATTTATCCTTTGATGCGTTTGTGTATGTGTATGACAACAGTGTGTGGGTGCAAGTGTGTGTGTGTGTGTGTGTGTGTGTGTGTGCATGTTTGCGGAGGTCAGAGGTTGATGTCAGGTGTATTTCTCGGTCATTTAAATGCTTATTTAAAATACCTGAAGCCGGGCGGTGGTGGCGCAAGCCTTTAATCCCAGCACTCGGGAGGCAGAGGCAGGCGGATCTCTGTGAGTTCGAGGCCAGGCTGGACCGACAGCCTCCAAAACAATACAGAGAAACCCTGTCTCGTAAAACCAAATAAATAAATAAATAAATAAAAATAAATAAAATACCTGAGCATTTTTTAAATTTACTATTACTTGTTTGTGTGTAGGGGTGGGTAGGTATGGGCGTGTACATATATAAGGGTGCACAGACCACATGATGCTCATGTGAAGGTTAAATTAGGACACTTTCCAGAGGTCGGTTCTCTCCCAACACGTGCGTCCTCAAGTCCAGGATTCCAGTGAAGAATGTTTTTATCTCCTGACCCAATGGCCTCAAGGTTGTTTTTTTTAAGGCAAGGTCCTCTCGCTGTAACTGCCCGTCTCTCCTTCCCCGTGTTACACCTGGCGTTTACGTGTATCGGAATTCTGGATTTAAAGCCTCATGGATGTGCACAGCCCCTTCACTGACTGAGCCATCTCCCGGGAACAACTTCATTTGACTTACTTTAAATAAAAGCCTTTGTCTCTCCTCAAAAACCTCCTGCGCATGCCTGGATTGCCTGAGTTCCATCCCTACAACCCACGTGAAGGAGGGGGCAAGGGGGAAACTCCACAGAGCTGTTTTCTGACCTCCACGCGCATTTCCTGGTGCAGACGCCCTCCATACACCTTGCACGCACTCACGCACGTACGCACGCGCGCGCGCACACACACACACACACACACACACACCAGCAACAAATCTTTGTGCTGTTATTATCTGTATTCAAACAACAGGGGACTGTGCTGGTCAACAGGTGATAAGTTCCTGATCCCGAGTTGCCGTTGTGTGGCCTGATCGTCTCTGCCGTATATCATTAGCGGTTGATTTTGGCCAGGGCATCTGACCGGTCCATCTTGCCCTGGGAAGAAGTCATAGCGGGCGATGAAGTGGTCCCTCCCTTCCTCCCTTACGCTTGCTGCTCTTCCCGGACAGCATCTTCTTGGTACACATAGGTGCGCTTCCACCGTAGCGATGAGCTCGTCGGGTCCAGACAAGGTAAGGGCGCCTGGTCTCAGGTCACAAGGCTGCAGGTGCGCAGACTCAGACCTGCCTCCCTCTAAACTGGTCATTTCTGTGGGAGCACTTCTGTTTGAAAATGCGTCTCTGATCTGAAATAAACCCCACAGGAGGTAAAACTCTGGGAAGCTAACTTTGCCTTTCTGATCCCATCTCCTTTGCTTCTTACGAAAACAAACACAAACGCCGTTCCAACCTCACTTCCGTTTCTGCGAGAGGGCGCCCGGGTAAGGCCGCATACAAAACACCGGGCCAACAGTGAACTGGCGGCCGAAGGCTGTATCAAGTGTGTTGTATCGAAACGATCGCCATTTCTCTTTACCCACTTATTTACGGGAACAAAGGGTCTGGAAAATTTATTCATAACATCCGTCAGTGTCGGCGAGGGCGCGGGTCCTCTCGGGAAGGGCTGGATGCTCGCTCCTGTCACCTACTGTGGCCGGTTGGAGTTTGTTTTCTGCCGTGCTAACAAAACACGAAGACACCGTGCCAAGGGCCTGCTGTGGCGGGAGGGCCAGAGTCACATGCATCTTATGCACAGCTGACATCCGGGGTTTGAGCTCCTTTGCCCAAACTCACACGGAATGATAAAATATCTATCAGCCTGAGTTCATAGATATTTTCTTCCTCCTCATGATTGAGAAAAAAAAAAGCTCTAGGCAGCCGGTGGCCCACAAGGTCTTCCAAGCTGCACATGCTCGATGCCCAGGAGCCTCTGCAAATGGAAACACCGGGAACCACAGGCTGAAAGCTGATTTGAAGTCCTTTGCTTTGGAATCACGTTAAGGTCCATGGTGTGGGTTCTGGTGCCGGGCTGATTGACCGGCCAGGAAGACTAAGAAGTTGTGTTAGTTAGCGTGCATTTGCAAATATAAGTGCATATATGCACACATACATTTGTATGCAGGCAAAATATGCAGACACATACACATCTACATGCACATTTTTATTTGTATGGACGTATGTACATACATGTATACAGGTAATGTGGAAACACATAAACACATATTTGTGCGTGTCTGTGTGCGTATTCATGCATAGATAAACATGGATATAAATGTACACATGCCACCTTCTTGGTAGAGACAAGAAAGTAATTATTTTGTTTCATCTATCAGACACCAGGTTTTCCTTAGCAGAGCTAAAAGCGTTACTTCAGCTTTTAATTCTAACGTCCTAGTACAAGTAGCACGGAGCACGGGGCTCACACTGGGAAGGTGCTGGATCAGGGCGTGCGTGAGTTGCTTACCTGATGTGCTGGTTTTGTGGAGAGAGGGTGAGGGTGCGTGGTTCAGGTCACGGAGGCCCTTCCGGAACTGGCAGGCACGGCTAGGTGAAGGATAAGACGGAGGAGGCTGACGGGCACAGAGTAATGGTGACTGGATGTGATGGGATTAGACGTGGCACTGGAGGAGGCATCGGCGTCTACCCACAAGGAAACCAGTGAGGGCTCAGAGAGAGCAGTCCTCCAAGACAGACCTTCTCCTCACCGGCCTCTGCTTCCTGACGGGCTCGGTGTGAGTGTGACTGTATTTCTGTAAAAAAAAATTATTCTTGCAAAAACTGCAGGCAGATGTCTGGCTTATTCTGCCACTTTACCCAGGAAGCTGTAAGACACAGGAGGTCACATCATGACTATTGCAGTCAGTGGGGCAGATGTGGGCTCTGTGATCTGATCAGGGACCTGAGGCAGAGGGGAGTGTGTGTGTCTGGCAAGTTCCAACCTAGTGGGATGACAGTATAGTCACGGGTCTAAGAAGACGCGATGGTTTCTGATGCGTCTGAACGGCAGCACACACCCGCGTGCCCTCATGCTCGCCTGCGCGCCATTGCTCAGGGAAGCATCCCGTGAGGTGTCCTGCCCACCGGCCATTCCTGCCCACTGTGCCGTGAGGGGTTAGAAGCACCCTGCTCCCTGACAGAGACTGTAGCTGGGCCGTCTGTCACCCTACGCACCTCCCAACGGTGGTTCACCCTTTGTAGCTTTATTTGGGCAACTGCTCTGTGAGTGCATTTAGGGAAAATGCCCCCTAAGGAACCAAACCCACCTTGCTATGAGCATGCATCTGTCAACAGTGCCAATGAGAAACGCAGCGCCCCCTGGCGGAGTCCCCCCCGGAAAGGTCAAGCGCTCCACCTGGTCCCCATAGGTTGGGGTCTAATATCTCAATCCTTGGTGCCTTGTGGCCGAGATACGGGGCCTCTGCTTCCGTTGTTTTCTTTTTCGTTGTTGCATAGCTTGAAGTTCCCAGCGGCTGAGGGAAACCGATAGGTTTGCCTTCCTAATTACATTAGGGAGTATTATGTGTGGCTCTGGGCTCCAGTTCCTTCACTTGCCGCCGTGACACAGATAGGAGATTGCCTTTTTCTATTTTTGAACCCTTTAGCTTCTCTGGCTCGTTTCTTCCCCCTCTGACACAGACGAACTTCAGTTGCTTGTTAACTAGATTAAAAAAAAAAACCAAAAAAACAGGAGGGTATAAACCAACTGCAAGCATGCCAGTGGTAGACTTGCTCAGAAGACGGCACTCATTCCACAGACCGCTCTAGTAGTCGGAACTTCTTTATAAATAGTGTGTGTGTGTGTGTGTGTGTGTGCGCGCGCGCGCACATGCGTGTGTGCTTTTAAATAATGAGAGGTAGACTTGAAAAACATAAAAAATGTGTGTGTACTCACTGGTGTGTATGGAGGTCAGTGGTGTGTATGGAGGTCAGTGGTGTGTATGGAGGTCAGTGGTGTGTATGGAGGTCAGTGGTGTGTATGGAGGTCAGTGGTGTGTATGGAGGTCAGTGGATGACTCTGGGTTCCAGTCCTTGGTTTGTATTACATTTGAGGCAGGGCTTTGTCTCTCTACGGAGTATCCCAGTCTAGCTGACCCTTGAGCTTCCAGATTTTTCCCTGCCTGTTGTCTCCCCGTAAGAGTATTGTGGTTACAGAACCTTTGTATCTGGCTTGTCCACAAATTCTAGAGACTTGAACTCAGGTCCTCATGCTTGCCTGGCAAGCATTTTCGCCATTGAGTCCCGTCTTCCGCCCTAAGAAACGAGACTTTTCATAAGCCGGAAAACTGTGTGACTAGAACCCATTTGGAAACGTCGAAGCCCCATGCTTCGTCTTCTAGGCTACGAAGGGACATGGCGTGCCCATTTCCATACCGCCTGCACACTGAGCATTCTGAGATGCCACCGGAACTCAGGAAGAGCCGTCAGGGATGTCACCACCTAGAGGACAACCGCGCAAATGCACAGGGAAGGAGGCCTTTGGCTGGAAGTCTCGTTATCGTAATCGAGAGTGGAAAGCAGTCAGCAGACACCAACAGGGGGTCCCACACCAAAGGGGTCACTGAGTGATTCCTTGGGGAGCCCTGGAGCCAAATTTCAGTATGTGGCCTTGGAACACGAGTTGTAATAGGTCTGAATAATAAAACCCTGGGGGATGAAAGCTGAGAGATCAGAGAGGCAGAGCAGCCCCGGCCACTGTGAAATCCTCAGACTGAAAGCAGAGCGAGCTGGATGTTTTCTCCTCTGGCCCACCAGCTCCCAAATAACCACTCTAAGGCTTAGTATTAATTATAACCATTTGGCCAATGGCTCAGGCATATTGCTGACGAGCGCTCACAATTAAATCACCCCATGTTTACCAATCTGTGTGTCACCACACGGCTGTAGCTTAATGGTAATGTTCCGGCGTCTTACTTCTATGGTGGCCACATGGCGTCTCACTGACTCCGCCTTCTTTCTCTCTCTGTCTATGCTTGGATTTCCCACCTGGCTATCTTCTGCCTTGTCACAGGCCAAAACAGCTTCATTGATCAAGCAACAGAAGCAGCACATACTCTCAGTGTGCACAAGGACATGCCACATTGTCACCTCATTATGGTAGCATAATATACGTGAGGACAGGAGACAGCGACAGCAGAATGCTTTTTTTTTTCTCCCTGGAATAGATTATTGTCCTAATGAAGTGAAGTGTTCGTTTTTGATGCTTATCACAGTAGCACGAGAAAAGGATAACCTTAAACTTGGAAGTTCCCACAAGTGGAGAGGGGAGAGCCCGTGAATAGACCCTGGAAGGCTCAGGGTAGGGCTCCCATTAGGAAGGGAGCAACGTCTCTCATATTTGTCATATGTCACTTAGGTCCCACGCATTCATTGTCTAAGAGCGTGGCATTCTGCTAATTTCCTATCTGCTTGCTCTTTTCCTTATTTTTCTTTTAGTCTGAAGCAGTATCTTGCTATATACTTCAAGTTGGCCTGGAACCCACTGTGCAATGAAGGCTGGGCTTGAATGAATCCTCCTGCCTCAGACTTATGGGATGTGCACCTCCTTCCATGGGCGGAAGGGTCCTCCCTTAATTGGCAGATCACTTTTAGTATTATATTGATTCTTATATAGAGCAATATGTACATTTATCAATGCCCAGTAATAGCTCAATTCTAGTAAAAAATAATATCAGAAGTCTACTTTATTAAGAGAATATAGATTACCCAAAGTGAATAGCTGGACAGCTTTTTGTATTGAAGCCTGGGAATGGGAGATGGGAACGTCTAAATTAGATTGTGGTGGAGGTAACTGGCTTCCTAATAACCAGAAGTAGAGCTACAGAGAAAAGGAGAAGATGCGAGGGTCATTAGTTCCTCTTAGACGTGCTTTATGAGCATACGGGATGAAATGTGTGGACGCATGTCTCTACATCTCAGGAGAGTTTTGATGTCAGGGTCAGTTGGTGTGGCTTGCGGCTCCAGAGACTCTTGTGCAATGCCTTTTGGATAAATGCTGAGCTCAGACAGCTGTTTATTACTGGCTGAGAGTCTGGGTCAAAGGAAAAGAACATGTTTTCAACACAGCGAGCCTGGGTTAAAAGTTACCTTGTTCAGGCGTCTAAATGGAAAGTTGCTGGGCACGGAGTAGAATCTGGGACAGATGTTACAAAACGAAGAGGGGTGGTGAATGGAAGGAGGGGACGAGCTCTCATGGGGATTCCGAGTCATGGGTACTGGATGGGGCTCGGCTCCTGTACCCGTGGCTTTAGGTGGCTGCTGTAGCAAAAACTTGGGGGAAGTCAGTGGCTCAGAGCACATGAACATGCTTGGGTGGGCATTGGAAGCCCCTCCTTTTTTCTCCAGGCTCTGATAGAAAGCCTCTCCCCTGAGGACTTCCCCAGCTTCTAGGGTGGTCTGTGCTCCTCAGCCAATGGCTTCTACCTTCAGTCATGTCTACCAATCTCAGTTCTCACGGTCATATTACTATCCCCAAGGCTCTTTTCTCTCTCTTTAAAAGGATGTCTGTGAGTCTGCTGAGGCTGGTGAGGATAATTTAAGGCAACCTCAAGTCTCTTTTTGCCACGTAAAGGAGCACAATTGTGGGTTGCATATTTTAGGGTATGGGCTTGAGGCTTATTTAGAATCTTGTGAAGACTTATAGCAACCTGGACAACCAGATTCCCACAAAAAATTATTCCAGCTCTCAGAAACCAGGTGGTGCTTGGTTTATGATGCGAATGGGTCCTGTTAGACTCACGGTAAGCTGAAAATATTGTAAGTTGATACTGAGGACGCCAGCTTAGCAACTCTGTTATGCCGTAGTGTCTGCTGTCTCTGCCACCCCCCCCCCTCCCCCGTTGTGGGGGTTGCCTAGGAGCCTCATCCTGCTGATTCCTATCATGAGAGTATCATGCTACATACTGGTAACTTGAGAAAACATACAAATAAAAAGTCTGAAGCATGGGTTCCACTGACGAATGCCACTTTTGCATCCATCATAAAGTCAAATAAAATCATATGTCAAGTTATTGCAAATTGGGGGACCATCTGCATTTTTTTATAAAAAAATAAAATTACGTTTATTCAGTAAACTGATGCAAACATACTATGTCAATTCCAGACATTGTGTATTTAGTTCTAATTTTGAGGGTCTTCCTAGAGTAATAAATATTTGCTGAAATCATTCAACAAATTCAACTTTGGACACGTTGAGTCTAAGCACACAATAAGATGTCCATTTTACCCTCCGGTCATAACTGGCCAGTGTCCTTTCTGAGGTGGATCCAACTCTTGAGTGTGAACTTTTCTCACTTGTAAAGGAGCAGGCGTGCTTAGGGGGCGCACAGATAGCCGTGTGGCAGAGGGAGGAGCGGGGGGGGGGGCAAAGTGGGATGGTGGGCAGGAGGGGCTCAGAGGAAGAGAGACCAGTGGGAAGGGGAGGAGCTGTCTGCCTTCCGCATCTTCTGATGGAGACCCAAGCCTTAGGCAGCGCGTAAGGGGAGGAAGAGCAGGGGTCTCTCGTGCGGTGCACGAAGGGAGCAGTGTCCTGAGGTTGTGTTGTGTAGTGAGGTAAAAGAGCCCGGAGGCAGAGAGGCTGCATCTGAGGAGTCACCTCCAGAGGTGGGACTCACCCCAGTCTCCATCCTCTGAAGGAGCGAGCGCTCGGGGACAGGTGAAGATCTGAGCGCCGGGCGTGGAGCAGGAGAGAGAAGAGGCTTTCTTCAGCTTCTTGTGGAACAGTCCAGGCTGACAATGCACCCGGTACTCTGCAACATTTGATTTATCCGTTTCTCAGTCAGCTATACATACTTTCAGTCTGTAATAGCAAATCGGGTATCTTTATCGACAGTGCCAAAGCTTCGAGCTAGATTTTCTTCTAAATACAGCAATAAACATGTCTGTGCTTGTTGTAACTTACAGATTATACTTGTTCGTCGCCTTATTTATTTATTTTTTTATTACTGGCTGCTGGCCTGTGTTCTCCCTTCCAAGATAAACCCAGATCCCTTGCCAAGGCTGAAAACATAATAGAGGGGACTTATTCCCAGGAAGGACGTCAAGGTTCATTGGGAAGGTTGGTGACAGCAACAGAGAGTTGTTCCAGAAGGCCTGGGTTCTTGATTTTTCAATACTGTTTTGAACGTTGCCTTGGCAGGTCAAAGAAATGTTCGAAATGGACTAGCAGGAGTCTTCTGATGTATCAGTGAACTAGCCATTCCTGCGAAAGGAAGCTACCCAAAGCTTTGTCACTGCTTCAAGGCATCTGCCTCCAAGCCTTGTGGGCTAACTGGCAGTAAGCCACGCCCCTCATTTTGTGCCAATGTCATCTCTCACCTGAAGTCTTCCTCCTGGGAGCTAACTTTTATATACATCGCTGATGTTCACTTTACAAGATGGTGGGAGGAGGGGGGAGGGAGAGAGTGAACGAGAGAGGAAGAGAGAGAGGGAGAGAGGGAAGGAGAGAGAGAGCAAATAAAGCATTCAATCCATACAGAACAATGGGGGGTGAATGATAGTTGTGCTCATGACCGCTGTAACTTGTCGACAGGTGCTGCCTCAGCGAGCAGATGTAAGGGTCCTGGGGGGCGGGAGACTCCACAAACAATGCATTAGATGTTATGATGAGGCATAGGAATCCCAGAAAGTCCATAACTTGCGTTATCTCTTGATCCCTGTCGATCAGGCTACAGGAAAACAACATCTCATTTAAAATGTCTCAATCCTTTCAAAAAGTCCCCCACTTAATAAACGTCAACAAGGCTGTGTATCTCCATCTGTGTGTAGACGGAATGAAAGCTCTCTCAGAGATGCTCACAGTCTAACCAGGAAAGCTGGGGCTGGCTACGTTGCTGTACAAAGCAAGACGGACCTTTCAGATGTGGCTAAACGAAGGCTCTTTGAGACGGTGTACTTTGCATTGTCTAGACGGGCTATAGGAAAACACAAAGTTGCTTATAAAAAGAATTGAGTCCGCACAGAAGAAATATACATACACACAAAGAGAGAGAGAGAGACAAAGAGAGAGAGACAGAGAGAGAGACAGAGAGAGACAGAGAGAGAGAGAATCACATATGCTAAACTCTGTCACTGTCTGTGAAGATGAAGGAGGGATTCGGGAGCCAATGAAGGCAGGTCTCAGGTATCTCTAGAAGCTGCAGAAGGCAACAGGACAGAGCCTCCTTAGCGCCTCCAGGGGGAAGATAAGGGAAACGTCCTTTAGACTTCTACCGCACAGAATGATTACAGATCTGTGGTTTCTAAAGACACGTAGAGATTTTGCCAACAAGGAAGCTGCTCCACCATGGACTCCATCGAGTTTGATTGTAAACTCAGACTGTCTTCTACATCCCAAAGCTGTGTATCCCAGGCTGGTTCTCAGAAACCATCACGACGGTGCCTCAGCTATGCCTCAAGCTCAAAAGTGGGGGGGCTTCTCCAGACGAGGTCCTGCGCCAGTGCCCATTTGTCCTTTCAACGGGACCGTCAACGTCACAGTTATTCAAGCTGGAACCCTGGGATCGTTGTTGTGGGTTTTCTGTGATCAGCCCAAGTCAAATCATTGTAAAGTTTTTATTGATTTTTTTCCTCCTCCGTCTCTGGGCTTTGAACATTTCTGTTTTCCTCCATCCCCATTTTTTTGGAGGTTTTTCGAGACAGGGTTTCTCTGTATTGTTTTGGAGGCTGTCCTGGAACTCGCTCTGTAGACCAGGCTGGCCTCGAACTCACAGAGATCCGCCTGCCTCTGCCTCCTCCCGAGTGCTGGGATTAAAGGCAAGCGCCACCAACATCCGGCTTCCTCCATCCCCATCTCAATCCAACTACAATTAACCTTTATCTCTCCCACTCTCAACTTGCTTTTTCTACATATTCTCAGTGCCTCATCTGACCACTGATTTTATGTAAATCACAACTTGTCCATGCTACAAACAAGTCAGTGTTTTTCTATTTTGTGTCTTAATGGCAACAGCAGATGAAATTCTCTGCCTCTTGTGGCTCTGATTTCAGATGTGCTGTCTGCTCCATTTTCCTATGCATAATCACTTTCATTTCCTCATCTGCAGCCTCCCTTGGTCTCTTCGGTTGTCCTCTTAACAGACCACATTTCTTCTCCCTCTAGGGTTATCGCGCATGCTGCGTTTAACCTCCGAGGACAAGCAGTAGCCCTCTCTGTGGCTCAGGAGGCACAGAGATTCGGGATGCAGCTATGGGGACCTTGTAAACTACCTTTAAGTGAGGACAGGCGGGGAAACAGGAAAGTCTGGAATTCAAGGTCAAGGAATCAGAGGGAAGACTTTGCTTAGCCAGGTTCAGTCCAGCACCCAGTCCAGAGAAAGCCTGCTACCCTGGAAGGGAATGTCCCTCAGCCAAACATGGCACTCCCTGACCACATCCATACATCAAGTAAGAGTAGCAGTGGTAGTGGTGGTGGTGTTGGGAGATGAGAATTGGCCAGAGGGAGAGAGAAAGGGAAGATGTGGTACCCAAGCCGGAAGAAGATGACTAAACACTGTGAAATCAGGAAAGAGATTGCTGGGTCACAGAAAGTGATCACTGACCGCAGTGGGCGGGTCAGTAAGTAGCAGAGACTGAATAGTCATCGGTGATGAGATGAGTCATATAAAGAGAACAGCAGGTTGAAGAAGCCAACATTTGCAGGGGGACGCTGCTTTCTTCAGATGGGAGTGACCAGACACGCTTACCATGTGGGCTATCTCCTGCGTTTCCTTTCACAGCTGTGAGTCTGCCTTTTGTTCTAGTATCATTTCTCTGGCTGTGATAAAATTCTCTGGTCTAGGGAATAAAAGGGGCTTTTTTAAAAAAAAATTTTAGGTCCCAGGCCACTGTCCATCATGCAGGAAAGTCAGGGCAGGAACTTAAAGGCAAGATTGGTTTCTCTCCCTGATGGCATTACCCACCCTCTCCATGCCCCCTCCTCTTTGCTGCAGACTCAACCCTGAGTTTTATTCTTCAAAGAACAAAAAGCTCATGGAGTTCAATTGGCGTTGTCTACTCTTGAGAGTGGGATCTGCCCTGGAGTACAGTCTACCTACCAGAGGGTTCTACCATTAAAGAAACTGACGCTGATGGGCCCGTGGCTTCTCACTTAACGATGCAATTTCATGCCTCCACCCTGTATTCCGGGGTAGTCTGGCTTGAGCCTGCGTGGGTCTTGCGTATGCTATGACAGTCACTGTGAGTTCATAGGCACCGCTCTCCTGTTATGTCCAGGAAACATTGGTTCCGTGAAGTCATCCACCACCTGTGGCCCTGACAATCTTTCCCGTCCCCCTCTGTTAAAACTGCTGAGCTCTGGGAGTAAAGAGGAAGCGTTTTCTTGTTACTCAATGGAGTCTACACTTGCCTACGCTTCTCACAAAGGTGACTATGGCACAAAACCTGGACCATGGACATGGTGCTTAATCCTGTGTTGCAAAGTGGTGCCACCAAGCCAGTATGTTTTTGTACGTCTGTCTTTACATTTTGGTCCTCTTGACAGATGTGGGCGGTGGGGATTGATAATCTCATCTCCTGGCTCCCTGTTGACTCCACTCAAAGATGCCTGCTAAATATTTCTGCTTCTTTGGTGAGTAATCATTTTCCCTCGTGAGGACTGACGGTTTCTGATGCTCTGATGCTTACCATGGACTCCATGACTGCAGGTGGAAGGGGAGGAGGAGGAGGAGGAGGAAGCAGAGGAGGAGGAGTACTGCTCTGCCCTTGGAAGGTGCCATCCATATTTAGGGTAGGTCTTGTCTGCTCTGCTCATCCTTTCTGGTGGCATCCTCCTACACATACCCAGGGCTGTGTGTCTCTGACGATTCTAAACCCAGTCAATTTGACCATGAAGATAAACCCTGTCCTTGGTATAACGGACCTTCCTTGCCTGTGTATTTGGATCTATCTGGGGGTCTACAGCTCTATGTGGTCCTCTCCCTGACTGTACCTATCCTTCAGTAACAGCAAGAGGAGGGCCTCTGGCCTTCATAAGTAGCCTCCCATCGTGTGTTTGTGTCTCTGGGATTCTCGGCATCCTTCTGAAGCATGTCAGTACAAGTTAGCATTCACGGGCCAATCCCACCATGGGAGTGGGCATTGTCCTCTGAGCTTGTACATGCCTCATTATTTGGAATCATCATACTAGCGAAGGGTATTCATGCTGCTGGTTCCTGGAACATTTGGTTGCCACCCATGACATCTCCAGTGCCCAGGCCTTTGCCTCAGCCCTCAATGCCACACTCAGGCTCCATCCTGAGAAGGATCTGGCAAGGAATCCTTGTTAGTCAGGTAGTGAACGAGCCAGCTCCCTGACTCTGGCTTAGCGCCTACTTCCTCAGTCCACTCTCTAAGCCACTGCGTTGGCTCAGACCCTCTAAG
The DNA here is from genome assembly GCF_017639785.1 of Mesocricetus auratus. Taxonomy (NCBI): domain Eukaryota; kingdom Metazoa; phylum Chordata; class Mammalia; order Rodentia; family Cricetidae; genus Mesocricetus; species Mesocricetus auratus. The sequence goes on from NW_024429180.1 coordinate 4,020,307, forward strand.
TCGGGAGGGCATAGTTAGCTGTGTAGAGGAGTCACCAGTGGAGCCGGTATGAAGGATGGAGCTTGCAGAAAAAGCCAGCGGGGGAGGGGTCTCCAGGCTGTGCTGCAGGCCTGGCTTCTGCCCCAGGAGAGGGGGATGGGGAGTCACGCCGGAGGACCCATGGCTGTAGAGAAGATTGCTTTGGAAATATCTTGACTAGACTGTCGGGGAGCTTACCCACTGGAGAATCCCCCTGTTGGGCTCAGGTCTCTGAGGTACTGGGTCATTCGTGGTAAAATGTGTGCTCAGAATAGCTATGTCTTCCACGGATGCTCTTTTTAAGGAAACCTAGGTCACGTGTTCATGGCCTCATGGCCGATAGTAGAGAGATACTGTTACACTGAAATGTCTCATGGCTGATACTGTTACACTGAAATGTCCTGGCATGGGGGGCTTGTTGTGGGGAAGGGAGCTGTGGCCCAGTGGTAACGGGCTTGCCTAGCACACACAAGACCGTGGATCCATCTCCAGAACTATCCAAAGGACACGGGTCTTTGAAGATGGGAGATCTTTGAAGATGGAGGATATCCCACAGCCAGTGTGTGGGTTCACCCTGGATGTCCTTGCTCCCGGGGCAGTGACTCAGCACCTGTCCCTTAGGGACTCAGTCTTTCTCGGGCTGGAGGCCGAGGCTTGGTAGGAAGAAAGTGTTGGGGTGCTGACTCACTGGCTGGGATTGCGAGGTGAGATCTACAGCTGATCTTCCGTTTATCTCCCAGTGCAAGCCTGCCTTCCATGCACCCCACGCCCCCAGTTCGTCAGCTTGAGTTTGGGACACACACAGCAAGGACCAATTTGTTTCTTGTTGGCGTCTCCCTGGGCAGACACGGAGCTCCCTGCCCTCCCCTCTGCTAATCCGACAGTGGTTTAATCCATCCTCTCTTAACCAGCCTCAAGGGTAACCGTGTCTCTTCCACTGTAGACTTCTTTCCTGTTTATTCTTTCCCAACGATGCTGCACCATGGTTCATCCTTTGCATCTAGGGTTGGGGGAGGGAGCGGTGCATCTTCCGTGGCGGGAAGGATCGGGCCCCTCGTGTGGTGAGAAGAAAGGAGGGAAGAAATGATTACAGACACTACCAAGATGCGTCTGCAGTGTGGGAAGCCGAGGCTCTTCCCTCCTCAAGGCTCTTGCAATTTTCCTTTTTAATGTTTTTTAGCATGTCTTCTTCCCACCCACCAGCATCATTAAAGGTGATCCTATCAACAGATGACACCGTTTTACTCTGAAAAAAACCCTTATCTTTAGATTCTCTTACGTTTAAAAAGCACAGCTTTCAAAAAATGTAGTTTATGAATTGGGTATATTGGAGCGTTTCTTTTATTCCACAACTCCAATGCCTGGGGGGCAGTGAGGTCATAAGTTTGGGGCCAACTGGAGCAACGTAATAGTGTACAAATACAAAAAAAAAAGCTGCAATCCAGCTTGGGCTACACAGTGTGAGCCCTGCCTTTCTGTCTCTCACACACAGATAGGTAGTTACAGGCACTGTGTGATATTTGGTGCTGGTCTTTAAATATCTCATAACTCAGTGGTATAGGTGATATAGACTGTGGTGTGGTAAATGTTTACGGTATACAGATTTAAGGAGTTCTGTGGAAATACAGGAAAGATCTGATTGGGAGTGCAACGAGATTCCCGGAAGAAGTGGCATCCCAGCTGAGCCACGCAGGTGAAGACTAAGGGGCAGACAGAACAAAGGGAGGTGGAGGGGTACCAGGATGGGGGGGGGGAATAGGAGGCTGTGAGTCATTCTGAAGAGACAGAGGGGGTAAGTGGTAAGAGCAGACCACGGGAATCCTTCTTGAACACTTCAAGGAAGCAAAGAAAAGGAGCGACACCCTGGATGTGGACTTTAGAAGCTTCTCACCGGCTATTGGCTCTACAGAGTATGCAGGGCACACTAGCAGGTAACAGTCGGGGGGGAGGGGACTACATCGGGTGGTATCCACTGGATTTAAGTACGGCCACGGACACCAAAAGCCAGTGCCTGGACCAGTGTGCCCATCGTGTGTGGGTAAAGCCATCCAACCTCTTTCCCATACGGTTGGAACCATGATCTCCCCCTTTTCCCTAGTTCTAACCATCCGGGAAGTAGGCCACCGAGTCTACATGCCTCGGCACACCCCAGGACACAGACCTGCAATTTCATTTCCTTCTTGTTCTTGAGACCTTGAAGCTCCCCGGTGTCTTACCTCTGGTTGGTCGTCGCTGGGGAGCACGGAGTGATAACTCGGCCCTGGGTCGTCTTGCTTTGGACCAGGCACACCAGTCACGTGTCTGCCACTGTGCTGTCTTTAGAGAGGCCACAAACAATCCCACTCAGCATCATGCGACTCACACCTTCACCTTTCAGTCCTGTCTGCCCACTGCCTGATGGCCTCTAGCTCCATTTGACCAAGGAATCTCGGGGCATTGTGATGATAACCAGACACCTGCAAGGAGTCTGAGATGCCGTGGAAGTCATATCATCATGCAACTTAACATTTCGGTAAGCGTCTTCATGGTAAGTACCCATTTGCACAAAGGGAAAAGTATTAAAGAGAAAAGTCTCTGCTCTGGGGGAGATGGAAGAGACGCTTCCGGGCACACACTGATCTTTCTCAGTTGTTTGGAGATCTTGCGGTGGGGACCTTTAAATGATAATGACGAGGTAGTCAGTAGGTACGTCAGATGAGAACGGTGCGGTGGCTTAAGGTTTCACTCCTACAGTTCTGCATTCGGACTAACTGACAACAGATTCTCCCTGGGCAGCTGTGTCGTCAGATATCTAGGCTTCACTGATTCCAGATGTCTTGGCCGCTGTTCTGTTGCTGGGAAGAGACACTACAGCTAGGGGAACCCTTGTAAGGGGAGACATTTAATTGCTTGGAGTTTCAGAAGTCAGTCCGTCATCACCAAGGCAGGGAGCATGGTGGCACACTCGGCACCAGAGCAGTAGCTGAATGATTTACATCCTGATCTCCGCAGGCAGGCAGGCAGGCAGGCAGGCAGGCCAAGAGAGCAAGAGAAGAGAGGGCAAGACACACACACACACACACAAGTACACATGCACACTCTCATATGCACACACACGCACATGCACACGCATACTCACACACACACTCACATGCACAAGCACACACGCGCGTGCACACACACGTTGGGAGAGGTACTGGGCCTGGGTGTAGGCTTTTGAAACCTCAAAGTCCACACTCAGTTATACATTTCCCCCAATAAGTCCACACCTCTCAATCCTTTTAACCCTTTCAAACAGTTCTACTGCCTGGGGACTAAGCATATAAACACAAACCTATGGGCATGGTGGAGGCGGGGTCATGTCTTATTCTCACCACCACACCAGAAGCCCGTGAGACCTGGAGCCAAATCCAGAGGGAAAATTGGAGGCTGAGGGTGTGTAGCTTGGAGGTGGGATGCTTGTCTGGCACGTGAAAGTCCCCCTGGCTCTGTCCCAGCACTGAAGAGGAGAGAGAGGAGAGAAAGCAGCAATGAGTTAGGTGTCTTTTCTAAGACAGATCTGAGAACCCATCTTCTTACAGTAGGACAAAACTTGTCACCATGGCTTGGATTCATGGGTGATCCTCTGCGGCAAAAATCACTCCATCTTCTGAGGTGACCTTTGCGGAATCATAAAATTGATCTTGTTTGACATCTGCGTCAGAACGCCAGCCCTTTACCTGGGGGATAAAGCTGGAGAGACAGGAACTGCCCTGTGCCTAGGTGGACGGAGGCTCGTGAGAGTTCCTGAACGTGACTCAGCCTCAGGAAGAACCCTGAGCATGCTGTGGTCACCCCTCATGGGCCCATTGTTCCTGGCATCTCTCTCAACAGTGCTCTTATCCTGCGGTGGGCTGTTGACAACAAAATGGCGGACCCCAAATGCACTGTGTGTAGACCCGTTCTTCTGTACATCATTTTATTTTATTTTATTTGGTATCTATGGGAATCGGTGCAAGGTAAAGCATACACAGGGGCCGTTTCTAACTAGGAAGGATATATATGGTTTTGTGAGCTTCAAAAGCTAAGTGATTCCTTAAAAGCAAACGGTTTTTGTTTTGGCTGAGATGGGGGTCTTCCTGTTTAGCTAAGGCTTGCTTCAAACTCAGGAATCTTCTGCATCACTCTTCTGAGTATTAGAATTCCAGATGTGTACTCAGCCACTCAGCTCCCACAGTTGAAGGTACCAAGAAAAGTTTGACGTGTGTGTAATACATGTATATGTATATGTATATGTATGACTATAGATAGCCTCAAGGAACGCACTTTCTAGCTCTAATGGTTTGACAAAGCCATCTTTGGGAATACTTGATAACCCAAGGAGTCAGAGCACTGATACAATGATTTTCAACTGAGACTTCCACGCTAAAACGTTTGATTTTGAGTCCATGACCTGCAAGCTGACTGATTTTTTTTTTTTTTAGCAAGATCCTTGCTTGACCTTTCTCTGTGCCTCGGGGTTCTCAGCTCTAGTACTAAGCAAGTATTAAGTAGAGGGGCAGGAAGTTGTGCGGCTGCATGGAGGGGAGGCACACGCGGCTTTCAAAAGAGTCCGTCCCCAGGCTTGGTCTCTGGCCCTTCCTGGGTTTGGTGCTTTGAGATAAATCCTTACAACCTCCCTGATTTCCTCACTTGTAATACAGCAGTTCCCGGGCCATCCCATGACACCATGCATGAGAAAGCTCTTTGCCAGTTGCTGAAGAGTCATAGATAGTGGTTTATTTTAATTTATTTTGGTTTTTCGAGACAGGGTTTCTCTGTGGCTTTGGAGGCTGTCCTGGAACTCACTCTGTAGACCAGGCTGGCCTCGATCAAACTCACAGAGACCCGCCTGCCTCTGCCTCCCGAGTGCTGGATTTAAAGGTGTGCGCCACCTAATTGACTGCTTCGGTAAAGCACCTTGGTAGTGCGTCCCTGAAGGAACCGCGCATTGCGTTCTCTGCTCTCGGCAATCGCTGATTGGACTCGGGTGGGGTGAGTGGGGAGATATCTCAGTTGGAAAAGAGCTTGCCTTGTGAGCAGGAGGACATGGCCCTGGAAACACACTTGAGAGAGCCAGGAGGAAGTGAGCATGCGCAGCATAAGGGCAGCCCCAATAGACGTGGCGCTATGAAAAGCGGGGAAAGCCCACGGGGTCTCAACCTTACACAATGGACTACGGGAAACCAAGGAATGATGGGAGGAGGAGAAAGTAGTCTTCTCCAGGGAAGATCATGCCAATCGGTTATGTAGTACCAAATGGTAAACTTTGAAAACACATGTGCAAGCAACAGCATACAGTAGAGCAAGCTATATTTAATATATATACATATATATATGCATGTATGTATGTGTGTGTATCTAGATATGTGCCTACAATGACAATTTAATGAGAAAATAAGTCATAAAATTCAAAAGAGATCTGTTGGGGAAGTCTTGTGCATTTGTCAATAAAGCACTGTCTGGCCTATAGGGAATCTAGATATGAAGGACTAGGAGTCCAGGAGGACTCTGGGAAGGAGAAACACAGAGAGTCAAGATGTAACGCCATGGGGATAGGAAGCCCGGAACCATTCTCCTGTAAGAGAAATACTTAGATTAACAATTATGGGGGCAATTACTTAAGTCAGAGCTAGCCAGTAAGAAAAAAAGCAAGGCCAACAGCTTCATAATTAATATAGCCTCCTGTGTGTTTATTTGGGGACTACAAGGTGGCTGAGCCCAGGCGACTGGCGGGGGATAAACCAAAGCGGCTGGCAAGGAAAAGCTGCCCATAACAGAGATCAAGTTGGGGAGTCTGGGAGGCTTTGGGAGGGAAGGAAGGGAAGGGAGGAATGCAATTACATTAGGATCCCAAAAGTTAAAGAAGAATTTAGAAGGTTAAACAGAGAAAGTATTGAAAGAATTTATTACACTTAGAGAATAAAAAAAACAACAGAAAATTGAAAATATCTAATAAAAAGAAAGGCAGGAACAGAGGCATGTGCTTGCAATACCAGTGCTACCGAGCTCAAAGGCAATGAGAAGCTGTGTTTAAAAAAGGAAAAAAGGCAGAGGGTGTCTGAGGAAATACACCGAAGATTGGCTGCTGGCTTTTGTAGAAAGAGAGGGGGGCGGGGGAAGAAGGAAGAAAGGAGGGAACAAGCTTGGATTCAGGCCAGTATTTTGTCTATAGAACGTCTTTAGATCGTTAGCATGCTTATTTGTTTCAACAAATACACACTGCCTACCGTCTACCAGGTGAAGCTTAAAACTGTCGGGCTGTGGTCAGGAGGCAGAGTCAGGCAGATCTCTGTGAGTTCGAGACCAGCCTGGTCTACAAGAGGTAGTTCCAGGACAGCGTCCAAAGCCACAGAGAAACCCTGTCTCAAAACAAAAACAAACAAACAACAAAACAAAACAAAAAACCAGAAAACTGTCTTTGTGAAGTTCATTTTCAGCAGGGTGTCCAGAGAAGAGCCTCGGTTGAGGCACTGTGGAGATCAGATTGGCCCGTGGGCCTGTCTGGGGGGGACTGCCTCCATCACTAATTGATGCAAGCAGCATCCTTAGGTAGGTGGTCTTGGGATGTTTAGGAACACTAGCTGACGCAGGAGCCTGGGAAGAGCCCAGCAACAACGCTCCTCCATGGCGTCTCAAGCTCCTGCCCAAACTTCCCTCAATGAAGGACCATGACCCAGAAGTGTAAGACAAGCAGCTCCCTTCCTTCTCTGAATTGCTTTTGGTCATATTGGTTGTCACAGCAACGGAGGTCAAATTAGAACACTGGGGACCAGGGAGGTAGGCGCCGATAAAATGAAGCAGAGTACTAACATCTGACAAGCCCTGTGAGAAAACCAAAGTCAGAATCTGCTCTGTTTTCATCGATCTTCATTTTTTTTTTTTCGACAAATCTGGAGAGCCACGAGGGAAATGGAAGTTAATTTGGAGATTAATTGGGTTTGCTGAGTTTTGAAGCTGTTCTTTTTAAACTTCTGGATCTCTTAGGAAACAACAAAAATGAAACAAAATATGCCAGCAGAAAATCAGAGACGCTCTTTACCATAATAGTAATAATTTTGTAGGAAACTAGTCCACTTAAAACTGATAAATACACAGATGCAGAACAAATTGTACAGACCTTTGCTGAGACACCATGGAGTGCACTTATTTTTCTGACTTCATTTTCCATTTTCAAAATGTTCCCAATCATTGGGGCACATGGAGCTCTGAGGATTAGGAGAGGATGACTGTCCTTCTTAGGCCATGTCTGTGGTCCCTCTGGCATGATTTCCTCTAAAAAAAATATTCAGTTGCATGATTAGATATAAAATTCATCTGTAGCACATCTAAATATATTAAACAAGCTGTTTTTTAAATGAAAATATATCTGAGTTGTTTTCCAAAATAAACAACAACAAAACCCAGCAAAATGTAAATATGTAGGATAAAGAGAAATTCTCTCTCTCCTACCCACTTGATGCCTCTTTATGTTTTAGATTTTCCTTAGAAATATTTTCTTATTTGTAATTATGAGTATGGTACGTGTCCATGCGCAGGCTTGCGCACATGAGGGCAGGTGCTCGTGGATGCCGAAGAGTACTTAACTCCCTGAAGATCTGTGAACTTCCCGGTGTGACAGTGAGCACCAGCCTGAGGTCCTCTGCAAGAGCAGCAAGCACTCTGAACCCCTGAGCTGTCTCTCTAGACCCTCTTTTGGTTTGACTTTGTGGTGCCCATTTTAATCTGCCTTTTCAGAAGTATTAACTGACCTTCTCGGGTCTGGGCAATGATGTTAACAAGGTGGATCGTGTGTACGAATTCTGCAACCAAGTAGTTCTTACAACAACCAACTTACTCATCTCTGGAAAGGTGAAAGACCCTCTCCTACACTGGTTGCATTTTGTTAACTTCGTTATTTTAGTTACCTGGGTTTAATTCCCCAGTGTTTTTTCAATTGAAAGATTATTATTTTGAATCTTAATGCAGTGTAGCTAGCTGCCTAACATTTTCACATCCATTCATTATTTAGTTCAACATTATTGAGCATCCATCCATGTTGGGTAGCAGTCAAGACATTTCTCTGATGTCAGCTCGTCGTGGGAACTTTACTGAAGGAGAACCATGGTGGGTTAAAAGAATTGCAAAGGAGTTTGACCCTCTAGTTTGTGGCTTTCCCATCCGTGTTTTACAGAGTGGTTAATCAGAACCACTTGCCAGAGGAAAGCCTAGGACGCTCATTCAGTGGGCATCCTAGCCTCAAGTACCTGTCTCATCCACACGGGGTCCCGAGGAGGAAGATGGAAGCAGGCGACCAGGATGGGCCACTGTAGTGTGTGATCCTATCCATGGACCCTAAAAGGATTTCCTGAATTTATGTGATTCACACACTGCCTGATAGTATGTTTAACCCGGGAGGAGACATTCAAAATGATACATCGCTGAAGTTTAAACAATGAAAGTAGTGTCTGTTGCTATTACCGTCTTTGGCCAACCTGGAATGGCTACATTGATATTCTGAGATGTTTTCCCACGGCTGCTGGGATCCTAGGGATGACTGCTGGTTGGTGTTTGCGTAGCAACTACTGCCCGTGGGCAGGAAGCACTGCAGCTTGTTTGCCTGAAAACACAGGTTAAACAGTAGCCAGAGAGGAGGCAAGCGCCTCGTTTCAACATCTGTGCAGGACAGGTACAGCCCCCGGGTTTGGGAATGGACTTACCTACTGGACTAGCCTGCCGTGCTCAGAGCGAATTGTGCATACAACAAAGAAGGATCGGACAGGGTGGGGTGTTTTTCAAAGCATGTGCTTGCATTCAATAGGTTCGTGCTTGCAATTCGAGATTTGGATAGCAGCATCCTTCTGGGGGCGGGGGGTCATCCTGATTTCCGGAAGCAAAGGAATTGCTGATACTATGCTTGCCGTTTCTCATCTCTGTTTGTGAGCACTTGCTGCTTGTGTATTTTCTTGTTGTTTTGAGACAATCTTGCTATGTTACCCCCCCCCCCCATAGACTGGTACTCACTAAGTAGCCCAGGATGGCTTTTGAACTCCAAAGACTCTTCTTGAGTCTCTTCCATGTTGGGAACATGGATGTACCACCATGCTTGGCTTTCTCTATATAATTTATATTATTAAAATGTTGATTTTGGCCGGGCGGTGGTGGCGCACACCTTTAATCCCAGCACTCGGGAGGCAGAGGCAGATGGATCTCTGCGAGTTCGAGGCCCAGCTGGACTGACAGCCTCCAAAACAATACAGAGAAACCCTGTCTGGTAAAACCAAAAAAAATGTTGATTTCATTTTTTAGGAACAAATATCTATTAAAATGATAAACGTGCTTGACGAGCTACACATGCCCCAAATCTTCCAACTGAAATTCTTACTCCCGCTCACCCTTCTTCTGAATAGTTAATTCAGAGCCAGAGGACTCATGAAATACACGGGGAGAAAATGATGTCTTGAGAAAAAGTAGCTCACCCTGGGTCACTGCTTTAGATAATGGAGTTTAACTGTGTCACAGACAGAGGTATAATGGCATAGCCCCAATTAAATTAAGGTGACAGTTCCCCTTTGAAGGAATGATTATGAAAACACTAATTACTCCTCATTTCCCCCGGCTATATTTTCCCACAATCCCTTAAAAGTTTGTTTTGTAGATATTGCTTGTTTTCTTTCTTGTGTGTATGGGGACATTTTGCCCCCAGGAGGTTCCTTCCAGATCTATTTATGTGGTCAAGAAGACTAGGTCCTGTGTAAGCACCAGATCTGGATAAAATCAGAACTGGATTTCTCAAGAATAAGAGACATTTCCCTTATTGTCTAGGATTGGAGACAACAAGTCACAATCTCTTAAACACTAAAAATGTGTTTGTTTCTACCTAAAAGGAGGAAAAAATATAAAAATTAATGCAGTCAGCATATTTAAAAATTCCTGGCAGTCTATAATTTAGTAAGGATATTTTCACTGTGCTCTCCACATGCCATGTATCCAAACATTTGCAAACCTTGCCTTTGCTCATATCTTCCCAATTGTCCATCCATCCATCTATCCATCCATCCCTCCACATATCTATCTATCTATCTATCTATCTATCTATCTGTCTGTCTGTCTGTCTGTCTGTCTGTCTGTCTATCTATCTATCTATCATCTATCAATCATCTATTTATCCATTTGTATGTTTATCTTTGTGTTTTATGTCTGTGCATGTGTGTATGCATCTACACACGCATGTGTCATCAAGACCTTGACCTCAAATGCCATTCCTAAATCGCTTCTCCACTTTGTCATTTATTTATGTTTGAGACAAGTTCTGTTAACTTACCTGGAATCCACTAAGTCAACTATTCTGCCTGGCCAGCAAGTACCCCTAGGGGCACTGCTTTCTCTGCCTTCCCAGCCCTGGAATTATAAGTGCATTTTGACAACCAGACCTCGATGTGGGTGCTGGGAATCGAAATCGGGTCTTTGTGCTTCACCAACGGAGCTAGCTCCCTCGTCTCTCGTTTGTCTTAACTGATACCACTTGTGGGCGGCTGCTCTGCTTCCAACAGATGCCGCTTTTGAGGCAGCCGCGGTTAGAATGTCAATTCCGACTCCCTTTACGGAGAGAGTGAAGAGGGGCGCAGAGCACGCCGTTGGGTCCCGTGGGATGAGTGAGGGTTGCAAAGCATGTGACAAATGTGTGTGGGAGTGTGCACACAGGTATGGAGGGAGAGGCGGAAGCGACCTGTATCCCAGGTAATGGTAGTGCCATCGGCAGAATGTTGCTTGTGGGTACTGGCACATCGGGAGACTGTATGGTTACCTAAACCGGGGCACAGGCAACGGAAAGCTGTATTCTTCGCGCTAATGGACTCGCTGACATTAAACGCCGGCAGCATTCTCCCGGGAGACATTCTACTTGTGTGGTGACCAGGTTGAGCAAATGGCACTACCAGCGACGGATTCAGTCAGCCAAACTGGTCCAGCCCAGCGGGCCAGAGGACCAGGCGTACATGTGGGAGGTTTGCCCAGACAGTTGGGAGCAGTGCACCTCGTGTAAACTGGCTCGGCCGCGGGTCTTCTCTCTGAAGTTGGCCACGCCTACTGCACGGGTTCTGGCCTGGCAGACTGACTGAACATCTGAAACCTCTTTTCTCCGTCTGCTGAGGTAGAGAAATCCTGAGCCAGAAATACGGAGTGTAGATCCAAGACACCGGCTTGGCTGTCACCATATAGGTATTTCCACAGGTCAGCCCCCCCCTCCTGTTGTTGGTGAATCCAGCCACCACAGAGCACTCCTGTTCCTGAGCCAGCTTCTACTGGTCTAGACCTGGAAGATGAGTGCCCCCTTCCTCCCGAGCTCCCGAGTGGCAAACCTGTGTCAGAACGACAGGACTCCTTGGCTTCAGGACGGATCGCTTTTTAACTTGTACATAAAGTACACAGTACCTGGTCTCCTATTTATTCTTTTATACCAGCCCCTAAATATAAGAGCCTAGAAAAGACACAGGGAAGGCAGGGCCAGGTTATGGAAAGGATTGTCCTTTGGCAACTGATCCTTGGGTTACTGCTTTTACTTTGGTTTTGTTTCCCTTTGAATCTGACAGCACAGGGTAGTGGCTTGGAAGAAAATGGCCCCCAATGGAAATGGCACTAGTAGGAGGTGTGGCCCTGTTGAAGTAGACGTGGTCTTGTTGAAGGAAAGTATGTTACTGCAGAGGTGGGCTTTGAGGTCTCGTATATACTGAGGCCACACCCAGGGTGACAGACTACTACCTGTGACCTGTGCAAGATGTAGAACTCTCAGCTACCTCTCCAGCACCATGTCTGCGCGCATGCCACCATGTCCCATCATGATGGTAACAGACTGAATTTATGAACTATAAGTCACCCAGTTAAATGTTTTCCTTTATAAGAGCTGCCATGGTCATGGTGTCTCTTCACAGCAGCAGAAACCCTAAGACAGAGGTTGGTACCAGAGACTGAGGTATTTGTGTGAGAGGCCAGACCATGCTTTTGTTTGAAGGAATATGGATTTTGGGACTGTAGAATAGCCGGGCATTGGTGGCGCACGCCTTTAATCCCAGCACTCGGGAGGCAGAGACAGGTGGATCTCTGTGAGTTCGAGGCTAGCCTGGTCTACAAGAGCTAGTTCCAGGACAGCCGCCAAAGTCACAGAGAAACCCTGTCTCGAAAAACCAAAAAGAAAAAAAAAAAGGCACTTGATGCCTTAAGTGCTGCTTAATGGTTCATCCTAGAGAAGTATGGAAGACAGAAGTGCTGAGGATGATTTGAACTGTTGGGGCTGGCTCCAGAGGTTTCAGAGGAGAAGAATTTCAGTATGCTGTTTAGAGATCGGTCTTGCGATATTTTGCTGAAGACTGTGGCTGCTTTTTACCCTTGTCTGAAGGAGTCTATCTGAAGCCAAAGTGAAAAGATTTGGATTAATTGTGTTGGCAGAGGAAATCTCAAACTCTGTCATGTGGTTATTAGTGTTCATGCTTACAAAGATTTATAATGAAAAGGAGCAAGCTAAGAAAGGAAAAATACAGAGTGTACAATTTGAGGAGAAAAGGGGCACCAGAAAGTGGAATGGAGCTAAGCCCTGTGTTCAAGGAGACAAACAGATTAAGAGATGGAATAAAGGGAGTGGTGATCTCAGGGCAAGATCCCATTCAGCTGGAGCTTCAGACTTGTGAAAAGGAATTAAAGAAAAGTTTAGAACCTGGTGTGAAGGTGCAAACCTTTAATCCCAGGACCCTGGAAGCAGAGGCAGGCAGATCTGAGTTTGAGGTCAGTCCTGTCTATAGAAAGAGTTCCAGAACAGCCAAGCTCAAGTAGTTAAAGAAACCATGGAAAACAGAAAGCTGGTGAAGATATGATTGAACAAGGGGCCAGGTTCCAGCCCTAGCAAGTAGTGGATTGTGGCAGCTTTGGCCATGTGGTTCTGGCATCCCTCGGTAAGATAAGACCTTATAGAAATGTGTATATTAGTAGTTATGGGCTAATACTTAAGACAGAACTAGCTAGGGCTCTCATGAAACCCTGGACATTGGCTGACAGCATTGTAACTAATAGGGTCTCTGTGTGTTATTTGGGGTTGATACGGCTCTGGGACCAGACTGGCAGGAAGAATGCTGGTTACAGGAGTGTGTTTATTTTTCTGCTGCAGGATGTAGCTCAGTTGTAATGCACTTGACCAGTGTAGATGACATACTGGGTTCAACCCCAGGGGCAGAAAACAGTTTTTAGTGTTCAATGCTGTTAGGACGGAGGGATGAGGGTCAGCCAAATCTGCCCATGATGCCAAATGCCGGCTTGAAGCATGACCCCAGATCAAGGAGGATGTGTGTGTGTGGACATCAGGACAGCACACCCTCACTTGGAGAATTAGTGTGGGAAAATAGTAGGCTTAGATGGCTTTTTATGATCACATAAATTACATTGTACACATACAATGGTCAGAAGGTTGTCTCCAGTGACCCACCCTGTAAGCTCAAAGGAGATAAGGGCAATAATCCAAAGGAGAATTTATGGATGAGATATTTCTAAGTTTTAAAAGATACCTTTAAAAGGTACTTACACACCTTTTAAGAAGATTCATGTGCTCACCTGCTTGTGTGTGTGTGGTGTGTGTGTGTATGTGTGTGTGTGTGGTGTGTGTGTGGGTGTGTGTGTTCATGCACAAGTGCATGTGCTTAGGTGCATCTCAACTGACTACTTGAGTTTGTGCTACTTCACTGAACTTTTAGTAAGTTAAGTGCAACCTAACTGCAGTTAGACAGAAACAAAGAAATGAGGCCCAAACTGCTCATCATTCCTAGTAAGCAGGAGGCAGCAGGAGGCATCCTGTCCTGGCGGCTCTACGTCTCTTGAAGCAGTGATCTCTTTCCATGACCGCATATTGATTCTTAATATATCAGGGTTGCTTCTCCCTTTGACAGTGAGCTTGGAAGCATCGAAGGAAGTCATACACAGTCTGCATTTTCCTCGCAACTCAGCTGAAAATCACACAGCTGGCTTGAGACACAGCCACCACATAGACCGCTCTGTCACTCTGGAAGTCTTTCCCCTACCAGCAAAATTGTCTTTTAGACATAAGAAAAACTAATGTCATACTCAGTAAATACAATGACCTTGGAGTGACATATGAACGAGAAAGAGTGGAATATGATTGCATCTGGGGCAGAAATATTATTTAAAACGTGGCTCAAACATACATATTAGCCATCAGTAAAGGGAACAGCCTGGAATGAGAAAATGGAAAATGTGTTTCCAACTCAAATAAAAATAGCTAAAAGAACTCCCAAACCCCATCTGTGTGATTAGACCCTTGGCTCCCTGAAACCTAACAAGGAAACAAGAACCTCTGAAATGAGTGTCTTGCAAAGCATGGCCCCGGGAATTGGACTTAGCTGGAAATTAGACCTGTGGCTGAAGGGTATTATTGCTCATGGGCTGGCTCACTAGAAGCCAAAGAATTATCAAAGCTATCCAACATGCTTCTTTCCGGATAATCAAAATTCCCCTCCCTTCTTGCAACTTTCGAAGTACTGCTTATGCAGTCTCATGCAGGGATCCCACAACGCTGGGATTGCTTCCTTTAGTCTAGGTGAGATAGTTTGACCGCTCATTTACTCACGCATGCACGGACCATCATTTGTGCCTCCACGCATCAGTATGGCCACACTTACACGGATTCCACGTTTATGGAGCACCAACCTTGGCCAGGGGCTCTGCTAGCATGCGGGAAAGAAGCAGGCATGGCGTGCGTCTATGTTGCTCTACATGTTACGTTGATTTATTTAATCATTTCCTGCTCTTTATGGCTGATGAGAATCCATATTTAAAAATCAGTGGGGGCAAAGGCACCTCTCTACCCCCCACACCTCAACTAGATGATGGGGGTTGGTGGCAAGTGGGGGTAGCGGGAAGAGAGGAGGGAGGGGTAACTGGGATTGGAATGTAAAAAATAAATTAATAAGAAAAAGAATACATGGAAAAGGAAAAAAATCAATGGGGGTAAAAATATTACTAGGACTGAAATCCTATGAAAGCCAAAAGGCCTTTTTCAATATCCCTATAGGAATTAGAAAGTCAGTCTGTCTCCAGTCTGGACTTTTAAGAATCAATCCCTTCTCTGATGCTGAAGTCTAGGGACACCTTCCTGTTCCATCCAAAGAATTTCTGTAGTTTCTAGACCCAGTAGACACAGGCTGAGTCAACACTGCCAAGTGTGTGAATGCCAATATTTAGTACATGAGACTCGACTCACAGACTCAACATCTGAGGGAGTTGATCGTTAGACTGAAGTCTGGCGTTCTCTTCATTACCTAGGTGTACTGAAGGGCAGAGGAGCGTGGGAGAAAACGTGTAGGCATTACCTACCTGGCAGCTGGCACGTTGACAAACTGTTCAAGTCTTAGAGAACTGGTCAGTAAGGCAGACATGACATCGTTGTTGTGTAGTCTGTCCCCTTCTCCTTGTGAATGGGCACGAGATCTTAGGGTTGGCAGAGCGCTTGGTGGTTTTCTCCTGGTGGAGAGAGCATACGCTGTCATTTCCTGTACTTATTTTAAGGAAATATTCAAGCTTGCACAGATCGTTGGCACCTTGTATCTTGGTCTATCCTGTGGTTCTGCAGAAGACTTTCTGACTCTGGGAAACTTGTAAAGAGCAGAAATTTGCCTGTGGCAGTTCTAGTGGCTGTGAAGCCTAAGACTGAGGTGGCATCTCAGGTGAGGGACTCGTGAATGCGCCATCTCGGAACTGGAGACAGGAGGGTCAGAGAATGTGCAGCCTGCACCCAAGAGAGAGGATCAAGAGAAGATATGGGGTCTAGGAGAAGGGAGGGGGGGTCTAGGAGAAGGGAGGGGTTCTAGGAGAAGGGAGGGGGGTCTAGGAGAAGGGAGGGGGTCTAGGAGAAGGGACGGGGTCTAGGGCGTGTTTCCCCTAGGGACCCAGCCTTGCCATTTTCAACACACTCATGGTTGACACACTTATGAGAACAACTCCGTGTGACTTAGTCATGTTGTCAAAGCCTGCCTCTCGGTGCTGTTGCTTTGGGGATTAGGTTTTCAACATAGGAACTATGGAGGGTACACGCAAACCACAGTGCCTATTTCCTATGGTTTTTTTTTATTCTGTATGTAAAATGTATCTTTATTATTATCTACTCTTAAATCAAAACTCACACGTATTCGTGTCTTCGAACTAGAAGTCCTTCAGAGCTTAGCTGAAAGTCTCAGCAGTTTTCTCTGATGCCAGTTGACAATTGGTTAGTGCTCGCTGTTTATTCTAGTTCTTTGTTATGTCTCTTAAGTTTCAGTTTTCTGTGGAGGATGAGAAGTTAGGGCTTTCACCACTCCCAGAACACACACAGACACCTCTACACACTCAGGCACACCCACCCCCCACACAGATATACACAAACACACACATACACACAGATATACAGACAGACACATATACATATGCATACACACACATTCGCACACACAAACACACACACAGATCATCCATGCACACACAAAACACACAGAGACACATATATACACTCATGCATGCAGTGCATGTTTGCACTCACACACATGCTTACAAGATACACACACAGACACATATGCACATGTATGCACACGTTTACACACAAAACACACAGATACATACATGCATGCATGTACACACACGTTTGGACTCACACACATATGCACGCACAGATACACACAGACACATATACACATGCATGCACACATTTACACACAAACACACACTGATACATACATGCATTCATACACACATGTTTGCACTCACACACATGCATGCACAGATATACACACATACACATGAATGCACACGCACACATGCATGCATGCATGCATACACACACACACACACACACACACTCAGGCGGAGACTGGTTCTGAATTTTACATGATCCCTTCAGAGTTCTTTGCTGTCACGCCCTGTGTTTGCGGCAGAGATATTATACCGGGATCTCCATGTCATCTTTGTGAATTTCTTTGCCTGCTCTTCTTTGATTACTTGTTTTCTGGATACAATAACTTAAAAAAATTAATTAGACTCCCTTGTTCCAGATGCTCCTTTTCTCCAACGGCCTCCTGAGAAAAGGCACAAAGAGGAATGCCTGAAGTCCTCCTTTCCCAGTCCCCCCTCATAAATGAGGGTGAGGCTGCCCATAGCAAGCTAGGTTGGGAACTGTGTCCCACTGAGAGCTACAGTGGCATCTATCGATTATTTATCTTTGCTCTTCTGCAGGTTATTGAGAACTCTTCTGCTACCCTGCGTATTGATCATTTGGTTTTGCCCTCAGAAGGCTTCATGAGTCGACTTTTGTTGCTAGTGTTCTGAAACGTAAGAACAGTGTGTGGGGGCAGAAGTCTTGTCTGCTTTTTCTGTTTGTGCTTACAAATATTGTTACTGTAGAAACTCCTGCGTTTCCGTTTTGTAAATCTTACTTGCACCATTCCCCAGATGTTTTTCCCTCTCTGTTTTTTTTCTAACTCAGGTTTCCATTACTTGATTCTGAAACATATAAATTAACATCCTGCTTTTAATGTTTTTTTTTTTTTGAGCCCAGGTTGGAAGTAGCTGAAGCCGGCCTCAAACCCGTTCTGTAGCCAGGGCTAACCCTGAACTTCCAATCTTCCTGTCTCTACCTCCCAAGCGCTGCATTCACTGGATCTGTGTGTAAGGTGTCTTCCCGCCAGCTGCCTGGGTCCTGCTGCTGTTTTAGCCCCCAAGTAACACACGAGACACTATATTAATTACGAAGCTGTTGGCCGTTTGCTATGGTTTCTTAATGGCCATCTCTGACTTAATTATTAACCCATGATTACTAATATATGTTTTTATAAGGTCTTACCTTACTGAGAACGCAGACTTGTGTCCTCTCTTCCCGGGAACCACATGGAGACCACACTCCTCATTGACATTTCTCAGAATCCTCCTAGACTCCTAGTCCCACCTATCTTGTTTCCCTATTGGCCAACAGTGCTTTATTTACACCAACCGGACATACACACAGAAGGACCTCCCCATCATCTGCGCATGTTAGAAATGTACTCTACCAACTGAGTTGCATATGGAGGCTCTCAAAATATTTTTTTCTCCCTACTAGTTGTCTATTTGTATTTTGCTCATTCCTTCTAGAATGTTCCCTGAGCCCTATTTTCCAATCCATATATTTTGATATTTTCTTATCTTTTATTACAAATGTTGTCTGAGATTACTTTCTGGGCATATTACGCCAAATGGTACAGCTAGGTCGCGTGGTAGATTTACTTTTAGCTTTTTGAGAGTTCTCCCCACTGATTTCTGTAGGGGCTGCACCGATTTTCAATCCCAGCAGTCCTGAATGCGGCACACCTGGCACCGTATCCTCGGCGTTCGTTGTCGGTTGTTTTCTGGATTTTAGACATTCCGACTGGGGTAAGTGGAAATTCTAAAGAGCTTTAATTTGGATTTTCTTAACTGACAAGGCTACTGAACAGTTTTAAAGATATTTAGCAGGCATTTTTTTTAAACTTCTTCTTTTGAGAACTCTCTGTTGATATCCTTAGCCTGTTTTTAAACGGAGTCATTTGTTTCCTGGACTGTTTCTGTGTTCTTTATGTATTCCGTATATTAACCCTACTACTAGAAGTACAGCTGTCAAAGATTCTTTCCCACTCTTAGGGTTTCCTTTGAACTCGGTTGATTGTTTCCTTTGCTGAGTAGATGCATTTTAGCTTGCGAGGTCCCACTTGTCAGTTGTTGGTCTTAATTTTTGAAGGAAGGGAATCCTATCAGAAAGTCCTTTCTTGCAGCTGTATCTTCAGGATATTGCCTATATTTTCTTCTAATAGTTTTAGTGTTTTGTTTTCAGATTGTGGTCTTTGATCCATTTGGGCACAGTGATAAATACGTGTCTAATTTCAGCCACCTCATGTGGAAATCCAGTTTTCATGGTGCTGCCTATTGAGGGTGCTGTGTTTTTAATTTTCTACCATCAGAATGGTCCTCTCTAGGGACTTTCCTTTTTATGTTGCGAATATCGTGATGACTCCTAATTTTTTCTCAAAGTATTTGTGTTTTTTCTTTAATTCCAAACCCCGTATTTTTCTACTTCCAGCATTTCAGATCTCCTGAAATGCCCACTTGTCTTTTGTATGAGCTGGCCTTAACCCGGAAGATGTCTGTTGAGGGGGGAATTGCTTCTGGAAAACATTCTGAGTGTCAGTGCCTCTTGAATACAAATATTTACAGGTTCCTCGGGAGACAATGCTCTGATATACCTCCCGAGGAGTGTCATTGTCCTTACTAGGTTGTGAGCACCAAGCAGGAAGAAAGGGAGGAAAAATGAAGGGTTTCTCACACCTCGGAATGTTACCTTCCTCAGTTTCTCTGTGTTCACTCTGCTCATGACCTTGGGGCCACTGTGACCCTTTTCACAAGGGTTCTGTGTGTCTCTGCTCTATGCTCACACACTTTATGTGGTGCCATGTATGGCTTTTCCCTGGGGAGAGGAAAACAAACATTGATTCACAGATGGATCACCCATGGCAGAACAAAGATACGACTCGACCCAAACCTAGCCCGGCTGGCCAGTGAGTATATTGGGCTACTTACAGAAACATGGTTGGAGAGATCCTCATAGTACTATGGATGACTTGGGCAGATACAGATGTAGGCATAGATATGGGGATGCATATGGATATGGATATGGATATAGATACATATCATGTAGATATAGACATATATGAGCTAATGTTGGTGTTGCTTCTACGCACCTGTGAGTAGGGATGATCATTCCGGATCAAGTACCCTATGAGACGGATATTAAGCATGATCAGGTCACCATTTGAGGCATGGTGCTGAGTTTTCTCTGTGCCTAAATGCTTTTTTCTCCCTCACCCACTTTAGTTTTCCGCTAGTTTGAGAAGGAAGGAACATGATCATGGTGTTTTGCAGAACTGGAGGGGACATGTGGGGTTTTAGAACCCTTGCACAGACATTAAACCATTCCTCTCATCACACTTACTTCAAAAGCACACGGTGCTGCTATTCCTGACGCTTCTTGGCATCGCCAGCTGCTGGCTGAGTGACTGACAACACATCTAGCCTGTGTCTAACGTTGCAGCTTGTCTCTGGTCTTCTATGTTAAGGACTAATAGTTTACAACCTCTATAGTGTTTTGAGACAGAAGGGACAGGAAACCCAAGCTCAAACGTACCCTTTTACCCCAAGTCCAACTGAATAAAGGGTTGATGTTCTCGTATTCCTTTGAGGGTAAAGGGTCTCAAGCTGTTTACAAAAAGAAAAACAAAACAGAAGCTCCATTTCTGAGCTAATGCCGAACGATCTGCAAAGGCCTCCGTAACAGCTTTTCAGGACCACAAATAACAACATGTAGCTCCACCAAGCCAGGAAACACAGAGCTAAGTCGTGGGCCAAGATTGTCCCCAGGGTTAGGAAGAGATCAGATGAGACAATATCACCATGTACTGTGTAACCATTGGCTTACCATGTTACAGGGCTCGGCCAACTACTACAAATTTGGTAATTCTGTGACTCCTGACAGTTCACTGGCTTTTATAAAATATGTGTGTTTTTCTCTTGGAAAAGTTCCCAAGTCTCAAGGCAACCCGAGGAGACCGTGTGGATTGGAGCCATTGCCTGTAGGTTTCGAGACTGGTTAGAATGCGTCTGGCAATTGAGAAATTGCTAATCTTGTTCCAGCTTCACAAAGCCTCACAGTTCACACCATGCATGCTGCTAAATTCAGGTTTGCAGCTCCGAAAGGTAAGGAGGCCCCACAGCATGCCTAACTGCAAAGAGCAAAATGGCGTTTCTAGGCAAATCGCTTAACAAGAATGTGCGCTGGGCACGTAAAAAGCCTGGCTGATTCCCCTCATTCTGTGTCCCACGGACCTAGCTGTGGTGGCGTGCGGGATGGCTGGTTACTCTGGGTTGGGGAAGTTCTCCATATTGGCAATTTCCAACACACACACACACACACACACACACACACACACACACACACACGCACGCACGCACGCACGCACGCACGCACGCGCGCACGCACGCACTTCTGTCACACTGTGGCTCTAACCCTCCAAAGGAGAAAGCACACTCCAAACTATTGGCCCAGACGCTTAACACGCCTTTGTTCACGAACTCATAGGTGACTCGGTGGCTTACTCTCAGGTCTGTTTCTTTGCCAGATTTCCTAATTCCACTTCCAGGAGAACAACTTCCCAGCGGAGTCAGGAGAGAGAGAGGCGTCGCCATCCTCTTAGAAAATAACTTTCCGGGTGAAACTGAGAAGATGGATGATGTCATTAGGACAAAAGCTGTGCTTTGAGTGGGGGGGGGATGGAGACGTGAGCTGTGTGACTGTGGCAGCGGGAGTCAGGCATGCTTAAGTGGCTAGCCTCTGCCACACCAGCTCTGCGTGGCTGCCTTTGGACCACTGACCTCTAAACTCACCATCGTCTAGAAAAGCGGGGTGCTAAGACGCAGCGTCCTGTAAGGGACAAAGGAGGCTGTGACCTTATGCTGGCTCATCACCCTGTAGGGGTTTGCTCGGGTGCACTGTTGCTGTGGATGGCTTGTCTGGCTGAGGATAGCTGGGAGTCGCCGGCGAGGCTGCATGAGACACGGCCCCCGCACAGGACGACCCTGTGTCTTCTTTCTGGGGAAATGTCAGGGCTGTCTCCTGAGACGGCAGAGAGTGACTCAGTGAACCTGAGGAGGACGATGCAGTGTTGACATCAAATATTTACCGAGCACACACAGGGCAGGCGACGCAGATGGATTCATCTCTAGGATGAGGCAAAGCGCTTAAACCTCATCTGAGCATGTGCACGCTGTCAGCCAATCACTAACGAGGAGGTGCCTTAGGAAACCGGCATTATCTCCTTGGTGCCTGCCAGGCTGGAATCCTATCCCGCCACTTTCTCTCCCCTTGCTTTACACCCACACAGTTCATTGGCAAAGCGCTGTTATCTCCAGATCTCTGAGATAAACAGTTACAGTGATGGGGGGATCTTGGCTCCGGCAGGGGCGTGTTTCATCAAATCCACACACACTCAGCAAGCATATTGCGTGGAAAGACCCCCAAATTCACTGCTGGCTTGGAGCCTTTGCTCTTGTCTAGGCGTTTTTAATTCCAAAGAATAATATGCCTTTCTCTCTCTCTGTCTCTCTGTCTCTGTCTCTGTCTCTGTCTCTGTCTCTGTCTCTGTCTCTGTCTCTCTCTCTCTCTCTCTCTCTCTCTCCTGTGTGTGCATGTGTGTGAGTATATATGTTAATACATACTTGACTACACTTGTATCTGTCCCAAGAATGGAACAAATAAACTCGTGTTTTCGCTTTTTAATAATACTAATCCCACCCACACCAAATATCATTTTGGATTCCATCACATCCTGTGAGCAATACTCACTAACTCTGGAACTATTAGGCGCACCTTAGCATAGACTTTCTTTTGTTGTCGTTGCTGCTGTTTTGTATTTCTGTCTCCCTCGCAAGTGCGGGGACATTGGGTAATCATCCAAGACCAGTGCTTTCTCCATTTCCACGATGCCAGCTCAATGTCGCCCTTGCTTTCTTCCTAGCGGGATGCTGGTTGCAGGGCTATGCATAGCCACTCTGAAGAGCGAGGGCAGAGGAAGCCAGTTCTCACCGGCTCCACCGCACTGCTTCTCGGTGGCAAGCATCCCCCAGGTCTCTAAGTAGCACAAGGGATGACCGGGACGCGGGCTGATTCATTTGTAAACTCAAGAACTGGGTGAATGTGAGCATTTCTTTATTTAAGCCAGTGGGGGTGTGGAAATCGTTCCAGACTGTAGAAGTGGAACCACTTTCTAGATGCTGTTTGACTGGTTACTTTATACTCACCCACAGTTACAGCGCTGGGTGGGAGGGGGGGTGGGGGGAGAAAGCGGTTATGAAAATAGAGCTAGGGACCACTGCCAAGAGGAACATGCATTCCGCAAGCCAACTCAGATGGTCTCCATACATTTTGAAGTTAGAAACCTCACCGATCCACATATGGGAAACATTCCTCTACGTACCGGAAGCTGGGGTAGTATAAGAGAGGATGCACGGGGCACCTGGAGCACTGTGGGTACCGCCCATGCGTCCTGCGTCTTCCTGACTTCCCCGGGTACCAGCAGAGGAACGGACCATAGTGGTGAAACTCAGTCTGATGTCCAACACTCTTTTATGAGTGCCTCTGCCCTCTCCTCGTTTCCTACCAAATGCTCCAAGACAGGCGCATGTGCTGTGTTCCACAGCAGGGGCCCCTTATCTTTTTCCTGGACTCGGAGGAAATTTTTTCTTTTTCTTTTTCGACCAGCCAGTGAGGACGTTTTTATTTCTCTCCTCTCTCTTTCATGTTTATTTTCATTTTTTGAAGACACAGACTTGTAGCCCAGGATGGCCCAGTGTTTGTTATCTGCTAGTCTACACAGGTCTCAAGCTGGTGATGATGGTCTTCCCGCATCTGGAGTTCTGGGATCAATCTGGCCAGTGTGGCATTTTGGCCTTACCCATGCCAATTACCAGTGTCAATCACTCTGTGACCATTGGGCGACTTGGCTGTTGTGTCCCAGAACAGACACATCCTGGGCATTCTGGGCAGCCACTCCTGAGTGGAATGGAAGGCGTTATGGCCTTCCTGGTGATGGAGATGCAGAACATAGCTTTGGAGTCTGAACGGAAGAAAGCCCTCTACAAAGCCTGCACCTGGCTCTGCTGTCACCGTCATTCCTGCAGATAGAAAAGCCCTTCTGTCTAGAACTTTCTCCGAAGCTCTTTCCCTTGCCAGCAACCAATCAGGTGAGGGCCTTGACCAAGAGCCACCTTTCTGTACCTGACGCTCGCTGGCAAGTTGTGTTCATAAGCCGTCAGACTGATGGCGTTCTGAATGAGCATACGCTTTCACACTCAGAGCTGGGACAGAGTACCGGGAAGCAGGTGGCACTCTGCTCACAGAGGACAGGAGTTGTCACCAGAAGCCTTTTTATTCTTTTTGGGGTGGCATGTGGGCAGCCTCGTGCCACTATAATGAACTTGGAGGGAAGAAAGGTTTATTTTGGCGCGCGACCTTAGACATCCTGCTGCTTTGGGCCTGTGGCGGCACAGGACATGAAGCCTGGAGCAGTCAGAGGCACAGAGAGAGGAAAGGAAGTCGAGGTTCGGTGCTCTTTTTAAAGGCACACCCCCGTTAGGAAGCTCTCCTACACCAAGCTCCCCCTCCTCCCGGTAGAGACATGGGCTGGGAACAACCACTCAGTAAGCAGCTCTTTGGAGGGTGACAGCCAAGACCCAGCCATCTTTCTTTTGGTTTCAAGTTTAACTTCACGTGGGAGTCCCATAAGGGAGGGGTACAGCATCAGGACCCTTGTGTTATCATCCGTATCAGGCCTTCCTTCGCCGCAGGATGCAGTCCTGGGTCCTCAGCACTGTTTCGCAGCGTGGGTGTGGACCCAGGCTGCCCCTGCGGCTTCCTGGTTGTTGACACTCCTTTCTCCGACTGTACAGGGCTCCATTCTGATTAGCCACGCCCACTCTACTCCCCTGTAGCCTCCACTGTGCTCTTCGCGAGTATGTTAGGTTAGAACTGTCCTCGCCGTGTAGAGTGGGTAAACAAAACAAAAAACACGGAAACCGAGAGAAGGGCGAGTGCTGGGAGATACAGCATCGGCTTTTTTTTTTTTTTTTTGGTTTTTCGAGACAGGGTTTCTCTGTATTGTTTTGGAGGCTGTCCTGGAGCTCACAGAGATCCGCCTGCCTCTGCCTCCCGAGTGCTGGGACTAAAGGCATGCGCCACCAACGCCCGGCTCAGCATCGGCTTTTAGGGCCATCGCCTGCTAAGGATCACTGACATGGTGAGTCTGGCCCAGGAGGGTAGGGGAAAAGGGAAGAGCCCTTGGTCCTGAAGGGACGTAACCGGGACTTCTTTGGATGTCAGCAAGACCAAAGACAAGATTCGACACCTCCCCCTTTTCTCAGAACAGCTGTAACGTTTCTCAAGGCAAACTAGAAAGGTTTCTATAACAGAGAAACAAAATGGAAGTTTGCATTTAAATTACATTTAAAGCAACCACTTTCTACTGTTATTTTTTTACACCATTAGCAATAATTACGTGTGGTTATAATATGCGTGCATTGTCATTAAACTAGAAAGCTGGAGTTTTATTTTCTTATTCTCTGTGTGCGCATGCGTGCATGCGTGTGTGTGTGTGTGTGTGTGTGTGTGTGTGTGTGTGTGTGTGTGGTGTTTTCCATTCAATATTGTATATACAGGATTGCTAGTTTTCTCCTTTCTGCTCAGCAAGAATGAGGACATTTAAGCTCTTGCCTGCCTGGGTCTCAGCTCCCAGCTCCCTCTGCCTCTGCTCTCCACCTGCCTCCAGGACCAAGAGCCCTGGAAGCCATAGTAACTGGTAGTAACCGAGGGATCTTAGCTCTCCGCAGGGAGTGGCTCACATCACCAAGAACATGAGTCACTCTGTGATCCTGGGAGGAGCCTCTCCTTGAGGCTCTGGGCGTTTTGCACAGCAATGTAAGAAGGATCCTATTGAGTACTAGGAAGCTGTGGCAGGGTCCGTGCAAGGGATCCTGGTTCTGGTCACAGATGCTCCAGAACAAACTGCCACCAGGGTGCATTTTCAGGAGGAGAGGTAAACATATGGATGCTGCTTTTACGTGAAGGGTGCTTGGAATAGCAGGCGATAGATGGAAAGAGTTCTAGCATGCATTCCCCCCTCTAAGTAAGCAGCCTCCCCAGAAGGCACTGGCACAGTTGGCTTGGGGGCCATTTCTCTACTATCATGAAGAGAGTTTCTGATGGATTTGCATTTCAGATGCTTCTGTCTCCTTGTTAAATTGATGAACACACACCATGTACCAAGAAGCATCTTACTAAATGCCATCCTCAAGCGCACTCAGGAGACTGCTGCTGGAGCTTGTATTGAAATGTCGGAGGTAGGGCAGGTGCCAAGGACAGTTTCCAGGCCAGTTCTGGGTCTTAGTTATTTTTCCTTGGTTCTTCTCATGCAGTTATCTCTGGGTAGACCGCCTATAACTCCTCCATTTGCTCAGAACCATGTGTGTTGCTTTTTCACGAGAGGAAAAAAAATCCCAAATTTTTACTTTCTGAAGATGGTATAGTCTCTCTTTATAGTATTTTATAGTATATGTAGTATTTTATGTAGCTAATAATGATGTATTATTAGATGCAACTGCATTCTTTTTAGGAAAAACAACATACTAAACCTTTTGAGACTTTTTTTGGTTAGGATACAAGATAGATAGATAGATAGATAGATAGATAGATAGATAGATAGATAATAGATAGTTAGGGAGAATTTCTCAGAAACCAAACCAACAAGAAAAATTTTAGAAGAGATAAACATTATGTCGTGTTTCTGACACGTCCTGATTATACTTAAGGCAGACCATCTGTCCCTGATGACGGTGGAGCTGGATGGATGAGGCCATCAGGAATGTATCTCTTTGTAAAATTTCTGAAACATTGAATTTGTTCCCCAGTAGTCCAACCTCATAGCAAATCTGCTACCCAGATGTAAATTTAGAAGCATCAGAGTTCTTGGCTCCCTGAAGGAAGAATTTCAATTTACAAGAAGCATTATAGATTCTAACAAGAGAAGAATGGCTTGAAATCTAAATTACCCCAAACAAACCAGGACGGCACATAAGGGAAGCAAATGAAGAAATCGGTAGCATGGGAAGGTGAGTGTGGGTTGCTGATGCTACCTCTGGGGAGAAAAATTCAGAGGCTGCATGCAAAACCAGAAGACACCAGAAAATGGTGCACCCAGCATTTTTGCTAAGCATTGCTTGCAATGCAAACAGATTCACATTTGGCATGACATTCATCAAAGGGGCATGCATGTGTGCGTGCGTGCGTGCGTGCGTGCGTGTGTGCGTGTGTGTGTGCACGCACGCTCGCACGCGTGCTGTATGCATATGTGTGCATGGGTTCATTTGCATGTGTGTCATCAGTCCTCTTACAAAGAGACAGATGGTTGTAAGGGGGGTTGTCAAGCAGGACTGAAGTAATAAATCATGATAAAAATCCCCAGGGCAATGAAAATGGAGTAACGGGATGAGAGATTTCAACCAGGAGAGCTTGGAGAAAGAGCTCATAAACAAATGCAGAAGAGAGAAAACAGAGTGAGCCCAGCCTCCACGTAAGAGATGAGTACTGACAGCAGGCAAGCACCAGGGGTCTGTGCATGGCGGCGTGTGCCTCTAACCCCAGTACAGGGGAGGCCGGGCCCAGGGGACCGGACCGCAATCAATTCTACGCCTGCTCCACCTAGTGGGTTCCAGGCCTGTGTATCCAGACACTCACAAACCAAACCAAACAACAAAGCAGCTTCTCCTACGCAAAACCTCAAAGGGTAAGAGGAACGGAGGGGAATGGAGGACACACAGAGGGCGTGGCCATGTCTCTGCCTGTTGTTACTCCTTGTTCAAGTAGGGCTGGTTGTCAGCCCTCAAACGGGCCGGATAACCCACATCTCCCCGGGGGAGACTCCCGGCTGTGGTTGCCCCCAAAGTATCAGACAGTGTCCCCCCAGGAGGCTCTGGAGTCCACACAGAAGACTCTATGCATTCCATGTATACCAGCCCTCTGAATGTGCTTGAATGTAGTGCCTTGGTAATCAAAAGGCCTGGCCAAAGCGAATCTGACGTATTCACAATAGGCCTAATCGCCATTGTACATGTGGCAATTATCCCTAAATAGGGCTTATAAATCACTACATTGCATTTACACTGCTGAACCAAGCTTGTAATTTTCCATTTCATTAGACTTATCATTGTCACGATAGGATAGTATAATGAACGCCATATACCCATCGCCTAGAATTTTAAAATGTTCACACTTTGACACGTGGACTTTACTATTTTTTAAAATGTAGTATGTAAAACAGTCTTCAGGAGTCGTGGCAATGTTTTTCCTGAAGGCATGAGCAGCATCTCTAGAACTAATATTTTCCTACATGCTCATGCTCATATGGCCCTCCCAGCACACACGACAGATCAACACCAACCTCGCTTAGCACCTTGGACATTCTGATATCGCCACTTGTACCTCAAATGCCTTATGACTTGTTTATTCGAAGCACCTTCCAGCCAGCGCTCATTTATTTGACTATTTATGGTTTGGTACGTACGTACGTATATCTGGCGATTGGACCTAGAGCCTTACGCATGCCTGACCACCGAGCTGCCTCTCTGCACCCGCTCTCCAAATTATTGTTGTCCCTTTAGCCCTAGTTGAAGAATCTAACGGGACTCACATGGAAAAACCACTGTCTTCTAGGTTTGCCCAACTGTTTGCTCATGGAGACATTGAACACCGGTCTCTAACCCCTACATTTATTGTAAACAAAGAGTTAGATAAAACTCAGTTTACTTTTTTTCTTTTTGGAAAACTACTCAGCTGATGTTTCTCTGCATCGTGGAAGATGGCACAGGGGCCTCCTAAGTGGTCCTCACAGAGAGGAGGGTGGCTCAGTTGGGTATTTGGGCTTCGTAGCTAGCCCTGCAATAATAGCCTGAAAAAACCTGCCCACCATACGGGACTTTTGTTCTCACAGCAGAACTAAGGCCTGAGCCATGGTCTCCCCATCTCATGGTCCCTCCAGCCTCCTGGTGTTGAGTGAAGCCTTTTCCTTGCTTTGGTTCTTCCCCACCAGTCGCCTGGGCTCTGCCACGTTGTAGTCCCCAAATAACACACAAGACGCTGTATTAATTATGAAGCTGTTGGCCTTGCTTGTTTCTTACTGGCTATCTGTGACTTAAATATTTAACCCATAATTGTTAATCTAAGTATTTCTCTTACCAGGGAAAGGGTCCGGACTTCTTACTCCTATGGCGGCTACATGGTAACTCCCTGTGTTTCTCATTCCCAGAGTCCTCCTGGACTCCTAGTCCCACCTATCTTGCTTCCCTATTGGCCAACAGTGCTTTATTGACATATACACAGGACTTCCCCACCACCCTGGCCTGCCTTTCCTGGGCTCTTCTCCACTGGGTTAAACGGTTATTCTGGGTCCTGTGTGTGCGCCACGGGACTGTCAAAAATATCTCACACACCCCTTTATTTTATTATTATTATTTATTTTTTGTTTTTGTTTTTCGAGACAGGGTTTCTCTGTATTGTTTTGGAGGCTGTCCTGGAACTCGCTTTGTAGACCAGGCTGGCCTCGAACTCACGGGGATCCGCTTGCCTCTGCCTCCCGAGTGCTGGGATTAAAGGCCTGTGCCACCAACAGCTGGCTTTCACACACCCCTTTATAAAAGACCTAGAGGGTTTCCTCCACGCTTACATCCCAGGAGGACTCATAAGAGCTGTCCATCAGGAGATGATCCCAGGATGGACACCAACTCTGCTAGCCCCTTGCCCTTTGACCCTCCGCATGACAAACTCCCTGCAGGGGTTTTTGTTTTAAGTGCCCGCCCGTGTGGATAACGATTGAGGGCAGGAGGAGAGTGAAAACCTTCCGGGACTTGGAGAGGTGGCCGGTCAACCTAGCGAGTGATTTTGGAGACTCTTTCTTGAGGCTTGAAGGTGTCTGAGGGGAGAGGCTCCAGTACGAGGGTCCATAATCCCGGCGGACTAGTTTTGGGATTTGTGTTCCTTTGGTTGCCATTGAGGCTTGCTTCCTCGTCACTAACGGGAGATGACAAGGTCTCACCGTGATGTGGCTTGTCAGTAAGCCAGTGTGAAGGTGTTCAGTGCAGAGCAAGGGCCTTGGGGGGGGGGGATGGCCAGCGCATTCAGGTGGCTGTGCTGCTGCCACGCCTTGATTTCTTCAATTAAATCCCCACAGGGGCCTTTCTCATTGCCTGCCTGCCTGCCTCCCCCCCTCTCCCTCCCTCCCTTCCTTCCTCCATCCTCCATCTCTCCCTCTCTCCTTCTCTCCCTCCCTTGCTCCCTCCTCTTTCTCTCTCTCTCTCTCTCTCTCTCTCTCTCTCTCTCTCTCTCTCTCTCTCTCTCTCTCTCTCTCTCTCTGTCTCTCTCTCTGGCCTCCAGCCTCTGCTACTGAAGCTCTAGAATTGACCTTTCTTTTTCCTCTGCCTGCTGTGTGGAGTCCCAGGGCTTTGAGGTGGCTCTCCATCTCTGAGCGGGCTTGCATTCACTTCCTGTATCCCTCAGGTTTAAGGTCACACGGTTTTACAGGAGACGGACTGATGTCGATGGTCCTGATGACCAGCCCAGAAGGAGGTGTGGAGACGGCACAGGAGCAGAGGGGTCACTGCCAGAAAGGACATTCGCCATGGGGCACTGAGTGGCTTCGGCCCTGGCAGAGGGCGAGTCCCCCGGAGGAGGCTCTTTTCTCCGCAGAACCCACCACCAGGCTGCTTGGCCAGTGAGCACCTTCTAGAGAAGAGCTCTGGGGCTCTCAGAACCCAGAGTGGCCTGTCAAAGCATAGGGCACCATGCTCTCTACAAAGAGAAAGATGGAGGGGCGGAGTCTTCCAATTGAGATTTTACTCCAGGGTAGTGCTGAGCGCTTTATTGATCCGCCCACAAAAGGGAGCAGAGAAAACACTGCACACTTGCTTCAGCTTTCAGACAGTCTTCTTAACTCCCATTTTTAACTTCTTAGTTCAGAAGAATCTCATCAGAGCAGGAGACCTCCTTATGCTGGATCAGGTTCTGTAACATCATAGACTAGCTAGAAAAGACAAGTCCAACAC
This sequence comes from Mesocricetus auratus, assembly GCF_017639785.1. Classification (NCBI taxonomy): domain Eukaryota; kingdom Metazoa; phylum Chordata; class Mammalia; order Rodentia; family Cricetidae; genus Mesocricetus; species Mesocricetus auratus. The sequence continues at coordinate 4,051,030 of NW_024429180.1, forward strand.
TTACTATTCTGCTTAGACTCTATCTGTCTGTCTGTCTGTCTATCTATTTCCAAGCTTAGATCCCATCTGTCTGTCTGCCTGTCTATCTGTCTAACCATCCATTAATCCATCCATCTATCCATCTATCTAGGGACAGGGATAAGGAAATTTAGGATAAAAGGAAGAGAAAGAGAAACGAATCTTTCTTCTTCTCCTTCCTCTGGAAGACAGACACACTTCTAACCCTCCATCCTTTGTGGGTAAGTTCTTATTCTGGTAAATAAAAATATTATATTTCATCTTGTATTGACCTCCATCATCATATCTATCTATCTATCTATCTATCTATCTATCTATCTATCTATCATCCATCTATATCCCAGCTTAGATGTCATGTATGTATGTATATATCAATTAATATCCCAGCTTAGATCCCATGTATGTATGGTATGTATACATGTATTTATGTATCTTCTAATATCCCAGCTTATATCCCGTGTATGTATGCATGTTGTATGTATGTATGAATACATGTATGTATGCCTGCATCTACTTTTGAACAGGGTAGCCAGGTTGACCTTCACACTCACTTCAGCCTGCCTTCCCTGGCCTCCCAAGTGCTGGTGTTACAGACGTGAGCCACCACACTTGCTTCTGGGAATTTTAGAAGCCTCTTGAATCACCAGACATCACCCAGTTTCCAAGGAGCAGGCAGAGAGGGACAGTGAGATGTTGAGGGGCTTCCCCCGCCTTTGGAAGATTAGAACGGAAGACATCTATCTTCACCACATGATAAATTACCAGCCGGAACCATTTTGTCCTTGGTCTTTCAGGACAACCCTACCTCTGCTGTCTACTCACAGGGTTCCGTGGAGTAGGGGAGATGGAAGACAGCAGTAGTGTAAGCTCCACGCTTCTCTCACAATGGACTTTGATGGTCACCCTGATCGAAAGTCATTTTTTTATTTTACATTTCGATGAAGTAATTTTATTTAGGTTTTGTCAATATTTAAAAGCAGTGCCTGCCCATCTCCTCGGGGATTTTGATCGCCCAGTCTGTTGACTCCCGGATGCCTGGTGGTTGTGACATCATCACTGACTTCCCGGTTCTCTTGGCATCACAACAAACACAGCACTGGGCCTGTGGGAAGGGATCAACCCTTGCTGGATTGAACAGACGCAGCTGGGCCTTAATATGCAATGAAAGATTCTGTATCTCTCATTACCTGGGTACTTTCTATGTGCTGGGCACACACAGAACTACAATTTCTTTACACGTGTGATTTCCCACATTTCCTACAAGTGTTTTATCAATAGCAATATGGGGTCCCCATCCCAATCCCCACTTAAACCCAAGGAAAATGGACGTTACTGTCTTCCCTCTAACAGGAAGAAAAGGTCCCAAGATCTTACTATAAGCCGACCAACCCTAAGCCCCAGATGTTAAAACATCAGCAGAAGTGAAAAGAGAAAGGGAGAGAGAGAGAGAGAGAGAGAGAGAGAGAGAGAGAGAGAGAGAGAGAGAGAGAGAGAGAGAGAGAGAGAGAGGAGAGGAACAAGGGGATAATGGTATCTTAAAGGGACTGGGTGTGTGGGGGAATAAATGTTAATAGTATCTTTAAGAGGTTTATAATTTCACCAAGAAAAACACACACAATACAACCTCATGGAAAACTCGCACAGACGTTGTAAAACAGAACGCAGCAGATTGCCTAAGGTGGGAAGTCTGGTTCGACCTGTAAGTACTAGGTTGCCTAAGGTGGGAACCCTGACTGGGGAGGGCCAGGGCTGGGGCAGGCAGATGAAGAGCTTGCCCCCCCCCCCCGGGAAGGGTACCCGGGCAGTGAGTATGAGGAGGAGTGCTGAAGCAGCTAGCTGCACTCTTTGTGGCTGGTACTGTAAAGGGGGCCAGCAGCGGGTGGGTGGGTGGTGGGGGCGACGGTAGACGCACATTGCCGGACGACGGTGGCGCCTGGCTTTGTCCAGGTGCAGAGAACCTGGCTGGGGAGCGGTGGAGACTAAAAACAGAGAAGGGTCCATGGGTTGGCGACAGCTGCGTGGGATGTGGGATCTTAGCACACTCGGGGGTGGGGGGGACGTGAGGTTTGTGCACTAGTGGTCTCTGTTCGTCCCCGAGGTAGCGTGCTGAAGAAGGGGCTCTTGAGACAGCAGTGGGCTGGACCATTCCTGGCAGGGGGGGGGAAGAGCCTTCTTGTCTTTGGAGGAACCGAGGAAGGAGGGGCTGTCTCCCCCTCCCCCCCCAGGTCGACATCCCCAGTGTGTTGGAGAGCTCCACGGAGAAGGCACAGGCGTTGGCCAAGGCCAAGGCCGGAGTTAGATGTGGGCAAATATTTGCTTTGCCTCAGCTGGAGGAGATGGATGTCTAATGAAGAGGCAGCATGACTCATGTCACAGAGTGTACCGACAATTCAGGAAAAAGCCACTCTGGAAACTGCCAGAGTGCCAGGCAATGCCGCCTGATGGACTCTTAACGGTACAGACACGTACACGCATGCCCACTCACACGTTCGTGGGCACTGACGCACACAGACGCACGGATGTACTCACACGCACAGATACACAGATCTTTCAAGTGTATGTATACGCATGTGTCCTTTGACGCGTCGATATGTCACTTCGGCTAGCCAGAGCTCTCCCGGGTGTGCCTGGGTCAGCAAACACAGTTAATTCAGAGCCCTTACAGACCCAGCTTTCCTATACGCAGGGCGGGCAGAGTGCTGGCTTGTGATTAGAAGGGGCTGCGGACTGACCGAGATATGTTCTAAGACAGTCGCAGTGACAGCTACAGTGCAGAGGCCCTGCTTCCAAGACGTCTATGACAGCCCCCCCCCTGCCCTCCTGGTGTGGGATCCTGTGTGATGCCTCCTCTCGAGGATGGGTGGGAATTGGGGGGGTGTTTTTAACTCACAGGTGGCGAGGTATCACTTCTGTAATTCTGTCCAGACACTATGTACAGACACTCACCAGCTTGCAGGTAGAGACATTCTTTGCTGCTTTTGAAGAAGGGTACCGTGCCGTGGACATGCAGGAACGCGGGTGGTGGTGACAGGGTGGACCGCACTGACCTTGCATGGAGTGGTTCCCTGCTGACAGCTAACAAGAAAAAACGGTTCCTTGGTCCCAAAATCGTGAGCAGACGAATTCTGCCAACAGCGTAAGATGGCTTCTAGACTTGAGGCTGGCATGGTTAGAAAGCTCCTTGACTCAGCCCGTGGGTCTCAGACTCACAGACCCCACAGAATTGCACAAGAGGGAACGTAGGGCTTGGAGACACCCGAGATAGCAGACATGGTGTTTTAAGCCACTAAGTTGTGGCAGTTTGCTATGTAAGTGAGTGGCAGCTAACAGCTTTCCGGTGACAGTCTCCCACAGAACTTCCGTAGAGCTGCGGTGACATGCTGGGGTCCAGACGCTCTTCCTAACGGTGTGGAAAGTGGTAAGCCTGTGTGAGGGAAGTCCCACATAGTCACTAGCTGGCTGTGTGGATGCGACTTAGGTAAAGACGTTTCTATTCTCCGGGGCCCAGCTCATTCTTTTTCAACTTTGACACGGTTGTCCGAGTCTGTGTCTGAGTTTCCTTCCGATTTTCATAACAGATTCTGATTCACGCAAGTCCTATGTCGATAGATTTAATGCTTGTGGAGCATTTACTGACCGGAACATGTTGAATATTTTCCTGTCCCATCTCATTTCCGCTTCAGAGAGGATCATGCTTTCCGGGTTTTTTATTATTATTATTATTATTATTATTATTATTAGAGTTGCTTGTAAAGATAAGGAAATCAAGGGTATCCTGCTCTGCTAACTTGAGCTGGTCCACATGGCTGGAAAGTTGGAGATCAGAGAATCCTGTTAGTTCCTTTCACTATGCTATGCAAGGCCAGAGCCCAGGGGAAGTCCATTCAATTCTTTAACTGGGACCAATCGGGAAAACAGAGATAGAAGCCTCAGAAAGGAGCTCTCGGAGTTGCCGTAATCAAGTGGAGAGCCACATGAGTGGTAATTCAGTCTGACAGCCAGGACCAAATAGATTCCCAGTGACAGCTTTGACAAAGTCGAATTGCCAGGCAAGTTCATCAGGGGCTATTTCAGAGTGGAGAGAAAGGAAGAAATAAGGAACCCGGGACTCCTTTCCACATGCCTGAAACACCGAGGGCTGAAATTGCTTTTCTTCTGGTGGGCCAAATTTGTCTCCTGAGCTACAAATATCTTTCTGCGATTGTGCTGGTGGTCCTGATAGCAGACTCAACACACCCTCAAGCTGAACTCATTGTCTGCACCCAGGCATACATTCCTTCTGGGTTCTCTGTCCTGGTTAAATGACATCCACTTGCAACATTTTAACACTGAACTCATTGTCTGCACCCAGGCATACATTCCTTCTGGGTTCTCTGTCCTGGTTAAATGACATCCACCCGTAACATTTTAGATAGTTTATCTTTGCATGGAAACACCTGGATCTGTTAGCTCCCTCCTGAGACGTGGCATGCAAGTGTTTGCCTCCTCAGTGGAAGTCGGATTTCTCTTACTGTCTCTGTTGGACTCTTCCTACAGGTGCCTAACTAATGTGACCTCCCCTCCTGTTCTCCTCTCCAAGGTTTTCAACACTGACTCCAGAGCAACTCTAAAAACGACAAATGAAGCCAGGTGGTGGTGGCCCACGCCTTTAATCCCAGCACTCGGGAGGCAGAGGCAGGCGGATCTCTGTGAGTTCGAGGCCGGGCTGGACCGACAGCCTCCAAAACAATACAGAGAAACCCTGTTTCGTAAAATCAAAAAAAAATACAAATGACTGATACATTTGAAAGCCCTTGAGGACTCTCAGGTCACTAGCGGGACACATCTCAAATAGCCCCACGTGTCTGGGAAGCCACATCCTTCCTGGCTTATAAATCCTGTCTGGAGCTGTATCTCCTCTGCTTCCTCTCAGTTCCTGAATTCCAATACTGTTTATTCCAGTCTCCGCCATCATACCCGCTTAGGTTACTCCCTGCAATGCCCTTCTGGTTTTTTTTTTTTTGTCTGCCTACTCGTCAATATTAGGCCCACTAAAATGTCTCATCTCCCACAAAGCCCTTTGGTGTATCGCACTTGCTCAGAGTAGAATTCAGACGGCTCGCCAAGAGCTGTCAGTCACGAAGAAAGCCACGCGCCTCACCCCTTTCTTGGGTGTGCAGCAGAGTGGTAAGAAAGGCCATTGCCAACGCACTTGACCTTTGCCCTGGTCTGCACGTATTCACATCCACGGACGCTGAGATACAATTCTCTGATTACGAAGGTTTGCGTTACTCACCTTCGAATTCTCGGTCGCCAACACCATAGCCCACGTACCGTCAGCTAGGAACTAAACTTTCCTGGACATCTGGTAGAATGAGGGGTTGGGTGACATCTTCAGCACTCTGTGTGTGAAAGGACTAGGCCACGGGGCACGCAATGCATTTAGAACTACGGTCCAGAAGGGACAGGCTTTGTGCCTTCTAGGTGACCCACACCCAGGACACCAATGAAAACAGGCTGACTGAGAGCCATGTGCTAACGGTGGTAGGCAGTACAGAAAAACACAGCCGATTCCTCCCAACTGCTTTCGGTACACACGAGGTATTTTTGCTCTTGACGGAAAATCTCAGTGGGCTTGGATCCAGCCGCATGGAGTAGACTTTATTTTTTTGTCAACGGAGGAGAGGCTTGGCTACTTCGGCACGATCTGAAACATGCCTGTGGAAGATAAATCGGTGCGTGGTAGCTAAAATATCCAAGTCTAGATCAGTAGGAAAACTCCATCCTCTCTTATTTATGTATTAGGGGATACGCTTGCCATGCAGCAGCAGGTCTTCCAACTGAGCAGCTAAGTACATAGTTTCACAGACCAGAGATCCCAGACTCTCTGGGAAATTCCAGTTCAGGCATGTCACAATAAGCACAGGGAGTTTTACAGCCATTCTAGCTCTTCCTGTTATTTCTGGGCCACTTTGGGGTATGTACGAATGTGTGCGTGTGCGTGTGTATATGTGTGTGTGTGTGAGTGTGCACATGCACCCTCCCCCCAGCCCCCTTCCCCCTTCCCCTCCCCCCTCCCCTGCCCCTGTGCATATGTATGTGCATGTGGGTGGATTGGTGTTTGTTTTAACATCCCCAACCTGGTTTTATCTAGAAATTCTGTTGCTATATGCCATCGTCTGGTGTGTAGAGTACATTGTGGGAAGGTAAGCTTCAGAAATACAGGGCATATACAGGTCCTTTATTCCTGATCCGTAGTTGCCTCTTCAAAGTCGCATTGTTAGACGTATTGCTACCAGAAATGGGATTTACTACACGGCTCTTGTTTTGAGCCCGGGGATCAAAGGACTAGACACAGCTCTCCTCAAGCAGCTCTCCTGGGAACACGTCTTCTCCTGCTCTTCTACAGTGGGCACTTGGGGAACCCGGGAGCAGCCCAAGTTCCAGCCTTACAGGACGAGCACTCACTTTCAGACGTGGCCAGCATCCTTTGTGTTCACGGGCAGATGCCCGTGGTGCTGTTTTCAGTAGCGCTGACAGGCCGGCCGTGCTGGCCGTACTTGGGCCAGCGTAACTGGGTTCTTTGGGAGAGACTCCAGTAAGTATGCTCGAAAAACAGATACGGTCGGTGGCTTTGGGTACATGGCAGAGAGAAGTTTGCACGCTGAAACAAAGTGCTGTTCAGACTTGTAGACGTCATCACGCTCCCACTGGGACAAATGAACCCCGGGAGGTGCCATCGTGGTCTGCGGCGTGGGAGCCGGGGCGGTGACACTGAGTACAGCCAGAGTCCTCGGCACACATGAAGGCGCTGTTCCAAAGAGGCAAGGTAGCTTCCAGCGAAGCAGAGAAGCCTCTGTGTTCGGAGGTTACAATGCTGAATGCTAGCTGTGTTACCTCCAAACAGCACCACGCTGGCAAATCCCACTCATTTAACCACAGGTTTAGGAAAAAAAAAAAAAAGAAGAAGCAGATCTCATAAATCCTTATAAATGTTGCATAGTCACCAGTATTCTCAACGTGCCAGGGGCGTTTGGGACTGGGAGACGGAAGAGTTAGGAGTTTAACCTGGTACCGATTAGCTGGAAGAATTTGAATGAGTCATTCAAATTCTCTGGGCTTCTTGTCTTCTTATCCACGAACAAAGGTCTGTGTGCGGGTGTGCTGTGGGATCCTCTCCACTTGGACGCTAGTCTCCTTCCCTGTGTAGTCCATACTCTGTGTTCATCATTGCTTGCATCAACACAGAGCAAACCTCCTGCTCTAAGCCCTGGGAGAGCAATACGATAAAGCTTATAGTTTATCCATATCGAAGACAAACTCCATGAGAGGAAGGGCTGTGCCTTCCCTATCTGAATTCGGAATGTCCAGCAAGGGTTTTTGTTTTGTTTTGTTTTTAAAGTTTGAATAAATTAGCACATGGTTGAATAATTTCTAGTTAGGGTGATGGCTGAGACCCATTGCCCAGCCATTTCCTGAGTCCTCTTACAAAAGAGGAGGGGGCCATGACACTAGTTTTCTTCAACTGGATATGAACTCAAGGGGCTTTGCGTGCTTCTCACGACGTGTGGATGTCCCTTCTCAACCCTATTGAGAGGGGTCTGGAGATGATGGCAGAGTTCTTGGGTCCACAAACGATGTCTGTGTGCAACAGAATTCCAGTTTTCCATTTACATCAAAGTTTGAAGAACGAGAAAATTCCTTGACACAAAACTGGGAACTGATTACTGTGGAAGTCCTTTCCTCCAGTGAATATCTGGAGAATAAAAGATCAAAAACCAAAGCAGGGAAGTGTGCCGGGAGGGCTGGGGGTACAAGCCTGGTCAAGTCTTACACTCACTTCTAAGAGAAGCAATTGAACTCGATGGGCTCTGGAAAAGTTAAATGTATTTTTAATGGTGACGTAAAAATGGCTCCTATCGGTATGATGCCCTGCAGTGTTCTGAGGCATGCATATAATTCATTGCATAGTGTTAGAGTCAGGTTAAAATCCCTTCCCAAACATTTATCACTTCTTTGTGATGAGAACAGGCAAAATCTTTCTTTCCCTTCTTCCCCTTCTTCCTCTTCCTCCCCTTCTTCCCCTCCTCCTCCTCCTTTTTCTTCTTCTAAAATGAGCTATATTGCTGTTGTCTCCAGCCACCCTACTGGGCAACAGCAATTTTAGTGACGCCCTTGTGATACGGAAAATGCAACCCAGCATTGTGATGCTCAGACTCCTAATCTTGCTTTAGCGACCAGAGAACCACAGTTGAGGAAAACTAAACATCTTCCTCCCTAGAAGTGGGATGAATCAGTTGTCGGTGAGCTCCAAAGCCTGTGTTTTTCTCTGGAACAGCCACGCCTGGCCTCATGCTCATCATAGTGCAGCAGAGTGGGAAACCTTCCTCCTGCCAGACTGGCCTCTGTTGGCCCGGAGGGGACTCCTTTACACTGGGTCACGAAGACACTTGGTGGAGAGTGCTTTGTTCTCTGGGTCAGAGCAGACATCTGGCCTTCAGGCCCAGAGTGTTACAGACTTTTCTCCTGGAGCAGGAAGGTTCCACGGCGGAACTCACATGTTGTGGTCACAGCCTCAGCACCCGAAGCCTGCTCAAGCCTTGAACACAGAACTGTGGGTGACAACCCTGACCTTCCTAGGCGGTGGAGAACAAGTTGGTCACTGTCTCTCCTTCTCCATAGACGGTCCAGGACAGGTGGGAGGGGAGGTATGAACCCTTATGGGGGACCAGAGATGGTTGTGGACCTTTCTTGTGGGGGCAGAGGCTTGGAGTCCTTCTTGTAAGTGTACAGTTACATAATGGCGTGAAGAAGGATGAGTCACCATCACTACAAGTTGACGGGGCACACACACACAACTTAGAATTTACAGGAGGCTCCTCTTGACGGAGTTGTGCGTGCGAATTAGCTGAAAACAAACAGACAAAAACAAAACAAAACAAAAAAACAACAACAACAAAAGTCCAGAATGCCCACTCCAAGCTCACATTCCCAAACTTGGAAGTTTGCCCTGGAGGCAGAACCAGCCGAGGCAAACCCAACAGAATTTGGATTTAGTTCTGGGAGAACTGGTCTTGTCCACTGGGGTCAGACGACAGACAGCCAGGATGAAAGTTGGGAGGCTTCACACTTCAGAAGGTTAGCCTTCCCAGCCTCACTGGCTGTGGAATCAGCAGACACCCGAACTGCCCTCCATCCCCAGCAGGCCGGCTGGCCAGCCCTAGCTGCCTGCAGGGGAGGGAAAGGGCCTGGCGAAAGCCTGAATCTGGAGAGAGAACCACCCAGTGATATTTCAGCATGATGGATTTCTCCCTGGGACCCGCAGGCTCAGAGAAGGCAGGGTTGCAGCCATCAAGGGCAGAGACACTTCCAACACCTAGACCTGGCGGCTGGGCCTGGCTCGGTGGTCTCCCGGAGAGCTGCCCTGCTGAGTTTATTTTGGCAGTCTGTTTTGAATTTACAGCGCTGCCTCTTTAGGAGGGTATTTTGAGATGCTCTGCCAACCTGCAAGGGCTCCAAGTAGCTTTTGTTTCTGTACTCACACAGATGAGGAGCTGAACTAATTGAGAGAGTGACCCAAATTTGTGAGTATCACAAAGTATCACACTTGGCCTGGATTCCTGTAGCTTTCGAACGCCGCTGTGTGCTCCTCCATTTGGAAGTCTTTTCTTTCTTTCTTTCTTTTTCTGGAGCCCTTTTGAAAACGCCCCAGCCACACAGAATCAGCAAATAAGCAATGGGGTCCCCTCTTGAATAGTCCGCAAAGAGGTTCAGGCGCGGAAAGTCTTCTAGTGGCTTTTGTTCATAGAAACACAGCTTGGCAAAACAATTGCTGTTTTCTTCCTTTGTTCAGAAACAGCACAGTTCAGCCTTGCTCCAACATTTCCCTCCAACGGAAATGATTTGGATGTCCCAGGGTCGGTCTACCCAAGGTTGTTGAGAGCAGAGATTTGCTTCGCAGCCTTGAGATAGTTGTGTGTTTTTAACTCCTCCAAGGATAGTTTGCTCACCCAGAGCCCTCCCAGCTATTGTCAGAATTTCCAGGAGAAAAGGAGAGGGGAGTTTTCCCTTTGCCCTCCTGCTTCTCTTGTTGTCCTCACTTATACTAAGACCTGGGAGGAGGCCTTTGAAGTAACAGGCAGAGCGTGCGGACGCTACCCCGGGGGCCTGTGATTGGTCAACTCACCTAAAAATGAGCATTTTCCATTTGGTTTCTAGACCCCCTCTCTCTTTTTTTCCTGTTTTCAGCTTCCAGTCTCCTTTATGACACACGGATGCGACAGAAAGATTTTGATTCCCTCTTTGGGAATTCTGCTTGTCATAAAGAGAAGTTGTGAAAAGGAAAAGGAAATCTATTCCCTGGGTAGAAGTGTAAGCAAGCAGTGGTCAGGCAGTGGGCAGCTTGGGTGTGTGTGTGGGGGGCCGGGGGGAGCACAACACTGGCCTGCTGGGGAGCACAGCCGGCTGCCGGGACAGAAGGCTTCAGGCCCTGGCTTACCAGTGTACCTCCAGCTACAAGTTCCCCGGAGGAGTGCCTGGCTGGGATCCCTCTCTCTGGCTGAACTCACCAGCAGGCTGGATCAGGAGAGCAGCACCCAGGATCGGCTGTGGCTTCTTCGTAGGAATAACCGGGGTGGTTTGTGATTGCAAATGTGTTGAGGGACTGTAGGGTAGGCTAAAGTCAGGATAAAAGGGAAATTTGGAGAGGAAAGGGAGACAAAGGAGAGGAGGAAGGAAGAAAAGGAGGAAGAAGGAAGGAAATAGGAAGGACAAAGGAAGGAAGGAGGAAGAAGGAAGGAAGTAGGAAGGACAAAGGAAGAAAGGAGGAAGAAGGAAGGAAGGAAAGAGGAAGTAGGAAGTAGGAAGGACAAAGGAAGGAAGAAGGAAGGGAGGAAAGAGGAAGTAGGAAGTAGGAAGGAAGGGAGGAGGAAGGAGTGAGGAGGAATGTCCACAGTGCCTCTGGGCTAGCTGGTCTGAGAGCTCAGGCCTCAGAGCGCTCAAGGCTTCTCAGACGATTGCAGACCCTTAGTGAAACGCTGGCCTGCCCTGTTACCTGGCAGCATGCACTCAGGCAGCACCTTGGCCAGCCCAGAGATCTGTGAGAACCACGCGGGTGCAAAGGACCCCTTTAAAGGACTGAGCCCTGCCTGCTTACTCTCTGTCTTACTCTCATCATCTCATCCTCTCTTTACTCTCTTCCTCTCTTACTTCTCTCTCTCTCTCTCTCTCTCTCTCTCTCTCTCTCTCTCTCTCTCTCTCTCTCTTATCTTACCTCCCTCTCTCAGCTCTGCACAGGTTGGTTACCCCTCACCCCCTTTCCCTTCCCTGTCCACCAATAAAACTCCACGTGGGACGCTGACTCACGGTCTGTGTCTCGTTACTGAGTAAGCCTAGACATTTTAACAACACGTAGAGCTCAGAGGTGGTTCCTGAGGTGCACAACTGGTTCCTGCTCCCTTCCCTTCCCCTTCCCTCTGATCCCTTTTCCTTCCCTCCCCTCCTCTTCCTCTCCCTCCTCTTCCTCCCCTCCTCTCTCCTCTCCTTCCTTTCCCTCCCCTTACCCTCTCCTCCTATTCCTTTCCCTCTCCTCCCCTCCCTCCCTTCCCCTCCCTTCCCCTTCCCCTCCCTCCTCTCCCCTCCTCTTCATTTTTCTTCCCCTTCCCCCTTTCTCTTCCATTTCCATTTAGCGGTTGACTTTGTATCTCTCCTCCAGGAAAACGATGATGGGCCGCCATCGTAGGGCTCCGAATCTGAATAATTTCTAGGAAAAGAATGTGGTGTTTAGGCCAACAGCATCAGCCTCTGTAGGAGGAAGTCTGATGCCGCCATTAAACATGTGACTTACTAAGTCTATGCTGCCATTAAACATGTGACTTACTAGAGGCGCATTCAGATGAGGTAATAAAAGGGCGGTTTACCACACCGCTAACCACACCCACTTTAGGCAGGACTAAAGACGTATACGGCTGGACGTAAAGACGTATAGGTACGTAGGCGGAACTACGTCACTAGCCAAGCCCACTTTTGGGCATGGCTAGGGGCGTTACGGGGGAAGGCATAAAAGACAGCGCACAGGAAGTCTCGCTCTCTTTTCCTGGAGTTCGGCTTCCGGTCCAGTCGCTAGCGGAGATCTGCTGGGCTTCTCGGGGTTTGGTATCTTGTGAGTAATTTTCTATATAAAATACTTAGCCTTATTTTCAGTAATTGTGTGTCGCGTATCGTTACAGCGTCAATAAAGCCAACACACAGGAGGCTATATTCATTATGAAGCTGCTGGCCTTGTTTGTCTCTTACTGGCTAGCTCTGCTTTAAGTAATTACCCCATAATTGTTAATCTAAGTATGTCTCTTACCGGAGAATAGTTCCAGGCTTCCTACCCCCAATGGCGTTACATGTTGACCCCTTGTCTTTCTCCTTCCCAGAATCCTCCTGGACTCCTAGCCCCACCTATCTAGATTCCTATTGGCCAGCAGTAATTTATTGACATATACACAGGACTTCCACAACATCTCCTCTTTTCTGTTTAAACAAAAAGAAAGGTCTTAACTTTAACACAGTCAAATTGTATATAACAGAACAGTTATCAAATATGAACATAGTTACAATATTTTAGCAAGATTTAAAGAAAATATCATCCATCCCATCCTTGTGAGTCCAAAGTTCCATATGTAGCTTATCTTTTATCATAACTAAGGAAAACTATAATTATAACTATCTGTCTTCAACTCCATCAAAGACCACAGAAGGATAATATATAAACACTAGGATTGACAGAGACATCTTACTGCCTGGACAGTCACCCGAAGTTCCTCTGTAACGTTGGGGCATCCATCTTCAGCCCATAGGCCACAATGTGTCTGGAACACTTCTCAGCAGAGCAGGAAATTTCAAACTGTCCATCTGCACTGGAAGTCTATCATTCATTTTTCTTTGTCCTGCAGAAAGTCTCGCGGACTCTTCCATGAAGCAGGAACCCTGTAAGACTGAGTTCAGCATTCACTTTCCTGTAGGTCCTGCATGTCCAGATGATACAACAACAGTCAAACAATCTAGGCAAGAGCAGTTTCTTGCCCAAATGGCTAATCTTGCCATGTTGAAAGCAAACTTTATAACGAGTTTCTTCGATGCCCATCTTCCTCTCAGACGTAATTGGTGCTGCCAGGAGCAGACATTTCTCATTGTCAAGACAAACCCTAAACCATTTTAAATGCCATGTTCTGAAGGTCTTTGAGAGGTTTGAAGACTGTCCATCTCAAATATATTTCTGTATATCTAGAAACCTAACTTATGTAACTAGAAATTCTATTATAAGTAACTATCTATAGTCTGTATTCAATTATGCATTACGTTGTAAAAGATCAGTATAAGCACAATACTTAATCAAGAGGAGAAATATAAGCATCACAAAATTGACCTTGAATGGAGCTTCCAATGGGCTACTGCCCTCAGCTCTGAAAAAGCTGACTCTGTTATTACACACCTCTTAGAGGTAATGGCTGTTATGGGTATACCTAAAACAATAAAAACTGACAATGGTCCAGCATATGTCTCCAGTAAATTGGAACAATTCTTCAAATATTATAATATAAAACATGTAACTGGTATACCTTACAATCCCACAGGACAAGCAATAATTGAAAGGTCTAACCGAACCTTAAAGGAGATGCTTCATAAACAGCCAGGGAAAACAAAGACACCTAGACACAGGTTACACAATGCTTTACTAACGTTGAATTTTCTTAATGCTGATGAAAAAGGACAAACTGCAGCAGAAAGACACTGGACTACAGAGAAGACTTCTGAACTGAACCAACCGGTGTATTTTAAGGATGTTATGACCCAAAAGGTCAGAAGGATCGTGAGGCCCCGCTTTCACGGTCTGTATTCGTACTGAAAATCAAGATCAAGCGAGCTTTTGCCCTTCTGCTCCACGGGAGGTTTCTGTCCTCCCTGAGCTCGCCTTAGGACACCTGCGTTACCGTTTGACAGGTGTACCGCCCCAGTCAAACTCCCCACCTGGCACTGTCCCCGGAGCGGGTCGCGCCCGCCCGCGCGCGCGGACGGGCGCTTGGCGCCCAACGTGGGGCAATTCAGATGCCTCCAGTCGAATCAGGTGAAGTCAAGGAAGTGGATCCTCATTCTCTTTCGGAAGCAGTTGAAGATTGCTGTCAGGAAATCCCTTGTTCTCTGGAAAACTCGAACATTACTGTTAACAAAGAAATATTTTAACTTTCATATGTAAGCATACAGAAGAGGTGACAATAGGGAAGATGGAAAACCTGGAGGAAATTAGACTTTTCAGAAAAAGAAATCCATAGATAACAGTCCCTCATTTTTTATTTCTTCTGTCTTATATCAATGGCTCTTTGATATAATACAGAAATTCTGAATTGTATTTAAATAATATGCTTGGGTTTAGAGTAGGAGAGCCAATCCAACTCCAAAGCCAGCTTCAGTTAAATGAATGGGAACTGAGGTATGTGAAGAAATAAAGATAAAGGTGTACTATGAAAAAGCAATATAGAGAGATTTAGACTTTGATACCACACAGTGTGTGTTTGATGGTCCTCAGGGTAGCTATTCATTCTTCTACAGGAATCCATGTGTCCAGTATTCTTTGCTGAGTTTACCTGTGAATACAAAAAACAAAACACTTCTCTTTCCTTTTAGGAGGTTACTTTACCCATGGTGGACTATGAATTTGTAGATGGGATGTTATCTTCCTCCTCCTGAGATGTTTTCTGTTCTGATCGAATTTTAATTAATTTTGATGGAATCCAAACCTTTTCTTCTCCTGTGGAAACAAAAGCATAACCCCTTCCCCAACGTAACACATATCCTGGTTTCCAGACTGAGGTCATAACATCCTTAAAATACACCGGTTGGTTCAGTTCAGAAGTCTTCTCTGTAGTCCAGTGTCTTTCTGCTGCAGTTTGTCCTTTTTCATCAGCATTAAGAAAATTCAACGTTAGTAAAGCATTGTGTAACCTGTGTCTAGGTGTCTTTGTTTTCCCTGGCTGTTTATGAAGCATCTCCTTTAAGGTTCGGTTAGACCTTTCAATTATTGCTTGTCCTGTGGGATTGTAAGGTATACCAGTTACATGTTTTATATTATAATATTTGAAGAATTGTTCCAATTTACTGGAGACATATGCTGGACCATTGTCAGTTTTTATTGTTTTAGGTATACCCATAACAGCCATTACCTCTAAGAGGTGTGTAATAACAGAGTCAGCTTTTTCAGAGCTGAGGGCAGTAGCCCATTGGAAGCCTGAGAACGTGTCTATAGTATGGTGTACATATTTCAAACTGCCAAATTCTGGGAAGTGAAATACATCCATTTGCAAAAGTTCATTTCTGTGAACACCTTTAGGATTACAACCTGCTGGTAATGGAGTTTGATTGTACAATGAGCAACTGGGACAATTTCTTACTATTTCTTTGGCTTGTTGCCAGGTGATAGAAAAATCCTTCTTTAAACCTTTGCTGTTAACATGGTGTTTCTTATGAAATTCTGAAGCTTCCAACACATTACCTACTAATAAACGATCAATTTCATCATTGCCTTGTGCCAGAGGACCTGGCAGACCTGTATGGGATCTGATGTGTGTTATATATATAGGATGAGTCCTGTTTCTGATGATTTCCTGCAATTGTAAAAACAACGAGGTTAATTCTGTATTATCAGGAACAAATTCTGCAGTCTCAATGTGCAGGACAACTCTTTCTGCATACTGAGAATCCGTGACTATATTGAGAGGCTCTGTAAAGTCTTTAAGTACCATGAGAATGGCATATAACTCTGCCTTTTGTACAGAGTTGTAAGGGCTTTGAACTACTTTACTTATATTTCCTGATTTATACCCTGCTTTACCTGATTTGTTTGCATCCGTGTAGAAGGTAAGAACTCCAGAAATAGGTGTTTGCCTCACGATACGTGGAAGAATCCAAATTGTTTTCTTTATGAATTTGATTCTCTCTGTTTTGGGATAGTTATTACTAATACTTCCCAAAAAGTCACTGCAAGCTATTTGCCAATACTCATTATCCTTCCATAAGGAGGAAATTTCCTCATTCGTTAACGGTACAATAATTTCAGCTGGGTCTTTCCCAGTCAGTTGACGAAGCCTTAATTTACCTTTTAATATCAAATCAGATATCTTTTCTATATATGTTTTCAATTTTTTATTCTGTTTATGTGGCAGAAATACCCATTCTAGAATGATGTCGTCCCTCTGCATTAATATTCCTGAGGGGTATTCTCTAGATGGTAAAATAACCAGAATACAGTCCAGATTTGGATCCACACGGTCCACATGTGCTTCTAATATTCTCTTTTCTACCCATTCTAATTCTTTTTCAGCCTCAGCTGATAGTACTCATGGGCTGTTTAGGTCTTTATCTCCTTTTAAAGCCATTTTCAGGTGTTTTAAATCATGCCCTTCTACACCAATAATCGTCTGTAATTGAGAGATTTCTCCTAATAGTTTTTGAAGATCATTAAGAGTCCGGTAACGATCTCTTCTGATCTGTACTTTCTGTGGTCTAATTTTCTGAGCATCTATTTTATAACCTAAATAGTTAATAGAATCTCCTCTTTGTATTTTTTCTGGGGCAATTTGTAATCCCCAGCGAGGCAAAATTTCCTTTACTGCCTCAAACATCTTTTCCAAAGTATCCTTATTTGAATCAGACAATAATATGTCATCCATATAATGATATATTAACGAATGTGGAAATTTTTTACGAATTATTTCTAGAGGTTTATTCACAAAATATTGACACAAAGTTGGACTGTTTAACATACCTTGACGTAGTACCTTCCACTGGAATCTCTGTACCGGACGGGAATTATTATAGGTAGGTACTGTGAAGGCAAACTTTTCTCTGTCGTTTTCTTGTAACGGTATGGTGAAGAAACAATCTTTTAAGTCTATAACTATAATTGGCCAATCCTTAGGAATTAGAGAAGGTAATGGCATCCCAGGTTGTAGAGACCCCATAGGCTGAATTACCTTGTTGATGGCTCTAAGATCAGTAACCATTCTCCACTTACCAGACTTCTTCTTGACAACAAAAACAGGCGAATTCCACGCACTAGTTGATTCCTCAATGTGTCCAGCATCTAGCTGTTCCTGAACTAACTTCTCCAAAGCCTCTAACTTCTCAGATGTCATAGGCCATTGACCCACCCAGACGGGTTCATCTGTCAGCCATTTTAATGGTAGAGCTTTTGGTTGCTCTGTAGGTTTGGCACTAGCATCTTGCTTCTGCACAGCCTGTACGTTTGGCATCTGTTTTCTGTACTGTCTTACTATATTCTTACTACCACTAAGAGCTTGTCTATAATTCCTAGCTGATACAGGAGGAATTTTAATCTGCGTATTCCATTGCTGGAGTAGATCACGACCCCAGAGGTTTATAGCAATATCTGCAACGTATGGCTTTAACCTTCCTCTCTGTCCTTCTGGCCCAATAAAGTCAATCCATCTAACGCTCTGTTTAACTTCAGATAGGGTTCCAATCCCTAAGAATTGAACATTAACCTCTTTTAAAGCCCAGTTTTGTGGCCAGGACTGCTGATTAAGGATAGTGACGTCACTTCCGGTGTCCAGTAATCCGTAAATCACCCTATTATTTACCTTAACCGGAAGTTTGGGTCTATGATATTGTATAGAAGTTTGCCAATATATATGTTTTGTATCTCCTCCTGATGTAATTGATTCATCCTCTGGAGCT
Organism: Mesocricetus auratus; assembly: GCF_017639785.1. Classification (NCBI taxonomy): domain Eukaryota; kingdom Metazoa; phylum Chordata; class Mammalia; order Rodentia; family Cricetidae; genus Mesocricetus; species Mesocricetus auratus. Next base: position 4,068,766 of record NW_024429180.1, read on the forward strand.
AATGTATTATCCAGTGCCGTATTATTTACAATGGGCAGTGGATCTTCTAATTGTCCTGGGAGAGGCTGTCCTCCACTGTCACTGGGAATGACCAGATAATCTTCCTCTTCGGGGCTCCATGGAGCCCCGGAAGCCCGTTTCCCTGCTGTAAAGATCTACCTTGTCTGTATATTGTGGAAAAGCATTCATCAGTCCAATGGCGCCCCTTCCCACACCTCCTGCATAGACCAGGAGGCTTAGGCCTTCTGTTTGATACATTCCTGGTAAAAGCATTATTTCTAGGAATGCGTTGTCTACAGTTCCTACTAAGATGTCCTATTCTACCACAGTTAAAGCATTTTGCATCTTTACGCCTATTTAAATTCTTTGAGATTGCCTTCCCTACCCATGCCTCTATATCATCACAGGTAGGGTATTTGGCATCCTGGTGCCTCCTCAAACCTGTAGAAATAGCTTCACCTACCCAAGCTCCTGTATCCTGACTTTTACATTCCAGGTTCGCTGTATGCAGGACCCATTCCTCCAAAGGCGCTGATCTTATTTTTAATGGCCAAATCACCTGCCTGCATTGAGGATTCGCGTTCTCATACGCCAAAGATTCTATAAGGAGACGCCTGGATTCTGGGTTCGCTACCTGTACCTCTACTGCTCTGGATAATCTCTCTAAAAATTCAGTGAACCTTTCCCTTGGGCCCTGTAATACCTTGGTGTAGGGTTGCATTATCTCTCCTGTTTCACAAACCTTATCCAAGGCATTTAAAGCAGCTGTACGGCACAAAGACAACATGTGCTCGTCATATGCAGATTGAACCTGCGTGTCAGCGTAAGGACCCTCCCCAAGAATCTTGTCTTGGGGTACTTCATGACCGTTCTGCAATTCCTGAATCTCAATTGCTTTTGCTTCTTGCCTCCACAAAGCTCTCCATTGAATTTGGCAAGAATTTTCGAGTACTGCAGAGGCTAATTGGGCCCAGTCTTTTGGGGTTACTTTATTTACAGTAGCCCATGAGGTTAGGAGCTCTCTGACAAAGGGAGAATGAAGACCATACATGACAATGGCCTCCTTAATATTTTTTAGATCCTTCATCTGTATAGGCTCCCAGTGATAAGCAATGGGACCATTTGATTGTTTTTTCGTTGCTGGTTTTTCTGATACAGATACTGGAAAAACCATAGGGGAACGCATAGCAACCTTAGGGAAATCATTCCGGCATTTGAGAAGCTTTGGGAAACTCCTGTCCTGACCTGTTGCCTGTATTTCTGATTCTGAAGTATCAGATTGAGCGTCTTCTAAATCCTGCAGTCTATTCATCATTGTTTCTCTGAGCTCTTGAAGTTCTTGGGACAAATGATTTTCTAAGGATGTCATGGAATCTTTCATTTTCTTACATTCATCATTTACATGTGATTCCAAATTTCTAATATTCTCATCCTTAGCAAGTACCTCAATAGCATGTAAACTGCCTTCAACAAATGATATTCTATCAGTTAGTTTACCATTGCTCTCAGACATGGAACAATTCTTTTCTGCTAGCATTTCAATTTTATGTTCCAGTCTTTGTAATTTGCTAGTGAAATCATCAAACATGGAACCGTGTTTGTCGTTAAATGTTTCCACATTATGTTCCAATTTTTCAATTCTATCTATGGAACACATTTTTCCTGAAAATAATTCAATTTTGTGTTCCGTCTCTTTAAACCTGTTCGTCAGACCTACATTATCATTTTTAATATCCTGAATATTTTCTACCAACCCTTTCTTACTCTCCTGCAATGAATTTTGCATTTCCTGAATCCTTTGTATTAAGATTTCAAAACTATCCTGCGATGACTGCATGACCTGTATAAGTTTATTCCTATTTTTGAGCCATTTCATTAACAAAATTATATTGATTATGAAGCTAATAATCACCATCGTGGGTAGGAAGTACCTTTCAGGTAGGTCCTCAACCCTTTCTAAAATCCCATCCATACAAAAAACAAGAAAATTCTTAACATCCTGCATCATAGTGTTAGCTGTTGACATTGTATAAAGCAGTTACGTTTGTTACCAATGGAGTAATTCAGGCCAAAATCAACAGGCTGCCAGTGAAAGAGCACGTGGCCGGAGTCAGCTGGCCGCCAGTAAAACAGCACGTGGCCGCGAGAGAAACCTTGGAATTCCGCCTAACCTTACCGGCAGGTAGAAGGTGCTGGTTCCTGGCGGCAGGAATCGTGCCTTGCCGAGCGAAGTAGTGAGGAACTTAGCGAAAGGAGAGTCCACGTGTGCCTGGTCGGGCCAAGAGAAGCCGCTTTTCCGGGGCGCCTGGATCCGGATTTCAATCCCGCTCCCGACACCAAACTGTTGGCTTTATTGACGCTGTAACGATACGAGCCTCCCCTGGACCCCTTTTAAAATGCGGGCTCTTAGGCCCCACTTATGCCTAGGAAAGGGAAGTCCAGGAGTCAGAGGCTAACAGCCATGTTCTAGCAAAGCCTTCCATGCAGTTGACCAAGTTTGAGAACCACTGCAGTAGAAGGATCCAGAATAAGAAGCAAGCTGCAGACACACTCGGTCCCTCCACAGAGCTTCTGGAACCCCCAGAAGCAGTCACTACTGGCAAGTCAGACTTTCCAAATGGCATTCTGGGTTCTGCATGAGTTTCTCCAGCAAGCCTTTCTAAACTTATCACGTGCTGCCAAATGGTCAGAATATTAACTCGGTTGGCTAGGGAGCACCACAGATGGAAACACAGCTAGAGGTAGTCCTTAAGACTCTAAGAACATGATTATGCTGGATTATGCAGTAACGTTTGTATGCAAACATATAATGTTCCTACGCCCCACACTCCGGCAGCCTCTCCTCTAAGCCCCGCCCCCTCACATTTGTCCCTCTTCCCCCAGTTTATCTCTACTTTCCTGTCTCTCGTGCAAATAGGAGTTTGTATGTCTGTGAAGCCCAGCAAAGATGATGGTCGATTCAATAGGGAATATAATGTATTTATTTTTGCCAGGACAAGGAACTCACACTCAAAAGGCTGGAGGGCCAGAAGTGCGTCCATCTTCCAGAGGAAGAAGGCAAAGCAGAGAGAGTCATTTCTCTTTCACTTCCTTTTATCTCCCCCTGTGCTAATTTCCTTATCTCTGCCCTTATGGGGGTGAAGAGTTTTGTGGGGCTCACCCCTACAGCCCAGGACCCATAACTGAGAGAAAACAGGCAATGCATAATGATCTCCAGCATTCATTCTTCCTGGATGACAAAAACTCACATTGTGCGTATCAGATGCGTTAGACCTGTTCATCCCTCTGTTGTCGGACGGCCTGGCTGGTTCCAAAACTTAGTGTTTTGTGAACAGATGCTGGACCGTGAGTGTGCAAGTGTCCAACTTGGCCCTTTGGGTGGGTCTGCTTTTCACTCATTTGGTTTTTTTTCTTTTTAATTTGAAACGTATACATTGGGGAGGGGTATGGGGCCTCAATATGTAGCTCTGGCTGGCCTGAAAACTTGTTATGTAGACCAAGCTGGTTTCAAATTCACAGAAATTCTCCTGCCTCTGCCTGCTAGGTGCTGAGATTAAATGTGTGTGACACCACACCTAGCTTTTTAAAAATGAAATAGAATCACTTCCTCCTCCTATGCCCTTTTCTCAAATTAGCAGGTTTTCTTTGATTATTAATGGTATACACATATTTGTAAGTGTTGTACAGATATCTCACCTACTGAGTATGCTTTTATTTGTGATATATGGTTTCAGGGCTGACTACTTTGTATTGGATAATCAACTGGGGGTTGGTGGTCCTTTTTTTTCTTTTTAGGAAATAGAGGCAATTTTTAAAAATTCCAGGTGATGACTTAGGTAAGACCTTTTTAGAGGTTCTTTTTTTTTTTTTTTTAACAGAGTCATTTTCAAACAGGTCTCGGGAGGGACTTGAGATGACACCGTTTTTTGTAAGATCCCAGAAGATGTGGCTCTGAGTTGCAGGTCTCTGGAGTCTCTCCAGCTGTAATCCTTCCCAGCCTGTGTTTAGCCAAAGTCGCTGTGTCCATGAGCAGGGACGTGTATGTACTAGACTTTGTGGGACAGCCTCTCTTCCCATCTTCCCCACGCCAGAGCCTGGGCCTTCCCCGAGGCCAGGTGTGATGCTTCCTCCTCCTCCTCCTCCTCCTCCTCCTCCTCCTCCTCCTCCTCCTCCTCCTCCTCCTCCTCCTCCTCCCCCAGACAGAGCCTGTTTGCCTGATTTACGTCACTCTCTCCCTATCTGGGTTCACTTGGCCAGTGCTCTGGCTCTCAGCCGTATTTGCCTGTTTGTGTTCCTGGGGTCAGAGCAAGTATCCCGTTCTTTCTCAGTCACCCCCTGCCTCCTCGCATCTCACACAACCCGTGGTACCCAGAAGTAGCCAATGCGTATACTGATCTTGCTGAGTTGAGGGGGATTGAGTGCAGGCACAACCATCTGACCGGTTTTCCAAGTACTGTAAGCAACTCCAGCATCACAAACCCCCACCGGCAACAGTACAAATACCACAGGCGGGACGGGTTGCCGGTTTCAATGATTTGGTGACCGAAGAGTCTGCGTCACACATACTGAAATCCACAAAGACAAACGATGCTGAATTTCATACTCCCTGGCACCTGTCGGCCATGCCATGAGTATTTGTGGGTTGACCATTGATAGGAACATTTCCAGACAAAAGGTCTAAAGTCTTCTTTCGTTATTTATTTATTTATTTATTTATTTATTTATTTATTTATTTATTGAGACAGGGTTTCTTTGTGGCTTTGGAAGCTGTCCTGGAACTCACTCTGTAGACTCACAGAGATCCGCCTGCCTCTGCCTCCCGAGTGCTGGGATTAAAGGCATGCACCATCACTGCACGGTTTTATTTTATTTTTATTTATTTTATTTTATTATATATTATGAATAATCTTTGTGGAAGCTTAACTGTCAGTTTCCTGCACCCATTACAAGGTGCTTTCATTTCTTTTTTTTTTTTTTCCTGCTTAAGCATGGTCTCCATGAGGCTGGGTAACTCATTTAAGGGACTCGGGCCAGACCAGAGGCAAGAAAAGGATCTACACTCAGACCACGCAGAGTCCCGACCCCCTACCCTCATCGCCATGTGAACAAACCCTTAATGAATAGTTCAGTGACTTAAAGAGGTCCGCACTTCTGCATAGGACACGTGTGTATTTCCCCTTTCTAATGAATATGCTGTTGCCTGCTTACCTCTACTTGGTGACAGAACCTCGTGGGGATGGTTAACACTGTGGTCTTTTCCCCAGGAAGGGAGGGTAGAGAGGACGAAGGAGGATAAGGCCATGAAAGGACGAAGCCTGCGCCAAGCATGCTTTGTGTGTTTGCTGTCCCTCTAAAAGTGACCCAGGGCACACACACAGGCATCGCTCACCAGGGACAAAGGCTCATGGAGGTACAACGTCCAGCACAGACGCTTCAGTCAATGACTGGAGAAATCCGTCAACCCCATGGCCCACCCTCTCTTCCTTTTTTATATATATATTTTTTCGAGACAGGGTTCCTCTGTGGCTTTGGAGTCTGTCCTGGAACTCGCTCTTGTAGACCAGGCTGGCCTCGAACTCACAAAGATCCACCTGCCTCTGCCTCCCGAGTGCTGGGATTATCACCCTCTCTTCTTAGTCATCAGCATCCTGACCTCCCAGGCTTCTTGGTTTCCTCAGGCTCTAGACCTTTGTGCTTGTGAAGCATCTCTCTGGAGCGTCTCTCTGGAGCGTCTCTCTGGAGTGTCTCTCTGGAGCGTCTCTCTGGAGCGTCTCTCTGGAGCGTCTCCCTGGAGTGTCTCTCTGGAGTGTCTCTCTGGAGTGTCTCTCTGGAGCGTCTCTCTAGAGAGCCTGTGTCCTTTTGCCTCTCGGCCTCTGCATTTGCATGTGACCTCTGGTCCCTGTTCTTCCCCCTTTGTTCAGAAGGACTGTCGATTTGTCACCATGGCAGACAGCCATTTCAGGTTAGTGAGTGAGTAACTGTTGGTAGATGTCCCCACGAGGGAAATGTACCTGAAAAGCAAATTGACAAACTAAATGGAAAATAAATGATGATTCAATGAATTTTCGATTGGTGTGGAGTTATTTCAAAAGGTGGCCCATATATATATATATATATATATATATATATATATATATACATAAAAGGAGAGCTGACTTCTTTCCTTCTTACCTAGCCCCTGCTTTTCCAGCCAAGGAAACGAATGATCATCGTGTCTGTAAGGCAGGAGACTCTTGGCCTAACCCAGCCCTTAAAACTGTGACTTTGGTTCTGAGTTGTCTCTGGCTCACCTAACGATGAAACTAAACATGAAGATTGAGCGCAGAGAGGCTGAGATCCCAGTCAACACATGGTATGAGAACCAAGACGCTGGACACAGAACCAGAGATGCTCGGGCCTAACGTGGAGAAGTAGAACTCTGTGCTGCCGCCGCCACCGCCGCGAAGGAGAGTTGAAATGGAGCGATGGAGTCGACGCTACCACACAAGGGAGTTGTCATGGAAACACTCCTTGGAGAGCAGGCAATTGGATTTTTGAAAACAGATTAAAGTGCGTCTTGACGGAGGGAAAGAGGTTAAAAAAAAAAAAAAAGATGAAGTCAGACACTGAAGACAGAGATGGAGTGGAGCCACGTGGCCCTTGTGTGGACGAAAGAACTCATCACTGTTATGAGACAGAACACGACAGGCTCTTGAGGCCGATCTGTCCAGCCAGGATGCCCTTGAGCAAATGTGCTAGGATTTACCCTTTTGCTACATCCTAGTGCTCGTGACTCAGCCGGCAGAACAATGTGATGGGTGGGTGGACCCTCTTAAAGAACACTTCCAAGAAGAATAGGTAGTGTGTCCATATCTTGCTTTTTAGCAGAAATCATTCTCACTCAAATATTAAGAGGAGAGGCCGGTGGAGCGAAAGTCGCCGCTGTGATATTTTGGTCTGGTTTCTGCGGTCCGTTCTGGATGTGGACACGAGGTCTGCCCAGGCATCCTAATGGTCGATCCCCCCCCCGCTTTCTTCCTGAAGCAGATTCTGGCATTAAACCATCACACGGACTTAACAACACTGGCACGCATTGTGCACTCGGATTGGTTTCCCATAAATTACCTCTTAAAGAAGGGTCTGTAGTCCTAGATGTACACATGTGGCTATGAATGTCTTTCCAGAGAGGAAAAGCAGAGAGTGAGCCAGGGAGAAGAAAGAACTCTTTCAACCTCACAGAGGAGCTCTGAGGGAGATGTGAAACAGAGCATAGGTGTGTGGGAGTCAGACCCCCCCTGAAATACAAGAGCAAGAGCATCGGCGTGGCAGTGAACGCCCTCTTAGAAACACACTGTGAGTGAGGGGACAGCAAAACAGACGGCCACAACTCAGCACGTCGCTGGCAGGCAGAGGGCAGGCCACGTCAGGAATCTTGAGGTCTGCCATTGATTGCTTTTGACTAAAGGGAAGCTCCTGTGTTAAACAATGCAGCATGGGAGCTTTTGCGACCCTGGTGATAACAGGGAGCTTGGCTAACAAGGACTGGGGGGGGGGGCGAAATGGTAGGACAGAAAAAAAATGATTCAAGGAGTTGAAATGGCCATTGGCTTAACGCTCTAAGCCACAGCAAGCTTGGCTACAGGGAGGGGCCCGTGTAAGGATGTCAAGTTCAGTCTAGCAGTGAACAGAAAAGAGTTTAGAAGTCAGGAAGCTATGAGGCTGGATCCAGGGTGTAGTAGCAAACTCAGATCATGCTTTGTCGTCTGAAAATGGGGGATGCGGATTTAGAGATTAACAGTGCTTGCAGCCAAAGGTGAGCAAAGAACTAGAAGTTTCCAGGCAGTAGTGAGCATCAAAGCTGGGTAATAGCAACCCTTTGCTTCCAGACGGTCCGTCCAATTCACAGCGCAGCTCCATAGCGATCAAAGGCTGAGGTTTGAGTTCCCATCTACGACAGGCCAGTAAAACTTAAGGAAGCACTCCCGGCCCTCCACCCCCACCCCCACCCCCAGTCTCAGCCTAGTGGGCTGGAACCCACCACTAGGATTTAACGCTTGCAGAAGATGCAAAGTCCAACCCAAGAACGGAAGCACACATCACGGAATCCTACAGGCCTGCAGATAGACAGATTGACAGAGGTTCAAACGGGCCGTGTCTTAGCACCTTGAAGAGACCTCGGCTTAAACTTGTTTCCCAGTCGCCACACGCTGGACTTGGTGAAAGAGGAAGGGCAGCAAGGCGTTGGACTCGTGGGGCATGCACTGCTGGCCATGGTACCCGAAAGCAAGCGCTTGAGTGAAGATTGGGCTCATAGTTTCAGAGGATCTCAGTCCATCAATGACTGAGTGGTGAGGACAGAGGAGCAGTTCAGATCACGGTGGCTGAAGCCGCCATTGTGGCAGACCAGCCTACAGAGATAGCAAAGGGTGACGATGGTCAAAGGCCAACTCCCAGTGATCCACTCCTACCTGCTAAGCCCCAGCTCCAGGAAGTCCCGCGGGCTCTGTGAACAGAGATCCACCTGCTGGGAAGGAAGTATTTAGAGCATGAACCTGGGGGAGACATTTCAGACTGTAGCCTGACAGGAAGGCCAGAAAACAGAGGCCTGGAAGAGCTGCGTTCTTGTTTTTGTTTTTTTAAATTCGGGACAGCTTATGAGTATGACTTGCTGATTTACAGAATTTTGAAATTAATAAAATTCAACAAAACAACTGAATAAACCAGAGGGGGGATGGCAGGACGGTGGTGACCTCCGAGCTTGCTGCAGCTTGTGGGGGATGGTCTGCTGGAGTCCTGGAGGCCATCTGTGGCAGCCCGTGCCCTGCAGCCACAGGAACAATGAGTGCCTGTCTACCACCAACTCTCCCTAGAGGGTTTTCCTTGGCAGAATCTAAGCAGGAACGCTGGCAGGGTTTCTGGGAAATTTAATTTCCAGATGTTGCAGGCCCAGTGAGTCAGAGAGGACACAGAAGGGGCCTAAGTGAAAGACATCAATCGCAGGGTGATTTCAGGGGAGGTGGGATTCTTGAATGTGGGTCAGGGTGGAAAGGGAGCTTGGTGAGGCTGAGTCTGAGAGGAAGGATGGAGGGGAAGCCAAGGCTAAGGAGTCTGTGGCAGTAGCCTAACCCTAACCCTAACCCTAACCCTAACCCCTAACCCTAACCCTAACCCTAACCCTAACCCCTAACCCTAACCCTAACCCCTAACCCTAACCCTAACCCCTAACCCTAACCCTAACCCTAGCCCTAACCCCTAACCCTAACCCTAACCCTAACCCCTAACCCTAACCCCTAACCCTAACCCTAACCCCTAACCCTAACCCTAACCCTAACCCTAACTCCTGTCTGCCTGCCTGCCTGCCTGCCTGCCTGTCTGTCTGTCTGTCTGTTTGTCTGCCTGCCTGCCTGTCTGTCTGTCTGCCTGCCTGCCTGCCTGCCTGCCTGTGGGTCCCCGAAGTCATGGCAACACTCCTGTAGATGGAGGAGTGTAGATGGGATGAACCAGGCAGAGTGACAGGTACTTGAAATGTCACAACCTCCAAACGTGACAGGATGCTCCCTGTTTTCAAACTTTCAGCAAGGCATACGTAGGAAATCAAGGTACCGTTGACTGGGGGCAAAGACAGCCAGAAGAAAGAACTTAACAGCAACCTTTTGACGACCAGTTTGGAAGCGGTCCTGTGAGCCAAGCATTCTTCCAGACCAGACATAAATGAAAGCAGTTAGGATGTGGGCAACGGTATTGGAACTGCAAGCTAGAAATTAGAGGGAGAAACACGGGAGTCAAACAAGGAGCAGATGGGACTTGACAGTGATGTGAGCAGCAGGCTGTAGGTAAGGGGAACCGAGATCCCACAACCTGTATCCTGGGTAACCTGGTGACCTGACAACATGAACTGATAACAGATGCGGAGCCTGGTGGCTCTGCCTTGGATGCGCTTGGTGTTAGGATGCATAACTACAGACCATCCGTCCATGGATGATCAAGACAACGGCGTGAAGGTGCGGACGGCTGTCTCCACTCCTGCTGAACCTTTACATGCGAAGGGAAGCAGTCACACTCTACACATGTGGGTTTGGAGACGCCAGAAAGGACCCAAAATCAGCCAAAAATAGGTGTCTTCCAGTCTTATTTCCTAATGGAGTTTGATGCCCGAGGTCCAACACTTAGCACTTCAAACTGCCTTAAATGTTTGTGCTACTCGAAGTATGGAGCACTGGGACTGTTGCTTTGTCACACACCCTGAAGACAATCGGAGCATTTATACATACTGGTGGCTGCCATGCACCCTTAGCTCCAAGCGTGCCGGTTATGTCATGTTTCCTGTGGAGATGTCAGCAAATATCACCTCAACCGGGGCATCGTTGACGGACCACAAAAATGATTCTACCCAGTTACGACTCGATGAACCAACGGATGTGTTGGGGTTACAGCAGAAGCACGGGCAAGGGGTGGTAAGCCTATAACCAAAGCATGGGCAAGGGGCTGCTCACAGGAACGTGGGTGGCTTAAAGGTAGCTCTACCACCAGGACGTCAGCGTGAGCAATGCCTCTGCAAAGCCGCGTCCCTGGGACTTGGAGGCAGCCCCACGGGAGGGTGTCCTCTTCCACAACAATTACTTACGTCTTGGACAACCCAGAGCTGGGTCTGTCCCTCCCAACTTCAGCTGTCAACTTGACACAGCCCAGAGTCATCCTCTAAGAGAGGAGGCTCAACTGGGGAACTGGACAGATCAGATTGGCCTGAGGCCATATCTGTGAGGAAGTGTCTTGATTGTGGATTATTGTCAGAGGGTGCCGTCCCCCGTGGGCAGTGCCATTCCTTGGCAGGCCGTCCTGGGCTGTATAAAAAAGCAAGTCAGTATGCAGTGTTCCTCCGTGGTAGTTTGTGCTCTAGGCACCTCACCTGGAGTTCCTGCGTGCGGCTTCCGGCAGCGATGAACTCTCACCTGGAAGGGTAAGATGAAATAAACACTTTTCTCATGGTGTTTATCACAGCCACACAAAGGAAGCCAGAGAAGGGGGCTCTGCCTGGCAAGTCTTGTCACTGCTGAGTTTCATGAGTTTGTAGGGCCTTGTAAGTCTTGCTAGCTTCTGGCATCTCACGAGTCTCCGCCCTTCCTCATTGATCCAGGAGGGCACGCTTTGGGTCTGAGGAAACAGCCACACAGCGGCGCCCCTCGAGGAGTCCAAACTAGAAGGATCGCCGGGTGGTGCACGAAGAAGGGATGGTCGGAGAGACACGCCACGCGGCATCCGTGAGTCTGGAGAGGCCTGCTGTGACTTCAGTCTTCTGTCTTCACAGGCTTCCCCTCCTGCTTTGCCGTTTTCCCCTTTTATTTCTCTAACAACTTGATTGTTGAAACCTCAGGAAACTCTAAGCCTGTTTCTTCCATCAGAATGAAAGGAGCTCATTGATGAAATCACGAGTCCATTAAGATCGACTGGAACATCTCCATTAAGCCACGATTTGCATCATAAAACAGATTAAGATGAAAAATGGAAGCACTCTCTGGGAGAGGAAATGTACAAAAGAATCCTTTCAGGCTCTCTGAAGAAAGGCGGAATAACACTCCGCCAAGCACCAAAAGATGACAAGGGACCAGACAAGGGTATTGACCGAGCCAAGCAAGACTGAAGACCTGAACCCAGATAAGTGATGTGACTCAGGGCTTGGCTTTAGGCTGAAGCCAGAGAACACGCAGCAGAGCTGTAGACAAACACGGCGAGCTGCCTGACGAGCAAGGGCTCCCACGGTAGTGCGAAGCACACGGGGGTCGTCATCCCTACGTTAATGGAGTTGCCGAGAACCATCCTACCGCCTGGCTAAAAGCTTGGGCTTATGTTATGGGTGGCTCTGAGTGGATGACAATGTTGTTCAACTCCACCTTCCTCAAAAAGTTCCAGCAAACAGTCCTGTGACAAGAGCTATACTGTGTGCAGATCTCAGGAATCTAGATTGCTTCAGGTGATCAAAGAATACTGACACAAACCCTGAATTAGCAGTGCCCGGAGCTCTCCAGAGTTCCGGGAGAGTGCAGGTGTGTGTGTGTGCAGGCGAGTGCGCCTGTGCGTGTGTGTGTGTGTGTGTGTGTGTGCATGCTTGTGTGTGTGTGTGTGTGTGAGAGAGAGAGTAAAAATCCTTGTCTCTATCTCTCTCAAACTGGTTTTGTTTTTTTGTGCATTATATTTACTTAGACAAGCTCCTAAACTGTTGGCCTAAAAGAGAGACTGGCTCAAAGGATTGGGACGTCTGGGGGAATTGGCTGTTTGAGGGAAACACTGCAGAGAAACGAGCAAGAGAATGATTGGCAGTCATGTTCCCCCGGAGGGACCTCTTCGCTGGTGTGTGAGAGGCAGTCTGTCCCAGCTCCCAGGAACCCATGGTGCCATCTCTTCAGAATTTTCCACTCAGCGACTCCAGAGGAGGTTGAAATTGGCCACAATGGGAACGCCTACACCGTCAAAACTGGCGGATGTCACAAATCAGGGCTGTCCTTTTTTTTTTTCTTCTGTCCTCAGCTTGTTCTCCCCACCGCTAGGAAGTATATTATTAAATATTTATCAGTATTCTCATGGAATTCAATCAAAGGATAACTTGTCCAGCAAAGCAGCAGCAGCAGCCTTCTGAGGCCCCAACCGATGGTTCTGTGAGTACAGGAATTAGTCAAATCAGTGGCTCCACGGAACTCTGCCGCCTTTGGAAAAAGGGAAAGAAATTCATGGAAAACACACCTGTGTGATGGGGCCACCCTGTGAGCTACCTGAGAGTCAATATTCATGGAACTGCATGGTGGGTGTCCTTCAGAAGTGGCAGAGAGACCTTCAGCACAAGGTAGGGGCTATTAGACATGGTGCAGGCCTCCTTCCCATTTGACCAGGGACTTCAGAGAAAGGCTGAGGTCCAGAAAGCTGGGTCTCGGAAGGTCTAATTTGCAGGACATTTTGATAGTTAGCTGGTTAAATTCTACTAGCAGCTGAGCTCAGACAAAGGACAGTTGAGCTCTGGGGTGCACTGTGAGCGAGCCAGCCAGGGACTCTGAACCCTGTGCTACAGGGTACCGGTGATGCGGCAGGGCTGTTACTGGGTACCACTGATGCTCTTAGGCCTGCTGGATTGACAGCTCTACCCGTGACGTCAGAGGCTGCCTCTGAGCTGCACAGGACAGAGGAGTCTCGTCTGCCCCCTTCTTATCTTCTAGGGATCTTCTGAAAAGACACATGATTAATACTACTGTGACTTTTGACAGGAGATTGGAAGAAGCTGTGACACACAGATTACGGGGTATAAACCAGTGCACACTACGGATGTCAATATCCGGCAAACTAAAACTAGAACGACCATGTGACCCAACCACACCATGTCTGGGCTATTTGCCTGAAGGGCTGGAAGTCAGCACACCACAGATACATATCTGCGTCTCCCTCTGGACCGTTGTGCTGTTCAGAACAGCCAAGGTTTGAAGCAAGCACGACATCCATCAGCTGATGAGCAGGATTAAAACCGTGGCATGCGTCCACGGTGATGCTCTCGTCAGCCAGCCACGCCTAGAACGGAGCTGTGTCATTTGCTGGAACGTGGATGCAGCTGGAGATAGCCGTGTGCCGTGAAGTAAGTCAGAAAGACACACGCCACCTGTCCACTCACTTGCAAATCCTTGAGTACGCATACATACATGAAGCTGGGTGTGTGAAAGCAAAAGGAAGAGTTGGAGAAGGAAATGAGTGGAGTGGGGACCCAGAAGCAGGCTGGGGAGTTTGGGGGAGTGAATGCGACCACAGAACTCGATACACATGAAAGAAATTATCTTTACGACATAATAACTATATATATGTATATGAAATGAATATATACTGAGGGGGAAAATGCTGACTCGGAAGGACAGCAGAAGGCAGAGGAAGGAAAAGTATTTACTCCGCTCTGCGGGAGGAAGTTGATTTGTTTGGAGGAGTCCGGGGACAGCCCTGCCTTTGTCTGATAAAGCCCTCTCTCTAAGGCCCCCATGTTTAAGATGTAGAGGACTGACCCAGGGGATCAGCCTGCAGTCCCCTCGGGCCCGAGGAGTGTGCTTCCCGGTTTAACTGGCCGCCTGGCCATGGTATGTCATTGTCATAGAACAGCAGCCCAGTACGAGGGTGCCTCGACAGTGCTCGTCCATCTCAACCCCGAGACACAAGCCTGGAGGAATGCCTTCCCAAAGAAGGCCAAGTGCAGCGGGGCTTTGCAGAGGTCAGCGCGCTCCTCTGAAGGCTTCATCCCGGGAGTCACGCTGCTTCTGAGGAGGCGCTGCTCACGTCCACGTTTAGAGACATGTTTTGCGGGTGTCGGGGTGACTTCAAGTCTGTGAAAGGAACGTGATGCGAACACTAAGCAACTAGAAGGAAACTACTGGCGGGCACACACGCCTGGCGGCCTCTGCCGGTCTGGCCTCAGCCCCTGGATCCTGAATCATGGAGGCCCTGGAGGTTCCTACAGTTGATTCCGGAGCCATCGAGAAGCAGGAGGCCACCGTCAACCAAGAAATACTGTCATGGTGAGGCAGCAAGATAAGCAAGCGACACCTGTGCCCCTGATGTGGACCCGGGTCACAGCCGGAGCACATAGGTCGAGGGAGAGAGGCAGGCAGGTCCTACTGTGCGCTCTGGAGAGAGGCAGGCAGGTCCTACTCTGTTTACCTGGTTGGTGGGCAAGAGCCTGTCCTCAGACCTTGGAGCTGAAAAACGGGGCCTGGGACTTATCACCCCCCTGCTACACGGTAGGTGGCAAGTGGGCCTTATAGCCTCATCTCTCTCTTTAATCCTCCCCACTTGTTTAGAAAAGCACCCTTTGATGTCACTCTGATGACGTCCATCGTCCTCCGGAAACCTGCTACGACAGGGGCGCCTCCTCCGTCACAGGCCCGATTCACAGAACACTCCGTGTTCAGCGGCTCTCCGAGAGGAGGATTCCAAATCTGCCTTTAGCCCTAAATAGCTACAATATCGGAGTAGCAGCAGCAGCGGCCCCTCACAAAGCCTTTATAGGAAGCGTCACACCGGGGGATGGCGTGACACAAGGAGCCACAGGTGAGAGCCCACACCAGCTCGTGTGCGCCGTGGAGCAGCTGCCCGCTTCCTTGAGGGAGTTGTACGGAAACATTTCAGCGTGTTTATCTGTCTGCCCAGCCCTATTTAGTGAAAAAATGACTGCTCTTTGCTTCTTGCTACCACGCGCTAGGGTGATACTATGGCAACCAGGCTGCATTATAAAAAAGGGGGGGAGGGGGGGTGGGGGCAGGTGCTGCTTAGCAACTTGAAGATCTTTAAAAGGCAAGTACTCATTTTTAACAGTCACAGTTTTTAAAATGCCAGATTTGAGGAGCTCGGGGGAAAAAAAAGAAGGAACATTGAATATTAGAGACAGCAGTAGAGGGACTAAGTAAGGGAGGCGGTGACGCTTCTCTCAGAGCGGTTACGCACACCATCATGGCGGCTGCGGGATCACAACTGGGTCTCTGTTCACACAGGGGAATGAAGCCATCAGGGTTGGCCAGCTAGTGTGTGTGTGTGTGTGTGTGTGTGTGTGTGTGTGTGTGTGTGTGTGTGTGCGTGGCGGGTGGGGCGGGGCTGGCCTCCAGGTAGCAGCCTGATTTCAAGTGGCCTTCTCTTTATAACAGCATCTCATCAAGAAGCAGGGTGTCACCTGGGAATGGGAGGAAGAAAAAGAAGAAATGAAACAGTATAGATGGCCAAGAAGGTGATAAAAGTCGACCATCTGTTCCTCAGGTAGAAACTCAGAAAGGGGGAAAAAAGAATACCTGTAAATGTACTACCATGTTCAAATGTCTTCTGCAGGGTTCATTTGGTCACTCTTGGGTAACAAACACAGCGGACAGGATGGAGTCCTGTGTGTTGCAGGCTGGAGGAGCCTGGTTTTTGGAATGCTTGGAATTTGGAGGAGTTTTTGAGCAGCGGGAAGACCAGGCACGGGTGGGCAGTGGTCGCGTAAGGGGAAGAGCGCTGCCCTTTCCTGATGTGGATAGAAACCTCGAAGGAAAACAGATTCCTCAAGACAGATGAGTACGTCCATTCAACCAAGACCGCAGGAAGCAGCGAAGATGGTGAAGTCCCTCTCCCCTCCCCTCACTGGTTACTGTCCTTTCCCAGCTGCTCTGCCATTCCAGCCCTCTGTCCCCAGAAATAGAGCGATCCCCGGTGAAAACACTGCTCGTAGCTGGAGGGATGGTCCTGTTGAGCTTTACCGGAATGTTCAATAGCAGGCAAACATCACACTAAGAAAAACATGTCAGATTGAAGGATGTTCTCCGAGGCAGACAACATAATGGGTCACTGTCTATTACGCACCCTCCTTAATTAACATCGCTTAAGACACACCATTCAAACAGACCCTAGGTCTGAATCACAGGAGGCTCAAGGGTCTGAGATTTTATCTACTTGAGACTCTGCAGGGGAGAGCAGAGGGGAGGCAGGGAGAGGAGGAAGGTGGGCAGCTCCTCAGTTGTCTTTCACCATTCAATCCACAACACCCCAGAGAGCCCACTAGGTCACGGCCACCGAGTGGCCATCCCAGGCTGCTCTCCGTAGTGCCCCTGGCGTAGAGAGAATGGCTAGGAACACAGGGCTTTGGCTGCCTGGTTCCGGCGCCTGTCTTCCAGGGGAGGTCACTACCGCCTTCTTAGTTAATAACTTGCTCGGTCCGGGCTTAGAGGCCCAGTGGTCATGCATATGTTGTGTGATCTTCTCAATGTTCCCACTCGATGCTAACTGTCCGCATGCCACGAGAAACAGTAAACAGCCTCCGCCTGACTCAGAGGGTCTCATGATACCAGAGTCCACCCAGCCTTCCTTTCAAAGAGCCAGTGTTTCTGAGGGTCTCGGTAGAGGAGTCTGTTCTTCTTACTGCCGACGTGATGAATAAGGAGTGGCTGTCTGGGTCCTGGTTAGAATTTCGCTCTCTCAAATGCTGTCTAGTATCCCTATCTCCATCCCTATGCTGTGCTCTGAGACCACTGATTCTCTCGGGGCCTTCGCGTGGACTTCCCATCCCCATCTCCATTCAGACCACCCTCAGATTGCTATGGGCACTTACTGCATCAGGGGAATATCACATCATCAACCTGGTCCTCTGCTGTTATTCATAGCCACGAATAGCGTGTGCAGTTAGTGTCTTAGCATTTTACAGTGCACACACACACACACACACACACACACACATACACATGAGAGAGAGAGAGAGAGAGAGAGACAGAGAGAGACAGAGAGAGACAGAGAGACAGAGAGAGACAGAGAGAGACAGAGAGAGGGAGAGACAGAGGACAGAAACAGAGACAGAGACAGAGAGATATAGAGATAGAGAGAGAGACAGAGAGAGACAGAGAGAGGGGTTGGCAGGGAGGGAAGGGGGAACGGAAGGAGAGTCTCTTTAAGTATCAGAGGGAAGAAGTATTCAGTTGCAACACCCCAGCTTGAACCTAGCCGGCAACTAACTGGTAAGACAAGAGTTCAGTTTGAGATAAGACCCCCCCCCAACCTACAATTCCCTGCTCTTCAGGGGAAGCAGGAACTCTGGTGTCAGGGAATCTTACACATTGATCTTACACCTGTTTCCCAGATTTCAAGGACACAGAAACCATCTGGGGAGCCCGTGGCACTGCAGGTTGGGGCGCAGCAGTTCTGTGGTGAAGATCAAACACTCCCCACCTGTTCCTGGATCAGCCGCTTAAGGGAAAACTAAATTGTGTAATGTCTTTCAGACCAAGAAGGTCTTCCAATACCCATTAGCTTTCCTCCCATTCCCTAGCAATTATAAAAGTGCTACAGCTACAACAGGAGTTTACTGAATCATGTCCAGTACGTCTGAACCAAAGGGTGGGATTAAAAAAAAAAAACAGAAAAGAACAAAGAAAGAAAAGAAAAGAAAAGAAAGGCTCACACCCCCTCCCATTCATCCCAGCTTCAGTCCAGCCCTGGCTTTGAAAGCCTCTACCTCTTCAGTGACTTGTAACACAGCCATCAACCGGAAATTGGGCACAGTGACTAGAGGGTGATGAAGGGATGAACCGGTGATAAAAATACAAGGTGTCCGGCATGGACTGATAGAGCAAGAATGTAATTACTGTTCCTTTAAAAGTGAACAGAAGCAGAGCAAAAAGAAAAAGAAGAAAAAAACAACAACCAAACAAAACCCAAAGCGAGCACGCATCAGCTGCCACAGCACTGTGTGCTCGCTTAAACGAGACAGGAAAAAAACGATCCCGCAGACAGGAACACGATGCTCAAGGCCTCCTTAGCTGCTCCCGAAGGGGCCCTAATGGCTCCAGGCTCACAGACCGGCTACGCAGCGGCGCCGCCGGCGAGCTCTGCTGCCCCCTGCTGGGCGGAACGCCGCGCTCGCGCCAGCCCGTCTGCCAGGCTGGGGTTCTCTGGGGACCCCCGCGCCCCCGCAGGCATCCAGCAGGTTATGCAACACCGGGCTGCAACCAGCATGCTTCGGGAGAGGACACCATCCATTCCCACGGGGCTCCTACTGAACCAGTGTTAAGGGGAAGGCGCAGACCAGAAAACAGCAGCACCAAATAGTTCAACGTCGGAGGCTCTGGGCGTCCTGGCTGCCTTTTGTCCATGCAGAACCCTGAAGCTAGGAGAGTCCTTCTTTGGGTCAAAGGACCCCAGGCTCAGAGTGCGTGTGCGGAAGGGGAGTAGACTAACCGGGGGATGGGGATGTGGTGTGGAAATGGACAGCCGGATACTGTCTTCCTGTGGCATCGTTCAGCTCCTTCGAGATTGTAGGTGTTCGATCTGACCTTCAAGGTTTTAAACTCCAGCTGATGGTAAACCGTATCCAATGGGCTGGTCTTCCATAACAGGACGCACAGGGTAGGCTTCAGAGAGAGAGAGAGAGAGAGAGAGACGCACGGAGATGGAGGAGAGGGTCCTTTAGGGTCCAGAGACTATTCGCGTTTTGATATATCCAGGGCGAGCCCAGATCTGGGACCATTTACTGTCAGCTCTAGAGAAATTTTCCTTCAGTCTGGACCCATCAACCCTTTGGAGTTTTTCTTTGGCTGCCTTCTGGAGTGGAGGAGTGGCCAGTTCTCATTCCTCCCATCCCGGTGTTGATTAATGCTGTTCTCCAGCGCATAAAATATTTCAGAGATCTTTTTTTCCTTTCACAGGGAGTTACGAGGCATCTCTGCCTCTCCGGCAGTTTAACTGGAACTTTCAAAATGAAACAAAACAAAACAAAACAAAAAACCGGCATGAGCTGAAAGTCACCTTAGAGATCCCGAGGCACCGCGCTCCTATTTTATAGAAGACGGTTTGGGCTTTTCGACCAAATCAGAGAGGATCTCTGGGGACCAGGAGATGACAGTGCATCTTTTTCCAGTCTTTGGACCTCTCATCCACCGGCCTGGAGCCGCGAGGAACGCTGAGTCAGCACGCAGCCAGTGCAGGGCTAGAAAGTCTGGGCCCGAGGATCATATTCACCAGCTACTGGCAAGCATATGCTGGCACCTCTTCCAGACTCTTCTCCGTAGGCACACGGCGCCGGAGACTCTGCTCATGAGGGACAGGGCACATGATGCGAGTCAAGAAAGCCCAAAGATGCCTCGTCGTCAGAACCTCTCGGGCAGGGTTTCTAGATGTACAAGCCCGTGCCAGCCGCGATTGAATGCGAGCATGTTAAGCCTCGATGGACCACTGCCGGTCTGCAGTGCCCAGGACAAGAACTCACAGGCTTTCGGGGAAACACTGTGTGTGTGTGTGTGTGTGTGTGTGTGTGTGTGTGTGTGTGTGTGTGTGTGTGTGTTAGTTAGACACAGCTGAGATACATTCAGGGAGACCATGTATCTGTCAGAGTTCCCAGAACTGGATTGAGTTCACCATGAATGAACTATTGAAAAGTGGAGCTCGGAGAGCCAGCAATTGATTCATGGGTTTAAAAACAAAAGAGTCCTCTCCACACATGTATAACCTTAATGACCTGACCTATCCCAAACCCGTGTAAAAAGCCAGATGGTGGCATCTCCTTGGGTGACAGCCATCAGATAAATGTCTGTTACGACTCACAATAAGCCCCTTTCTACATTGCTGCCATCGTGTTAAAGGGCTGCTCGGGGCAGGACACTCCCCTCCTGCCTCCTGATGGGTTTGGAGGAACCTACCCTGGGTTTGCAGGGCTGTGACTTGGAGTCTGACCTCCTGGGGGATGATTGGGAGCCAGGACTGAGTCAAACATCATTTTAGCAAGCTGATCTACAAATCCTCAACAGGAAGGGCTGCTTACCTAGAGAGGCCATAGGAGCTCTGCGCTCCCTTTAACTTGGTGGTTTCCTGACAGTGAATTGGCAAGTCTAAAGGAAGCATGTTTGATTTTATTATGTATTTATTTAATTGGTCTGTGTGTGTGTGTGTGTGTGTGCAGTTAGCGTTAGAACTGGACTGGATCATAGGACACCCAGCCAGATGGTATCTGGAGAGTTGGAGAGTTGATTGGTGTGAAGAAAAAGCCCACACATTTGGTGTCAGAAATGTTGTAAGTGAAAACATTTTGGAGGTGGGAACTCAACCCTCTAATTCTGTGACATTCCAGCCCAGAAGAGCTAGGCCATCACCCGCAGGGTCAGCCTGCTTTGTTCTGCAATGGGTGGGTGAGACACAGCTCTCTAGTTTCACTGTGGTGGCTGGTCTGGCTGGGTCTCATTGCAGAGGATGTCCTCGGTTGTTGGCGGGGTTAGACTTTGTGAACAAGCACAAGGCAGCTGGTAGTTTGTCATCAGCTAATTTTGTCCCCAGCTGAACCGTACAGCTGGGGGCTCTGACTCCTAGTTCTCACTCAAAACAGAAGACATTGGTGAGAACGGTGTCTGTTGTCCAAGCTGGAAACAAAGCTCAGTGGACACAACACACACAGGCAAGGCTGCCTTGCTTCCGCTTCTGACTTCTTAAGTGTCCCGTGATCTCAATGGCTTTTATCAGAGAGCGGTTAGGGTGGGTCAGTACTAGGACAAGAATCCAGAACGATGTGGACATTCCCGCTATCTGTCATGGGTTTGATCCCAGGAACACATAAGAGAAATCTGAGGTTACAAGGATGCACGCCCTACATCCCAGCAGGACTGGATGTGTAACCCCATCGTGGTCAGCTAAGGGATGCAAGCTACTTCTGCTTCATGCCAGGACGCATGGTTGAATTTCTCTCTCAGGTTTTCCATCGCTGGACCTCAGGGATGCTCACACCCTCCGTTTGGATCTTCATTTGGGATAGCATCAGTGTACTAAATGCCGTGCTAAGATCTGCTTGCAACCGCTGCTGGATAGCGCTGCAGGTGCTGTGGAGTCTGACAGATCCTCACAATGGTAAATATAGCTTAACCCAAGGCCTAACAATTCCACCCCTGGATATACACCTAAGAGGAATGAAAACACAATCCCACAAAGACCAACACACGAGTGCTTATGCCAGCATTAATTTTTAGTAGAAAGTTTAAGAAAACCAGAAAAAACCCAGATGTTTACAAAATGATGATGAGATAAAACATATTTATAAAATAAAATATTGTTTGGCTGTAGCCATATGAATACTTATTCAAGTGAAACATGACTGAAGCTTGAAAACATGTTAAGTGAAAGAAGCCAGTGGTAAAATTCTACTTATTGTCCCACTTATACACAGTGTACAGAGACATCAAGTGGGTTAGTGATTGACTGGGAACATGTGTGTGTGTGTGTGTGTGTGTGTGTGTTAACAAAAAGGTTTCCTTGGGTTAATGGAAAAGACATGAATGTATTGTGTTGTCGTTGGTAGCCACTAGATTATAAACTTTGTTTTTTTTTTTTTTTTTTTTTGGTTTTTACGAGACAGGGTTTCTCTGTTTTGGAGGCTGTCGGTCCAGCCTGGCCTCGAACTCACAGAGATCCGCCTGCCTCTGCCTCCCGAGTGCTGGGATTAAAGGCGTGGGCCACCGATGCCCGGCTAGATTATAAACTTTAAAAGAATGAAGAAAACTAAATTTTCTGGAATTAAAACGAAAAGGGTAAAACTTGGATCTCAGAAGTCTTACTCTCTGGCAGTTCTTACTGTTTGAGAGGCACTTTTTTTGGAGTGGATTCCAGACTCCCACACCCGGTCTCTGGAATGTATTTAGCTCTAGGGGTCCATATGCAACATTAAAGAAAAACACACCTTTCTGAGTCTGTGTCTCCTACCTAAAATATTTGTCAAATAACAGCCACTTTCGGAATGCTTGGTTACTATTAAGAGTGTGTTTGTTTTTCCTGTTATAATTCGTGTATGAAGTGTTTCCTCAAAGGCTCACGTGTAGTGGCTTGATTCCTAGCTATTGGATCCAGTCATCTCTCCTTTAGAGGTGAATGGGTTAGAAACATGCTAACATCATTCACACAGAATTGGCAATTGGGAGGAGGACGTTGGCTGGAGGAAGTATGCACTAGGACTGTGCCTGTGAAGGGTGTATCTTGAGAACTCCCCTCACCATAATTTGGAATTTTGCCATAGTGGGCACCCCAGTGTGTGCTTGCATGCGTGCGTGCGTGCATGTGTGTGTGATATTTCAAGGACAGGAAGTAAATCTACTTGAGCTGTGCTATACAGATCTACCCCAGCCCTATTCTTTTTGGTACTGGCAGACGTTTGAAACTTTGATGGCGTTGCTTTATCCATGGAGTACAAAAAATAAAAAATAAAAAAAAATGGAAGAGGCAAAGAGTAAAGAAACATGAGATCATAAAGTAAGAACCCCTAATCCAGTTCCTTATTTCCCATTTTAAAGCATCTTTTTTTTTGAAACCACAGTGTCAGGAAGGTAGGAGACTGTTTGGATAGATTTCAGCGTGCAGTGGGCTAAGATCAGAGGACGGTTGGAGGTATCCATTAAAAGAAGAATAAGGGGAACAAAGAACTCCTGGACTAAAAAGATGCCATGGGAAAAATGCTCATTGTCAATGTTGACCTGAGACGAAACAAAAAAACCCTGACGGATGTGAGCCGATAGGCTCAGAATTTCTGTAAAAGCTCGCAATGGTTTGAACGGAAAACGGACCCCACAGGCTCACAGGGAGTGGCACTCTAAGGAGGCGTGGCCTTTGTCGGATGAAGTGTGTCACGGGGGTGGGCTTTGGGGTATCAATGTTCAAGCCAGTGTCATCCTCTTGCCTCAGCTACCACCCCAGCACCGTGTCTGCCTGCACGCCACCAGGCTTCCTGCCATGAGGATAATGGGCTAAACCTCTGAACTGTAAGCCAGCCCCCAGGTCAGTGCTTTCCTTAATAAGAGTCGCCATGGTCATGGTGTCTCCAAGCAGCACCAGCACAGTAACTAGGACAGAGTCCTGTCAAAAACTAGAAAGCAATCTTTTTACCAGTTGTAAAAATTTACTGCAGCCCACAACACCATTTGCTATCGGAAGACCTGATGCATAGTATAACCCACAGAAGAAAACGTATTTGTGAGTATGGAAGGTTTTCTTTTGATAATATTTAAAAACCATGACTTCTTATAAAAATGAGAAGAAGAGATACTTTTCAAAACCACACAGAACATTTTTCCCCCAAGCCAATAGACAGCAGTATATTTGATGGTACAAATTACAAACATTACTGTTAAAATCATGAGTAGGAAGCACACTCTCGTGATTAATTAGCAATATTATAGAAGATATGGATAGTTTAGTTAATATTCATGAAGACTGGCTGGCAATGGAAAAAGAAGAACATGTTACAATTACCTGCAGAATATGCAAAATATCAAAATAATATATATTGCTGTTTTGTGGACGCGCAGGAAAGATAGCAGATTAAGTGCACACAGAGTAAATGTATAAAGTCACATCTTTATATACATTCATCACCAGAAATTTAAAATAAAGACCAAGGCCCTATTAATACTGCCAACAAAGTCATAAACCATGCATGGCTAATATATGACAGCATTAATGTAAGTTCTGCATGACTCGATTGTACTAAGAATCACATAAATATGCAAAATGTTGCTGTGTGTCTTCACGAAAAGACTTCATACTGTAAAGATGAGAAGATGTTAAATAAAAAGTCCAATCCTTTAACCCAAGAGTTTTCCTTGTAACCCATCAAAATGGTACTAGATGATGCGTAGAAGAAGAAAAAAACATTCCAACAAGGAAGTGAATTAAAACGTCCCTCTAGTGGGAACTCACTATGGATGGTAGGCAGGTTCACACAGCACTCATGAGAACCTGCAGAGAGGACAGAGAACGGTACTGCGAAAGAGAACTAGAAAGAAACTCTGCGCGGGCTGGCGGAAGGATGAGTACATCAGTGACTGGGGGTTCAGGCTGTCGCTGTGCCAATAGCTCTTGATGTCCTTTGGGTTACCTTTAGCTCCCAAAAAGTCACTCCTTGCCTGCCTCTGGACCAGTCCTAACACTCCAGAGAACAAATGAGAACCTGTGGAATGTCTTAAACGTGACACCATCTTGTTTTCCACCAATGGGAGGGCTAAGAATGCTTCTGTCACAGCCTCCAAGACCAATGATGGAGATTCTCCTGTCTCGCTGTAAGATAACTTATTCTCGGGAACTCTTCAGGGCAATTGGTGGGCAGCCGCACCAGTGAAGAGTCCCACATTGCATGGAGTTCCTGGACAAAGCACAGGCAGCTATCCTACCAAAGACTCCTCCCACCTCCTGTCAGTCATCCTCCTATATATCCTTTAGAAGGGGAGGGGTCAGTTGAACACAGTGAGCCCACGTATCTTGTGAGCTTCCCTCCCTTCATAAAGGAGTCTGAACAGGCCCAGTCTCATTGAGGGTCTCATGCAGGTGATCACAGATGCAATGGTCTGGTTCAACTGGATGCAAATGCCACCAGGAGGTCCCTGACAGAGGCAGAATATTTGATAAGCACCTAGGTGGTCCAGAGCAGGGTGAAATGCCCTGGCGTGCGCTTCTGGCTCTCTGCACTAAGTTGTGGGAGGAATTTCCCTTCATGCCTTTAGAAGAGGTAAATAATAACTTTGGGGGAAGAAGTTAACCTTTGTTCTCTTTGGCAGAGGCAAAATCGCAATAGATGCCAGCGATTAAGTTGTCATTTACATTGTGAGGAGGAAGACAAGCCCAATCGCATGCACTCGGTGCATGGCATGGTTTCCAAGGCATGACTCAGCAGAGAAAGCTTCAGAAAACCAAAATGTGACTCGGCGTTATTCACTCTCTTTGAAAGATTAACACAGAAGGGGCCATAGAGCCTGGTCTACAAAGTCTGAGAGAAATGAGGAGCGCTTTGGCCTTAAGCATGCTTGGAGCCCTGGCCATCGGTGGAAGCATCAGGCTGACAGAGGTAAATAAGATGCTCGGGAGTGATGGATCCCACTAAGAGTCCATCGGAAGATTTCCAGCAAGACTCTCTTTGGATTCAGGATCAGGGAGTGTGGGGTTGTTGGCAGAGCCTGACTTCCTTGCTTACTATCTTCTGTGTGAGCCTGTTCTTGATCACGGCACTGAAAAGATCCAAGACTCCTCCTGCCCCCAGGTGTGGCATAGAGACAACTGCACTGAGCTCAGACAGTCTCTGGAGATTAAAGTAAAAACAAGCATTCACAGGCAAGCCTCTCTCTGTTCTTCTGGTGGTATGTTACATAAGCAGTCTTCAGATGCGCTGTGAGCAAGGAAAACCAGGTAGTTCCTAAAATATAATCTATTAGCATAGGTCAAGGTATCTGATGAAAGCGTACTGAATATATATATACAGAATACAGAAGGTTTATTCAGTTGATGCTGTTTATCTCTCTGAGGGGGTTCCTGTTCTTCCCTTGAACACAGACACGCACATACATACAGACAAACACCCACACAGGTCCCCATCACAAACAGACACAGATACACAGAGACCATTCTACACACACACACACACACACACACACACACACACACACACACACACACACACATAACCCCCTGAGACTGCTCCCCACATAGAGACACACACACACACACATGCACACGCAGACACACGCATACATACAAACACCCACGCAGACCCCCATACAGAGACCCCATCACGAATAGACACACAGAAACACAGAACCCCCAGAGACTCCCCCTCATATATAGACACACACAGACACACAGATGAGCACAGACAAACATGCTTACAGACACAGACAGACAGACACATGCATACATACACACAGACACACACACACCAGGGGTCTACAGGGGAAGACAGCCCTGGGTTCATGGTCCTTAGAAATCTACCTCCCTTGTGGAGCGTGTTTATTTTACCTTCATTAAATCTTTCCCGTCTTTTGGTTTCACTGAGAGCTCACTGCATCCTGGAGGCTGCTCTTAAAAACCCAAGCAGGGGCTGCACCTGCAGGAAACTCACTCTACCTAGGCGTCTTAGCTGGTATGGGAGGAACCTGGAGCTTTCCAGAGAGCGGTAAATCACGCATTTATCTAGCCCGAGGGCATCTTCTCTAAGTGAGGAGAAGTTGGAATCCCATGAAAAGAAGCAGAAAGCAGCAAGCTGAGCCAATGAAGACCCCCACAGAAGTCCTGGTTCTGCCGGTTCACGAGTTCAGTGGGACCCACCTACGTGGGACCAGGCACTTCCTGTTGAGTGTTCTGCTACTTCAAAGGTAAACCTCACCGTTGCATCTGAAAAACAGCAATTTAAGGAAAAACGAGGCAAATGAGAGCATTGCGTCATTGGAATGACTGAAAACACCCATTTCCTTTTTATGTATCCTAATGAGGACAATGAAAATCAAGCATGGCCAGGGTGGCAGTGTGTGCCTAACCACAGTGCCAGGGAAGAGAAGATGGGTGGATCCCTGGAGGTTTCTAGAAAGCCAGCCAGCCTCACTCCCTCAGTAAGTTCCAGGCCAGTGAGACACACTGTCTCAATACACAAAGTGGTTGGTTCCAGAAGGAGGGTGTATGCACCCACACAAACACACACCCGCACATAGACACACATAGACACCCCAGAAAGCATGTAGAGTCTGTATGATGTTTCCAATAATGGCTTATTCCTATTTATGAGATTTTGTAAAATTCATGTTCATGCACTACAAATTGGGTTACCCTGAAGCTGCCATGTTAGGGCTTCGGCGTGAAGAGTATACCCTGGTGAACGCAGTCATCAAGTTACCAGCAAAGTGAAGACAGAGCGTCTCCTTTCCCCCCAAATTCCACACGTCCCGTTGAACCCAACACTCGCCATCACTTGGCAATCGCTCACATGATTTCCTGTCCCCGTGGCTCTGCTTTGGGTGGGGTGCATCAGGAGAGGGACAATGTGGGTTTGTCCATCTTTCTGCCAGCCGCTTCTTATTGCTGCATAGTACGGCCTCGATGGGTGTGAGAAGATATGCCTATCCTACTCATCGGATAGACGGTTGCCTCATGGAAATTAGGAATAAAGCTCCTACAAACATTTCAGACCAGGCCTTTGTATAGACACAGGATCCTCCTTTTCCCCTCTTCTTACATTTCAGACCAGGCCTTTGTATATCCACAGGATTCCCCCCCTCTCATACCCCTCCCCAGAGTAAATGCTCAAGAGTAGGATTACAGGGTTGTAGACAGCTGCATGTTGGTCGTGCTCCATGAGTCATGTCAAATGTTTCCCAAGGCTCTTGTCATGCTGCTGCCTTCTCACCAGCGGAAGCATGAGGACTTCCAGCCCGTGGCATCATTATTTTCAAGTCTCTCCGTTCTAACAGGTTGTAATAAGATCCCTGGTCACTTCCAGTGTACCTCTGTCATCGAGAGTGTTTCTTCTCACTTATTTGTGTTTTACGTATTTTCTTTCAGGAAGTGCCTGTTTAAATCTTTCATCCATTCCTTCCACCGTTCACTCCCATGCTTAGCTTTATATGTGGGTCCTGGGGACACAGATATGGGGGCTTCTGGCTGTTTAGCAGCTAACTTACTCCCAGGCCCTCTCCTCAGATCCGGTTGTCCACTCTCCAATTGTACTGCAGGTCTCCGTGTCTCCTCCGTGCCCATTCTCTATCGGCTGTGCAGTTTTAAATAATTTCCTTTGAATCCCCCGCTTTGCTTGTCTGTTTTAACAGTATTTTTCTACCAGCAGAGTCTTCAAATACTGGCAGTCAAGTTAATCGACATTTCCCGCTTAGAGTTGGTGCTGCTGGTGTTTTCTCTATAAGGGTATGTTCCAAACTCAAGATTTCAAACCCCTTTTTTTTTCCCTCTAGTTTAGGTTTTGCATTTGGGTCTATGATCCAATTTTAGCTAACTCTTGCCTATAAGGAGGTATGGTTTGAGATTTGCCTTTTACGTCTCTTTTCAATTTCTGGGATTTTCATGCACGTACACAGTGTATCTTGATCTTCCCCAACCCCGTTCTTTCTCCAGTCTCCTCTGATGCTCTGGTAAATGCTCATCCCAACTTCACATTCTCATGTTTCTTATGTCTTCACTTAAAAAAAACACATAAAGTCAACTTGTTGAACCCCCCCCTTTTTCTGAGTTAGTAAGACGCTCTTGTCAAAAATCAAATGAGATATGTGTCTTATCATGGTACCCAGTTGTCTGTGTGCATCCTCATGCTGATACAAGAGTTTCCTTTTTTTCCTTTTCTTTCTTTCTTTTTGGAGACAGGGTTTCTCTGTAGCTTTGGAGGTTGTCCTGCAACTCACTCTGTAAACAAGGCTGGCTTCAAACTCAGAGAGCTCCACCTGCTTCTGCCTCCAGAGTGCTGGGATTAAAGATGGGCTCCACCACAGCCTGGCTTTTCTTGTTTGTTTGCTTATTTATTTATTTATTTTTCTGCAGAGTTTCTTGATCAGCTTTAGAATTAGCTTTAGAATCATACTGTGTGAGTTCTGTGATTTTCCTCTTTTTGGTATTTTATGTCTTTTGTTTTCCAATATGTATTTTAGTTTTTAAAGTTGTATAACAAAGTCCTTCTGAGCTTTTGATTGGCACTGTGTTAGATCTATATTTGAATACGTCTTTATACTTTTACTTGATTAAAAACTTCTAATAACACTATATAATACCTAGAGGCTGCATGAAATTCAAATTTCAGTGTTCCTAATGATGATTTTTTAAACACAGACATAATCACTTACTTTTCTGATATTTGTGACTTCTTTCACACTGTAAAAACAGTGCTGAGTGTTTGTAAGAGAGACCATACATTAGCCAAAGCTTCAAACATTAAAAATCTGGTCTGTGTGGGAAGAATTGTTTTGACTCTTCCTGTGTACTGGAGATTTGAAAGCCTTCCTGGTTTCTAATACAAGCACTTAAGGCTACACATTTGCCCCAGAGCGCTGCTTTGACTGAGTCTCAGGCATTTTCGTATCTTGCATTGTTACTTATGCGCAATTCCCAGTGTTTTCTAATTTACCCTTGCCATGACACCTTTGAACCATTAGGGATGTAAAGATGTATCACTCAGCTTTCAAGTGGCTATAGGTTATGCTGATATGTTTTCATGACCGACTCATAAAGACAGTTATTTCTTATTTCCTGATCTATGGACTATTGCCACAGCTTTTAGTTTTAAATATTTTAAGAGTTAGAGTAGGTTTTCTAGGTTTGCGTCATGACACCTATTATATTATGGGGGGGGGGGAGAAAAAATTATGTCTTTTACAGCTATCTCTTTTGTAGCTGTTGTTCTTTAATTTTGAGATTTTAGCTTAATTACAACGTGTCTCTATTCCCCATTCCCCCTCCAAAGCCTCATATACGCTCCTGCACACTACCCTTCAAATTCATGTCATTTAAAAAAAATTAGTTGTTATTGCATGCATGTATGCATTTGTACATACATAAATATTCCTAGCCCGTTGAGTTGAGTCCATATAATGTTGCTTTCATGTATGATTTCAGGGCTGACTGGCATCGGGCAGCCAATCAGTGTGTTCTTCCCTGGGGAGGACCATTTCCCTTGCTCCCAGCTTCACTCAGTTGCCTGTAGATCCTCCTGTGTGGTCGAGGCCTTTCGGGGTTTTCCTCTCCAGTCAGTTTGGCATGTCCAACATTGTCTTCCTTGTTCAGTTCCTGTTTGGGCAATAGTGTTGGTGGAACTCTATGGGTAGAGTTTCTGATGTTACTAGGAGACACAATTTTACAACAAAATTTTCTGATCTCCAATTTGGCATGTTCATCAATGTCTTCCTTGTTCAGTTCCTGTTTGGGCAATAGTGTTGGTGGAACTCTATGGGTAGAGCTTCTGATGTTACTAGGAGACATAATTTTACAACAAAATTTTCTGGTCCTTGAGTTCTTATAATCTTTTCAATCCCTCTCCCACAAATTGTACATCTATCTTGATGTGTAGGCTCACCCACAGTTTTACAGCAGTGTTGCTCTGTAGACATTTTGGCAATCTTTAGTTGTGTTATTTTGCTCCGTTTCTTGGGAGAACTATGCTGTGTGTCTTTCCTTTGCTCTCTATGTACCAAGTCTACGCACCTGCTCTTCCTGCTCCCGCACCACCCGGAAGGATGTCTTTGTGCCTTTTGTCTTTCCATTTTTGTCGTGAGTGTCATGTACAAATCCTTGATGATCTTCACAAGAAAAGCCTGGGGACAGGTATTGAGGGTGAAAGCTGAAAGACCAGAGAAGCAGAGCAGTCAGACACTAGAGTTCTTACGCCTACAAAATCTCAGAACAAAAAGGGTGAGATCCTGTCTCCATTCACCTCATAGTCTTTCCTCCACCTCTCTAGGGATGGGATTAAGGGTGTGTGCCTCTCAAGAACTGGGATCAAGGGCATGAGATCCCAAGTGCTGGGATCAAAGGTGTTTGCCACCACTGCCTGGCCTCTATGATTAACTGGTGACTAGCTCCAGGTGTGTTCTTCAGGTTAGCTTTATTTGTGAGAGCACAAACAAAATATCAGCACAAAGTGTATGAATGTGATGGGGGTGTCCTTCTGCATACATGTTTCTCTTATTGGTTGATGAATAAAACACTGATTGGCCAGTAGCCAGGTAGAAAGCATAGGCGGGGCTACCAGACAAGGAGAATTCTGGGGAGAGGAGGCAGAGAGGAGTCTCCAGAGAGACACCATATAGTTACTGAAAGAGTAACATGGTGGAGCATTCTCTGGTAAGCCATGATCATGTGGAAATACTTAGATTAATAGAAATGGGTTAATAATTAAGAGACAGCTAGCCAATAAGAAGCCTAAGCCAAATGGTTTATCATTTATATAAGCCTCGGTGTATTTATTTGGGACTAAAGAGCTCTGAGACTGGCAGGGCAGAAACTCTGTCTACATGAATGTCTGTTGTCTCTGGCCCTCCAGGCACTCAAGGTTGATCTTTAAGGGTGGAGTAAGGGCCCAGTGACATCACACTGAAAACACATGCTGTCTAAGTCTGAAGACCTGAGTTTGATCTCTGGAATCAACTTCTGAAAGTTGTCCAACTCTCACACACATAAATAATGATGATGATGACAAAAATAAAAAAAATCAAATTAAACATTTAGGTTTTTTTATACCCACTTAGAATCTACCTTTCTCTCCCACACTCTGCTGTGGCTGACACATCTCCCATCTCATCTTACCTCAGAGGAACTTGTCACTCACTGAAACTCAATTTAAGCTGTTGCTGTACTATCTTAGATCTTTTATGAGCTCCAAAACAGTCATGATGCAGACTTTTAAATACTGTGAATCATTCTAACTGTGGGGCCAGAGCTCCAGCACTGATTTAAGCTACCATCCGAACCATTTAGAATCAACAGGAGCAGTGAGTCTCTCACGACTGCATCACCTCTTTTAGGGCACCTATTATAGTCCCAGAGCCCCGCACCCATCCTGTGACATGTTGTAAATACTATCTGAAAGCCACAGCCACTCATACAGTATTGAGAGATGTCGTCTTTGAACATGATAAAGAAAGTACCACAGGTTAGCAAAGAAATTCTTGAACAGGAAAACCAGCGAAGCTTGGGAATTTGACCGCGTGTTTAATCCTTCGGCTATTTCTTTTGAAATGCAATGTGGAAGGGACTTTTAATTTGCTTTTTAAAAAGATCCAGTTACATCCTGTATTATTAGTCAGGGTTCTCTAGAGTAACAGAACTTATAGAATGAATCTGTCTCTCTCTCTCTCTCTCTCTCTCTCTCTCTCTCTCTCTCTCTCTCTGTGTGTGTGTGTGTGTGTGTGTGTGTGTATCCCATATGGGATTTATCAGAATGACTTATAAACTGCAGTCCAGCTGATCCAAACATGGCTGGCTGTGAGAAAGTCCAAAAATCCAGTAGTTTAGTTGCTCCATCCACAAGTCTGGATGTCTCGGTTGGTCTTCAGTGTACATTGGAATCCCAAAGAAGTAGGCTCCTGTGCCAGTGAAGGAATGGTTGGGATAGCAGGGTAATGGCAAGCAGGAAATGACCAAAAGTTCCCTTCTTTTGTGTCCTTATGCACGCTCCCAGCAGAAGGCGAGGCCTAGATGAAAGGTCTTCTATCTCAAGATCTGAATCAAAGGTGGTCGTCCTCCTCCCTCAAAGGTCTGGGCAAGAAGTGGATTCACCCACTTGAAACCAAGCAAAAACAAGTCTCTCACAGGTGTGTCCTCCATTTGTGGATTGCAGTTCATTCCAGATGCGGTCACGTTGGCCACTAAGAACAGCCATCACGCTGCCTTTTTACATGGGTTATGTCCTCTGAGTTCCACACATGCCCTGCAGCACGCAGACACCGGCAATGTCCCCTCCCCCACATATAGGATGGTAGAGGCCAGAGAGACATTAGGACAGATACAGGCTGGAGTCACTCTGGTTTAGGAGTTACACTGTTGCAGTGTGTACTGCTCCTCACTTGCTAAAATAAATGGAATGAGAAGGGAAAAAAATAGCGGTTGCCAGTAGTGAGCTTTGGGCAATGAGTGTGAAGTTCAGAGGGGACCAGGTAGGGAGTTTCCAAACCAGTTATTACTTTCACGGTTTCCTTAATGCACGTTCTATCTCCCAGTGTTTGATAGAAATGTGTGGACCACAACAGATTTCTAGCGGCCGCATTAAAAAATAAAAACCGCTCGATAAAAATTTAAATATATTGTGTATTCTATTTAGTCCCTTGTAACTGAAATATTAGCATTTGGACCTGCAATCGACATCAATTATTCAAGAGAGCACATTCCCCTTCTGTGTGGAGTGCTTGAAATGGCTCTGCATTTCGTCCTGTCTGAATCTAGCCATCCATTCCAAAGCACTCAAACGACACATATGAACACTGACTGTTATGCTGGACAGCCCAGGACAGTTGAGTCAGCTTAAATAAACATTTTTCTGGCCACATCCCTGTTCTCTTCAGTAATGGTTCTATAAAGTTTGCTATCATTTATGAATTTTCTTAGCCAGTCATGTTTTACTTTGTAGAAAGCAAAGACTACCACTGTGGTGTAGGGTTCTAAGATGATGACTCTCCTCTTTATCAAAAAAAAATAATAAATTCGCCGGGCAGTGGTGGCACACACCTTTAATCCCAGCACTCGGGAGGCAGAGGCAGGCGGATCTCTGTGAGTTCGAGGCTGGGCTGGACCGACAGCCTCCAAAACAATACAGAGAAACCCTGTCTCATAAAAACCAAAAAATAAAAAAATAATAAATTCATGAGAAAAATAGATAAGAAATAGGAAGACAGCTAAAGAACCTACAACCTTGACTTTTGGGGATGCATTCTTTTCAAAAGCTCATTTGCAATTATAGCTCTGTTTGACTTGAAGTCCACAAGCCCACTCAGAGAGGGGGACATGTGCTCCCCTTCCCCCCCACGTTCATCTGTCACTCCTCTGCAGGTTGCTAGAATAGGAAGGCCTCTCCCAGAATACTCCCCACGACAGATGGTAGAGATACACCAGGAAACACCCAGAAGAGGAAGGTGGTCACGGCCACCACGTGTGGCAACTTTCCTACACACCAGGGGCAAAAAAGGAAGACCTCCACCACAGAGGAAGTCAGAACCTATATGTCGGTTTCTGGACTCCCTTTTCAGACGTTTCCTGGCCCTGTTGCTTTATTAAGGAGGGGAACCTGTGAGTGACAGTGCTTACACACCTTATAGATGAAACTGGACCGTTGCTCTCACCAAAGTGCGTACCTGACATGGGTTCTGCCGAACACCACGAGAGGAGGCGCCTTCCGGCCAACTGACAGCAGTGGCTCTGGCTAAGCCCTGGCTCCCAGCACTTCCATTCTGTTCAAAGAGTCCAGGAAGCAGATGGAGAGCCCTGTGTGCGTGTGGAAGCATCTCCCTCACATGTATGTCTCTGCCGGCACCCGGGCTGGGGAGAGGAGGGTGGCCTGTGCATTTGACATTGTTCCAGGAGCACATTCCTGCCCTGCTGTCCCTAGAATCACGTTCTAGAAATAGAATTTGGCAAGTTGTCAGACACCCGCCAACACACGCGGCAAGGAAACACTGCAGTGCTCACACACCGCTCTGCTCACACAACCGGTTGGCTATTTGTCTTTAGAACTTTACAACTGGCCGGTGCAATGGCAGTCCTCAGTTTGCCTAGTTCAGACTGCCCTTTAGTCTCCTCTGTCTTTTTACTTACGAGTCCCTGCATCTCCTTTGAGCATCAGCCTTTTCTTATACAAAGTTTTAGAAAAGACGCAGGAGGTTCCAATAATTTAACAAATAGTGCTGGCCTGAAAGTATGAACATCCAGGGGGATAAGAGTTTGAGTAACTGTTTTGTGAAATTAAAGGAGAAGTAATCAGTTACGTCAGAGGAATAAGGTTCTTTTGACCTCGTCACTCCCATCCTTCCCATAATCCCCTGCTGGAGTCAGCTCAAATCCTGCACACCCACGGTAGACAAATGTTAGTGAGTTTGCCTGGACTTTTCCAGGTTTGCTGTCCAGTTTGGATGGATCAGACATGGTTCCTAGGAAGCATTGTAAAAGGGGAAGCAGGGCTGGAGAGATGGCTCAGCGGTTAAGAGAACTGACTGCTCTTCCAGAGGTCATGAGTTCAGTTCCCAGCAACCACATGTCCTCTTCCAGCATAAAGTGGGATGTGCAGATAGAGCACTAATCTACATAAAATAAATAAAAAAATCTAAAGGGGAATCATCATGTACTCTAAATTCCCAACCCATGAAGAAAGGGATAGAAGCATCAGTGACACAATATTCCAAAATGACCCTATTCCAAAATGAACCTATTCCAAAATGACCCATATCATTAGTGCAAATTAAAGTGTGTACTTGCTGTTCCAAGTACACACTCCCTGTAGGTCACCTATAATCAAGACATCCCGTGATCCTCTAGGACTCCTGGGGGTAGTTTAGCCCCTAAGTTGAAGGATCCTGGGTCCCTCCTTGAATGCGAAGCAGAGTCTCTACCCCTAATCCACTACACTACTTTGGACAGTGATCTGGGGGAGGAATCAGTGTATGTAACTGAGCTTCTAGAGCTGATAAAGCTCTAGTCATCAGAGTCACAGAAAACTTTCATTGATTCTTCCTCCCAAACTCTTGTGTCCATAGACAACCTATTACTGACATTCAACCTTGATTTGACAGACAGAGGTGCATCCTAAATTGACTAATTTTTCTAATACATTTATCATCATTAAAATTAATATATGGTCTACTGTTTAAACTATTTCCCATCCCCCAGCACATTATATTAATTGAACGGAAGCTTCTTTCCATTTGGCATTGTACATGTTGCCACTTTACTCCTTGGCCAATTACACAGGCAGCTTTTTTTGCTGAGTCGGATAGCTGTTTCTGAGTATTGAAAGTTTTGCCAAGTCTTTGAGCTAGCTAGAATGTGATACATGGTAGCTGTATACATGATACTCTTTCTATAATTAACTTATAAAATTAACATTCCATCAACTCGTCTCTTAAGCCTAGACTAGAGATTGTCAAGATTTTTCTCCAAGTGATGAAATACTAAATATTTTTGGGATTGTGGGGCATGAAGTCTTTCTGGACTCTGCCCTGCTTTGCACAGTGATTACAAAAGCAGACACGGGCAATAGGAAATAAGAGAGCATTCTAATTAAGCTTCATAATAACCCACTAGTTTTTACTTTTTAAAACCACCTGTAATCTATAGTTCGTTAATTAGCAATTCCTTAATCCAGCCCTCATTTGTTGCTTTGCCAAACTGGTTGAATAAAAGCTCCCACCATAGCTGGTGTTACGTAATATGGAGCTCAGAAGAGATATGTGAATAACTTTTCCACAGCACAGACACAGCTGCAATAGCTGCATGGGCATGAACAGTACTCAGAGGCACTGAAATGATTAGCATGTATTATATATAACGTCAGTGTCATTTAAGGGCAAGACCGAGTGGCCCATTTTCAACCATAGCCGTGTCACACAATGTGCACACCAGCTTCCTCAGCATCTGTTAACTAGGTCTTCCGAGGCCACCTGACCTCATCCTGCTTCACCGCTCCATCCCACACAGCCTTTCTTCTCCTCCAACAAGGCAGCAAAGTAGGAAAATGCGGTGTTTACAATGAGAATGGTTGCCAGGGGCTCCTGTATCTGAATACTTGACATAATACTTGGTGGAAACACTTGGGAAGAAAAAGAAGCTGCGGCCTTTTAAGAGACGTGCTATGGGGGCGGGCTTTGGGCTGTGTGCTAGTGGATCAGGACGTAAGGTCTCAGCGGATTCTCCAGCCTCCAGCTACCACGCCTTTACTCTGCCATCATGGACTCTAACTCCCTGAGTTCTAAGCCCAATTGAACTCTTTCTTTTATAAGTTACCATGGTCATGGTGTTTTATCACAGCAACGGTTATTGATGTATGCGTTTTCAACCCAGGCAGTTAGAGTTGTCGGAGACTAAATATTATTGAGTCATGTATCTTCCTCAGTAGTTGAGTTTTCCAATATTTAAATTTGAAATACACATGAGTTATAATGCGAAGCTGATTAACACCTGGTAAGTCTGTCTGGGATGGCCTGTCACAGTTGACCAGCACCTGGTTCCCTGGTCTTCACTTTCCTGTTTTATTTCCAGCAACAGATGTAAATAGAGTTGTCCATGTATTAAAATCATGGTAGCTGTTGTCTCTTGGTCTTGTGGGTGCACCATCTGTACACCTATACAAATAGTCTCTAGAAACAGTTCTTTGATGACCTCAACAGAAAAAACATATATGCAGTATCACCTGTCCTCATGAGTTTTGATGAAATATTTATAGAACATGAAGATAACTATTGGCATTGTCATTCCCGAATGACATCACTCTTTCCTGAAGGCTTTAATGTGATCTCATGGACATATTAAAACGTGGCTTTACTGGCGGGTTTTGAAGCTTTCTGAATTGTCAATGATTTGATCAAGACATACATTTTACAATAACTTAAGCACATACACACCAGAAAGCAAAACTCACATTCTTGACCGTCCAAGAGTAGCTGATATCAAGCCTTTGCCATAATTGATGATGAATCTCCTAGATCA
Organism: Mesocricetus auratus; assembly: GCF_017639785.1. Taxonomy (NCBI): domain Eukaryota; kingdom Metazoa; phylum Chordata; class Mammalia; order Rodentia; family Cricetidae; genus Mesocricetus; species Mesocricetus auratus. The sequence goes on from NW_024429180.1 coordinate 4,106,182, forward strand.
TTTTTAACAAGAGTAACTTCATAATAACACAGATAGTTGAAATAAATAACACAGATAGTTGAAGTACTTTATGTTGGTTCATTTTGATTTGTTCAAGTAAACAATCAAACAAACAACATCCACCGAAAGTCACCAGGTCCAAACAATTTCTTGGAAGAATGCAATCAGTGACCTGTCTTGGTTTTGTTTCTGCCCTTTCTTTCCTTCCAGGGAGTAAAGAATGGAATGTGACCTCTACATGTTGGCAGCCAGTTCACAGCAAGCTGTGTTTCCTAAGCTATTAAGATGAGTGACACAACCTTTACATTTCATCTCCAATCAAGTGCATAGTAAGGAGCTTAACTTTTTATTGTTTGGGGAATGTCTATTCATCTGAAAGCAAACAAAACAAAACAAAACAACAACAAAAAACCACGTTCTTTCTTATAAAAGAAAACCCCCAAAAATCAGGAGAGAGAAGGAACAAGAAGTTGGGCGGGCAGTGGGGTGGAGAGGGCCTGAGAAAAGCTGAGGAGGGAAAAGAACAGGATTAAAATGCATTGCGTGAAGAAGTCCATTCTGTCTCTTGTGTAGCAAAGCCCAGGGAAGCGATTCCGATGTGCTTGCCCAAGGGGCACAGAGGAGAAGTGCTTTGAGAGAGATGGACAGGGAAGAAAGATATCCTTCTTTGTCGGGCAGCAGAATGAGCACCAAGTGAACGCTGCTCAGTGTGCGCCAAATCTGCTTTAGGACTTTCGAGAGAGAAGCCACTCCCACAACACTGGAGATCTTGAAGACAGATCAGGTACTCATATAGACAGCAATGCAGTACCGTGCACGAAAGGACCTTCCCCTGGAGCAGAGAAATGCTCTCCTGGACACCCTTTTACTGCTTTTGTGGGACAAAAGAATTTGATACAGATGTGTAGAGATAGGTAGTTTGGCAGGTAGCTAATACACACATAGATCCTTTATTTTCCCTCAACGGGGACAAAATACTTGAATATGTCTATTATGTAAGGAGTAGTATATGTATGTATATTATATATCTCCTCTCCTACTGGTCAAGACAACTTATCTGAATTGCACATATTGTATGCAAATCTTCATTTGAAAAGAAAGAAAAACAAAGAAAAATATTATTCAGGAGAAAAGCTCTGTATTGAAAGGATATATATTTGGGTTGTGAGGAAGGGGATCTTGTCAACGATCCAGGTCTTTCGCCATACAGCTCTGTGAGAAAAGTGCTTCTGAAATCGAATTTATGGTCTCAGTGGTGACCGTGCAATATCATATAAATGAAAGAGAAACAGTTGGAACACGGGGAGGATTACTCTCAGAGAGATCATAAAACTAAAAACGACAGCGTGGGGCCCCCCTGAAGATCAGGATGAGCAGTCAATCAAGACATTATTAGCTCTACAGCTTCAGACCCCTCTGCAGGGTTAGAGAGAAAACGAGAAATGAATAGATCACCACAGGTAAAAGCTGTGAGAAAACAAAGGCGAAGAAAACCAATCCAAAGATGGCATATAACTTAGCAAGACAGCTCTTTAAAATATCCCATAGGAAAACAACAGCGGGAATAAAGACACGCCTCTGTATGTCTTTAGGGAAGGGATGGGTCAGAGGGAGGTCACGATGGAAGGACTGACTCTAACAAGAATATCAGGTTACCCACACCAAACAGACACGATTTCAACCTCAATATTTTTCCCCTCAGAGTTATCATCTAGTTATATTAGTCTTCACCCATATGCAAGTTTGTTAATCTAACCTCACAGGGAAAAGTATTATGCTTCCCAGACCATTCTGTCCCTTCCATTAGTTTCTGAAGATGACTGAAAAGATGGGAAACATTTAAAAAGCATATTAAGTAAATCACATATGAATGGTTTTTAAGTTCAAAGTAAATCATATATAAGTGACTATTCATAAGCTAAGGAAGGAGGGAAGTCTCTTGTATTCCGAGAGTTTGGCACTTTGAATCTGTTGTTGATGGCCATCATGGGGCAAAGGTGGACTGTAGGATGAATGAGAAGGAAATACTACCTCATCTTGACATCTGCAGATGCAGAGACTGGAGACCCAATGCTGGTCCAGCCTGACTGTCTGCAGATGCAAAGGACTGTGAAGACCTAGTGTTGTACCGCTGAAAAACAAGCAGATGTGAGTTTTAGAAATGACAAGAAAGGAATATTTTTTAAAGCTGACTTTAAGAACAAGCTGACTTTAAGAACAAAATAGGCACATGGCGAAAGAGAATTCCCGAATTGGAAGACAAATTGGAAGACGTTATCTAGAGTGGAGTGTGGCAAAAAGAACCCAAACCAGAGCTGATATAGAAGAGAAAGCAGCTACAGAAGACAGAGTGAGAAGGTTTAACATTCACAGACCCGGAACTCATGGGGAAAGTTGAATGGCAGGTGACACGCATGTGAATACTAGTCAATAATACCGCCAGGGGACAGGTGCCGGAAAGTCAATGGCTCCAAACAAGGATAGATGGAGAGAAGTGTACACTTAGACAAATCACAGGGAAGCTCCAGAAAAATTAAAGACAGGGGAGACGTTAAAAACGGGCAGAGAACAAAGACAGAGCATCCTCCCAGGAGCCGTCATTACCTTGACAGTTAAATTCTGGACATGAATGGACGCGGAAGGGTAGAAGTGTAGCTAGGTGGTGGAGCCTTGCCTAGTGCGTGTGAGACCCTCGCTTCTGCTACGTGGAATACTGTGGAAAAGAGAAGAGGGGAGAGAGGGAGGGAGGCAAGAGGAAAGGGAGGGAGAGAGGGGATAGGTGGGGGGAAGGGAGGGAAGGAGGGAGGGAGAGAGGGGGTAGGTGGGGGGAAGGGAGGGAAGGAGGGAGGGAGGGAGGGAGGGAGGGAGGGAAGGGACTTTTTGGGGGAGTGTTGTCTTCAATATGCATCAAGAAAACAACTTGCAAGTTACAGCTCTGCACCAACTGAAGAATTTTGTATGACTCAGAGGAAATAAAATCTCGAGACACATTAAAGTAGCCTTAGTCCCATTGTAAGACTCGTACTTTATGTAGAAGAAGACGATTCCAGATGGAAGAGTTGAATTGTAAAAAGGGATACAAAGCAGAGGAAGTGGGAAATACGTGGGTAACTCCAGATGAATTCAGCTGTCGAAATTAAAACGCAGTGCTTTTGGTATTTAAAAAATTATATAATTATGATTTTGACAAAATGGCAGGAGACGAAAGTGGTAAACACTTAAAATTTAAAAGAGATCTTTGTATTGAGATGATAATAAAAGCATCAAATAACACTAGGTTTGGATGAATTAATCTGCATTTCAATTTCCAAATGAAAGGTAAACGATAAAAATAGATTATAAATGTCTAAAAATGCAAAAATAACCATGAGATGCTAAATGTGATCGGCTTAAGAGCAGTCGAGAAAGGGGGTAGCAAAGCGTAGAGGGAGCAGGACGAGGAGAGGACGAAAGAGGCTGCGTTTCACCCGCTGCACCTACGTCATGTGCTTTTTGGAATGGGAGCAACTTGACTATGAAATGGGTTGTGTGACTGTAATTGTTCAGGACTGACGTAGAGCAAAATCCAACTGTGTGTATATACATTTTTTTTACACAAGAGGTAGGTCTTAGTTAGGGCTACAGTTGCTGTAAAAGGACACCATGAGCACAGCAGCTCTTACAAATGGCTTAGTCCGTCGTCAGCATGGCGGGACATGGCGGCGTGCGGGCAGACGTGGTGCTGGAAAAGCGGCTGGGAGTTGCACATCTTGTGCAGGCTACTGGAAGTGGTCTGTCTCACTGGGGATGGCTTGAACATATAGGAGACCTCAAAGCCCGCCTCCACGGTGACACACTTCCTCCAACAAGACCTCACCTGCTCCAACAAGGCCACACCTCCTAATTTTGCCACTTCCTGTGGGGGTCATTTTCTTTCAGACCACCACAGGATATGTCTGAATGGCACAAAGTACTAGGAAGACTATGATTCTGAGGACCATCTCTTGCAGAAAGTTAAATAAATAAACGTAATTAGAAGCCAGGCATGGTGGTGGAATGCTTGAAATCTTTGAAGTCAAACAGAGGCAGAAGGATCATAAATCTGAGGTCAAGCTGGGCGTGCCTTAAATCCCAGCCCTCAGAAGGCCAAGGCAGGCAGCTGTACAAAGTTTGAGGCCAGCCTGGTCTACAGAGAGGGAGTTCCAGGACAGGGTCCAAAGCTACACAGAGAAACCCTGTCTTGAAAAACAAAAACAAATAAGCAAACAGACAGGCAGACAGAAAAATTTAGGTCAGCCTAGGCTAACTAGCAAAACCCCTGTCAAAAATAAATAGTGAATCTATATGCTAAGCATTCAACTCAGAATCCATAGTTGGAGAGGACTGGAAAGATGCCTCAGTGGTTAAGAGCACTTGTTGCTCTTGGAGAGGACCCAGGTTCAATTCCCAGTACCCACTGGAGGCTCACAACCATCTACAGGCCAGTTCCAGGGGATTTCAATAGGTGCACATTCATGTCTGCAGGCAAAGCCTTCAAATACATAAAATAAATCTACTTTTAGGTTGTAGGGTAATAGGAAAGTAGCCACCTAAGGTAGAGTAAATTATAAAATCAAGGGCAGAAATTAATAAAAGTGAATGCAAGTGCATAACAGGAAAGTGTAATCCTGCTCCCCATGGAACAATATCTGGTAAAATGTTTACCCCAGGAGAAATGTGTCCTCCAGTTTTTCAGGTTGGCTATGATGGAACTAAGTAGAGAGTTAGAGCAGAGATGGAGAGATTGTTGTCAAATCTATACTAAAATAGAAGGTTTTTGGTTTTTGAGGGTCTTTTGTTTTGTTTCATTTTATTATTTTTTTTCCTCACAAGTTCTCGTGTGTCCCAGGCTGACTTCCAAACTCACTATCATCTTGGACATCTTCCACATTTGAGTTTCCTGCCTCTACTTCCTAAGTGATGGGGTAGGATTATATGTGGGACCCACGATGCTCAGTTTTTGTGGTACCCGGTGCTCTCTCTGCGCATGCTAGGCAATCATTCCACCGAAGGAGCCACATCCCAGGCTTGCAAAAATGTGACAATTACTATTAAGGATCCCGTTGGCCCAATTTGGTTATCAGAGGCACCAAGTAGGAATTCGAACACAGACTGTGGTAATCCTGCAAGTAAGTGCCTCATTTTCTTGCCTGTAGACACTCAGGAGAGGCCTCAACAGCCCTTGACTGCATAAATGTTTTCCTGCAGCTAAGATGGTTAAAGGGTCCACACAGGTTGAAGCCTTGATGACCATGAACTTCTTTGATTTGTGGCATGTGTCTGAGGGCTCCATCATTGCTCCATCCAGAGTGCCTTGGGCTATCTCAGGTTGGCCAACGAACTTCCAGTGACTCTACTTGCCTCGTCCCTAATGTCAACTGTTCTCAAGGTTTTCAAGTTGTCCTTAGAGGCTCCTCCCTAAACACCAGATTAACAGTGCCAATTCTGGGAATGTTCCGCCACCTGTTAAATCAGCCCATGGCCCATGGCCATCTCCTTTTTTTATGGCTTATTCTTTTTTTAAAATTTAAATTAGAAACAATCTTATTTTATATATCAATTCCAGTTCCCCCTCCCTCCCATTCTCCCGTGCCCCCCACCTAACCCCATCCCATCCCTCTTCTGCTCCATTGAAAGGGTCAGGCCTTCTATGGGAGATCATCAAAGTCTGTCACATCATTTGGGGCTGGGCCTAGGCCCTTCCCAGTGTGTCTAAGCTGGGAGAGTATCCCTTTATGGAGAGTCGGCTCCCAATGTCCATTTGTATGCTAGGTATAAAGGCTGTTCCATTACCAGGGCCTCCATAGACTGCTCAGACCTCCTCACTGATACCCACGTGCAGGGGGCCTGGTTTCCTCCTATGCTGGTTTCCAAGCTGTCTGGCTGGCGCCCATGAGCTCCCCCTTGTTCAGGTCAGCTGTTTCTGTGGGTTTCCCCAGGCTGGTCTTGACCCCTTTGCTCAACACTCCTCCCTCTCTACAACTGGATTCCAGGAATTTGGCTCAGTGCTTAGCTGTGGGTCTCTGCTTCTGTTTCTATCAGCTGCTGGATGAAGGCTCTAGGATGGCATATAAAGTAGCCATCAATCTCATTATAAGGGAAGGGCATTTAAGATAACCTCTTCTCTATTGCTTAGATTCTTAGTTGGGATCATCCTACTCTATCTCTGGACACTTCCCTAGTACCAGGTTTCTCTTTAAACCTATACTGGCTCCCTCTATTAAGGTATCTCTTTTCTAGCTCTCCTCAGTTCTTCCCCAAACTCAATTTTCCTGGTCCCTCATGTCCTCCTCTCCCCTCCTCTTCTTCCCTTCTCTTTTTCCCAGCTCCTCCCCCCATGCTCAGGAGATCTTGTCCCTTTTCCCTTCTCTAGGGGACCATGTATATCTCTCTTAGGGTCCTCCTTGTTTCCTAGCTTCTCTGGAGGTGTGGATCGTAGGCTGATAATCCTTTGCTCTATGTCTAAAATCCATATATGAGTGAGTACATACCATGTTTGTCTTTCTGTGACTGGGTTACCTCACTCAGGATGGTTTCTTCTAGTGCTATCCATTTGACTCTGAATTTCAAGACTTATTGTTTTCTTTCCACTCAGTAGTACTCCATTGTGTAAATGTACCACACTTTTTCTATCTGTTCTAGGTTGCTTCCAGGTTCTGGCTATTGCAAATAATGCTGTTATGAACATAGTTAAACAGATGTCCTTGTTGTATGAATGTGCATCTTTTGGGTATATTCCTAAGAATGGAATTGCTGGATCTTGTGGTAGACTGATTCCTAATTTCCTGAGGAACCACCATACTGATTTCCAAAGTGGCTGTACAAGTTTGCATTCCCACCAGCAGGGGAGGAGTGTTCCCCTTTCTCCACATCCTCTCCAGTATAAACCATCATTGGTGTTTTTTATTTTAGCTATTCTGATAGGTGGAAGATGGTTGTTTTGATTTGCGTCCCTGATGGCTAGGGATGTTGAGCACTTTCTTAAGTGTCTTTCAGACATTTTGGATTCCTCTATTGAGTATTCTCTATTTAGCTCTGCACCCCACTTTTTAATTGGATTGTTTGGTGTTTTGGTGACTAGCTTCTTGAGTTTTTTGTATATTTTGGAAATTAGCTCTCTGTCAGATGTGGAGTTGGTAAGGTCTTTTCCCATTCTGTGGGCTGCTGTTTTGTCTTGTTGACTGTGTTCTTTGCCCTGTAGTAGCTTCTCAGTTTCAGGAGGTCCCATTTATTAATTGTTGATCTCAATGTCTGTGCTACTGGTGTTCAGGAAGCAGTCTCCTGTACCAATTTGTAGTAGCTTCTCAGTTTCAGGAGGTCCCATTTATTAATTGTCGATCTCAATGTCTGTGCTACTGGTGTTCAGGAAGCAGTCTCCTGTACCAATTTGTTCAAGGGTACCTTCTAGTTTCTCCTCTAAGAGGTTCAGTGTGGCTGGATTTATGTTGAGGTCTTTGATCCATTTAGACTTTTGTGCATGGCGATAGATATGGATCTATCTGCAGTCTTCTACATGCCGGAATCCAGCTATGCCAGCATCATTTGTTGAAGATGCTTTCTTTTTTCCTTTGTATAATTTTTAACTTCTTGGTTAATGTCAGGGTTTTCAATTTGATTCCATTGGTCTACCTGTCTGTTTTTGTACCAAGCTGTTTTCAGGACTATATAGTTTGAAGTCAAGGATGGTGATGCCTCTAGAAGTTCCTTTATTGTACAGGGTTGTTTTGGCTATCCTGAGTCTTTTGTTTTTCCATATAAAATTGAGTATTGTTCTTTCAATATCTGTGAAGAATTGTGCCGGTATTTTAATGGGGATTGCACTGAATTTGTAGATTGATTTTGGTAAGAATGCCATTTTTACTATGTTGATCCTACTTATCTAAGAACATTGGAGATTTTTCCATTTTCTGTTATCTTCTTCAATTTTTTTCTTTAAAAATTCAAAGTTCTTGTTTTGTAGGGAGAGATCTTACTGGGCACCTGTGGCACTGACCATGCCCATTTGCTTGGGTAGCATTATCCCAAGATATTTTATGATGTTTGTGGCTATTGTAAAGGATGATGGTTCTCTGATTTCTTTCTCAGTCCATTTATTGTCTGTGTATAGTAGGGCTAATGATTTTTTTTGAGTTAATCTTATATCCTGTCACTTTGCTGAAGGTGTTTATCAGCTATAGGAGTTCCCTGGTAGAGTTTTTTGTGTCACTTAAATAAAGTATCATATCATCTGCAAATAATGAAAGCTTCTCTTCCTTTCCAATTTGTATTCCCTTGATCTCCTTTTGTTGTCTTATTGCTAGAACTTCAAGTACAATATTGAAGAGATAAGGAGAGAGTGGATAGCCTTGTCTTTTTCCTGATTTTAGAGGAATCGTGTTGAGTTTCTCTTCATTTAGTTTGATGTTGCCATGGTCATCTCTTAATTTTGACAAAATTTGATAACAGAATTAGAATATTTACAGAGATATTTCTATTAAGCATCTTGAAAAGACTAATGGGAAGGCTTGTTAAAACCACAAAATTGATTGTTTTTGATGATGAAGTGATTGCTTTCTGTATTTGTATGCCCTGTTAGAATATTTTAGTAAAATTAGGTAAAATAAAACAATCTGATTCTCACCTATAAATGTTCATATTTACTGATACAGAGTCCTTAAGGTTATATTTTATGTATGCACACACAGAGTATATCTATCACAAATATATAATCATGTTCGTATGCCTACACACATACACACAAATTGTTAAGGCTGCAAGGACCTTAAAATAAAACCGTGCCTCCCTCACGAATCTTCCTGAGCTATGTGAACTGTGGTTGTTTCAAAACTGTATTTTCGTTTTCATTTTCACCAGGTGAACTCTGAGGAAGTGCAGAGAAGCAAGTCCCTGGAGGTTAGCGTCACAGGAAGCTCAGCATTGATTCAGCCAGCGCCCTGCCAGAGAAAAGGGTAATTTATAAGCATAATAAGAGGTGACTAGGAAAGTCAAGGCCAATTTTGTTAGCAGGTGTCCCTTGGGAGTAATTTTGTTGGAACCAGAGGCCAATTTCAAGGCTATTCTTATGTGAGCAATACTGTCCTCTGTCTTCTGCCCACACAAAGCTGGGGGGGGGGAGGACGTCAGGTTTTTTTTTTCACCTAGTTGGTCACCAGGATGGCACTAAGTGACCAAATTAGTAAAATTGTTTTCATTTTGGCTATTGGCTTGCTATAAATTGCCTATATTATGTTTAGGTATGTCCCTTGTATCCCTAGTCTCTCCAAGACTTTTATCATGAAGGGCTGTTGGATTTTGTCGAAGGCTTTTTCACAGGATCTAATGAGATGATCATGGTTTTTTTGTTTTTTTGTAATGGTGGATTACATTACAGATTTTCTTATGTTGAACCATCCATGCATCTCTGGGATGAATCCTACTTGATCATGGTCAATGATCATTTTGATGTGTTCTTGGATTCAGTTTGCAAGTTTTTTATTGAGTATTTTTTGCATCAATGTTCATGAGGGAGATTGGTCTGTAATACTTTCATTGTTGTGTCTGTGTAGTTTGGGGATCAGGGTGACTTTGGCCTCATAAAAAGAATTTGGTAATCTTCTTTATGTTTCTATTTTGTGGAATGATTTGAGGAGAGTTGGTGATAGCTCTTCTTTGAAAGGCTGTTAGAATTCTGCACTAAAACAGTTTGGTCCTGGGCTTTTTTTTTTTTTTGCTGTGGTGGGGGGTGGATTCTTAATGATTCCTATTTCCTTGGGGGTGATAGGTCTATATAACTTGTTTATTTGATCCTGATTTAACTTTGGCAAGTGGTATCTATCAAGACAATTGTCCATTTCTTTTAGATTTTCTAATTTTGTGGACTACAGGTTTGTTTTTTAAGTATGACTTAATGATTCTTTGGATTCCCTCTGTGTCTATTGTTATGTCCTGTGGGGACACCAGACCTTGAACAGAAACCCACTTCCCCTTCGGCCTGGGAGCAGGCAGCTGTGAGATAATGTTTACTGAAAACAATTCAGTGCTATAAAGCTCTTGATAGGGCTCAGATAAGGGCTCGCTCACTGAAACACCATGACTTTGACACCCCCTATGGCTAGATGCTTCTTCCTGTCCCCCCTGCGGTGTCTCCCTGATTCTGGGGCCGGAGATTAAACTACCAGCCAGGAGGGTGAGAAGTCTGGAAAGAATTGTATGTAGATGGATGGCAGAAGTCCTTAAAAAGGGAAGCGTTTTTTTCTTGGAGAGATTTCTCTCCTAAGCGGACTTGGGGTCTCCTCCTAAGCTGACTTGGGAAGCATAAAGTTTTCTTAAAGCAACCGAACGGTTTCTGTGTCATCTATCCCGACCACCTCGCTACATTCTCGGATGCAGGCTGCACAGCAGGTGTGACAATGTCCCTCCCTTTTTTCTTCTTATTTTGTTAATTTGGATAGTCTCTCTCTCTGCCTTTTAGTTAGTTCAGTTAAGGGTTTATCTATCCTGTTGATTTTTCTCAAAGAACCAATTCTTCATTTCATTGATTCTTTGCATTATTCTCTTTCTTTCTATTTTATTGATTTCAGCCCTCAGTTTGATATTTCCTGACATTTGCTCCTTAGTTGTTTTTGTTTCTTTTTGTTCTAGAGATTTCAGGCATGCTGGCAAGTTGCTATCATGGGATCCCTCTAATTCCTCTATGAAGGCACTTAGTGCTATGCACTTTGCCCAGCACTACTTCCGTTGTGTCCCATTAGTTTGTATTTGTTGTGCATTAATTTTCATTGAATTCTAGGAAGTCTTGAATTTCTTTCTTTATTTCTACATTGACCAGCAGTTATTCAATAGGGAATTTTTCAATTTCCATGAGTTTGCCATCTTTCTGTTGTTGCTGAAATACGACGTTAATAGGTGGTGGTCTGATGTGATAAAGGAGATAAACTCAGTTTCACTAAACTCAGAAACAAGACATGACTGTCCACTCTCTCCATATATGTTCAATATAGTACTTGAAGTTCTAGCTAGATCAATGAGACAACTAAGGGAGATTAAGTCTATATAAATTGGAAAGGAAGAAGTCAAAACATCACAAGTAGCAGATGATATGATATTGTACATAAATGATCCCAAAATTCTACCTGGGAACTCCTAAAGCTGATAAACACCTCCAGCAAGGTGCTTGGATACAGGATAAGCTCAAAAAATTTAGTAGCCTTCCTATATACAAATGATAGACTGGCTGAGAAAGAAATCATGGCAAAACACCCTTCACAATAGCCACAAATATTGTAAAATATCTTGGGTAACTTTATCCAGGCAAGTAAAAAGTCCGCATGACAATAACCTCCAGAAGAAAGAAATTGAAGCATATATCAGAATTCTCAGCAGAGGACTATCAAATGGCCAAGAAACACTTAAAGAAATCCTCAACATCCTTAGCCATAAGAGAAATGCAAATAAAAAGGACACTGAGATTCCATCTACACCTGTTAGAATGGCTAAGATAAAAAAAACTGAAGTGACAGCACATGCTGGTAAGAATGCAGAGCAAGGGGAATACTCCTCCCCCATCTGGGCATGCACCTAAAGGATGCTCCATCCTACCACAAGAACACTTGCTCAACTATTTTTATAGAAGTTTTGTTAATGATAGGCTGAAACTGGAAACAACCTAGATGCCCCTAAAATGAAGAATGAATAAAGAAAGCATGGTACATTTACATAATGGAGTATTACTCAGATGTTAAAAAAAAAAGACATCATGAAATTTGCAGGCAAATGGATGGCACTAGAAAGCAACCATCCTGAGTGAGGTAACCCAGACTCAGAAAGAAAAATATGGTATGAAACCACTCATAAATGGATATTAGCCATAAAGTAAGCAATAATCATGTTACCATCCACAGACCCAGAGAAGAGGTCTCAAGGGTGTTGCAGGATATTTGATCACACCAAGATTGTGTTAATTAAAAACCTGAAGTCAGGGGGCTGAGTTAGCAGCTAGCTGACATGAAATAGCCGAAGAGGATCAAGAGGAAGTCAGGAAGATGGATAGAGACACTCACAGGAAGTAGAAGGGAGGGACTTAAAGTTTGGCATTTCCTTTTGGATTGGAACAGAGGAAAAAGAAGTCTCTGAGATGTAGGTAGGGTAAGGGGGAAGGTTAAGTAGCTGCTCCTCAACCTCTCTGAGCTAGCAAGATTTCACCTTAACCTTTGACTCCTGAGTCTTCACTGGTAAAAAATCATCAGTTATAAATTTTGATAAAAATGATTGTTGACCAGTGTGGGGTTCTAGGTCATTCCAGCTGGCACTATGGCGTCTGTCACCACCACTCCTCTACATGTGTACAGGAACTGTTCCATTCCCACTGCTCACCTTGGCCCCAAGTGCAGCCACCCCTGGCTGTTCCACACAGTCGTGCTGCTGCTACCTCTGGATGCTGCATGCAGAGCTCCACCACCATCACCATGGCTGCTATGGAGAAACTGGAAATAAGCAGAATTGATGAGGAACCCGGGAAGCCCTTAGGGAGAGAGTTAAGTAATATTAAATCTTTCCTACATTAAGGACGGGAACTATCACAATGCAGGTAGTCAGGACTCTGTAGAGTGTTACTTTAGATGACTTGGAAAATAGAATCAGAAAATGGGAAGACAAATGAAAAATAACTGAGACTCACATAATACCAATTATAAGTACTATCAGTCTGGTAATTGATATTATATCAGTATTAGTCATAATGTTTTTTAATGCCAAATGTGAAAAGTTGACCAATATGATAGTAGCCTTGGAAAGATTTGTTAATGAAAATACAAAAAATCCTCAGACACAGACATAGGGATTTAGAGAAGAACCTACCCTGCCACTGTATGATGAAACTGCAGAAAGGCAGCCCAAGATTATTAGAAAACCAAACTTAGTTTATCCAGTTACCATACAAAAAATGACTGGGAGATTACAGATGCTCCCAAGGTTGTCAGGAAGTTAGATAGAATCCTATAGAAATAGTAAATTTGAGGAGATGGTATACATTAACCCTATATGAAGTAGATATTAAATTCATTATCAACCCAGAGCAGAGTTATTCCACAAGACTGGGAAGACTTAATTATAGCAATATTGGAAGCTGGTCCACAGTTACAATGGAAAATACAGTGGAAAGAGGAAGCTATGGTCATAGAACAACAAAATAGGGTTAGAGGTATTGATATTTCCCAATATCAGTTCATAAGTGAGGGCCAATCTACTGAACTGCAGAGGCAGATTGATTTTGGCGATCATTCTTTGGCTGTAGTCTAACAACTTTGAAAGCTTGGGACAAGGTTGAAGAATCAAGAAAGAGTTCTGAGTGATTTACTAAAATTATACAAGGCCCCAAAGAAACCACTGATTTTTTTGCAAAGATTGACTACTGCTGTAAATAGAATAGTATCTGATTCAGAAGTCAGACAAATATTGATTATATATATTAAGTATGCAAAAGAGTTATTAGGCCTTTAAAGGCCAGATCGGCACCAAAAGATGAATGGATTAGAAATATGGCCAATATTAGGTCTCACACTTATAATACTGCTTTGGTAGGAGAAGTAATTTCTTGAAATTTTAAGAAAAATCAAAATGTCAGATGCTTGAAAAGGGATTGTAGTGAAGGTATTCCTGAAAACAATGCTTTTTTCTAGAGATAACACAAACAAAAGTTCCCAGCCTTCTGTTGACATTGAACTAATGAATTCAGACCAACAAGGGACACACCACCTTCTATTCATTCTTCCACAAGAATTCATATGCAGAGAGAAGACAATATCTTAGAATGGATACTTTTGCCACACAAACAGAGTAACAAATTAAAGACCTATGTAGAAAATGATTCTAAATTGATTCTGAAAAGAAAAATGAGACTTCATCAGTTAGCAGGAATAGACCCAGCAGCAATTGTGGTACCTTTTACCGATGCTGAAATTATCTCACTATGAGACAGAAAATGAACATGAAAACTGCAGTAAATTTTGGGAGAGATTAGCAACAAATATCTACAAAGCAAGAGACTTCAGGTTATAAAATCAACTAATTGGATTCTCCCTCAAGTAGTGGAGCCCCTACCTTCTATATTGATACAAATCAATTAGGAAAGGTAGGGTATAAATCAGGAAAAATAAATAAAATGGCTCAAAGCCTTTATGAATTCATTCAAAGGTCAGAATTGAATGCTCTTCTCATGGTGCTATTAGATTTTCAGGAAACTCTATACAATTACTGACCCTCAATATGTATGAAGATTTGTTTTATATATTGAAACCACTGACCTTAACCCAGATGATTCAGGATTAACTTTGCTATTTAATAAATTGCAAGAAATAATCAGAAATAGGAATCATGTCTTGTATATAACATATATCAGAACCCATGTAGGTCTACCAGGCCCGCTAGGGCAAGGTAATGATGAAGCTGTTCATTTATTGGCAGGAAATGTGCTAAAAGCCTCAGGATTTCATAAGAAATGCCATGTTAATAGAAAAGATTTGAAGGAAGATTTTTTTCCTACCACTTGGCATGGAGTCAAAGAAATTATAAGAATGTGTACTATTGTTTTTTGTATGACCAAACTCCATTACCCACAGGAAGTAGCCCAAAGAGTACTAAAAGAAATGGAATTTGGCAAATCAACGTGCTTCATTTTTGTGGAGTTTGGAAAATTAAAGTATGTGCACCATATCATAGATGCATATTCAGGATTTCAAGGGGCAACTGCTTTACATTCCAAAAGGACTGATTCTGTAATTACACATTTGTTAGACATTATGGTAGTCATGGGGAAACCTGTACAAATTAGTGCTCCAGCATATGTCTTTAGTAAAATGAGATGAATTTTTGAATATTACAACATCAAGCATATTACAGACATACCACACGGTCCTATAGGACAAGGGTTATAGAAAGATATAATTGTACTTTAAAAAATATACTTAATAAACAGAATGGGGTAATAGGGACCCCCAGAGAGAGATTACACAGTGCTTTATAAACTTTAAATTTTAAAATGCTAATGAGAAAGGAATGGCAACTGTGAAGAGACCTTGGATACCAGAAAACATTGATGAGTCAAAACAGCCTGTGTTTTTTAGAGAATTCTTGACCTCAGAATGGAAACTGGGTAATTGGTTTTGCCTTTGCTGCCTCAGCACAAGAAGAGATATGAATACTGTCAAAATCAATAAAGATTAGAACCAAACAGAAAAGACCTCATGAACTTATAAAGACTAAGAAATGTCTTTCATTTGTTCAGATATGAAAAAATACAAATTAAAAATAACAATATTTTTTAATGGTAGTTTACGAAGATCCACCATGGAAGGCCTCACACTCCCTGGGGAGCAGAAAGGGGATGTGATAGGGGGTTAGTGGAGGGCAGGGGAGGAGAAGAGGGAGAGGGAACAGGATTGACATGTAAAACGAGCTCGTTTCTAATTTAAATAAAAACAAACAAATAAATAATAATGAAAAAAACATAAATAAATGGTTCACATTTTTGGATCTCCATTACAGACCCTGGTAAGGAGGACTGCCACAAGGAGGTTCCCACCACCCACCTAACCTTGTCTCACTTCTCTGTGTGATTGGTAGACTCCCTCTTCTCCAGGGGAGAGGTGGACTATTAATCCTAGGACCCAGCACCCCACTTTTCACAGTGGCTTAGTTGGTGCTTACAGTACACTGATGCCTCAACATCAAGGATTCTTATTGGCACCCCACTCCACCCCACACCCAGCTACCTAGCCCCCTCAACTGAAGGCCACCAGAGTTCATGTACAACTTTGTCAAGATGTGGAGAGTCCTCTTCATAGTATTTGCAAGGTCCAAGTCATGGGGAAGACAGAGCCACAGCCTTTCCTTCCACAGCCTTCCCAATCTCCCTGCACGTGATATCCCATGTGCCCGACTATCTGTACAGTCACACAAGCATTTGCTTGCTCAGGAATACTGGCCAAGCACCCATGCCATGCCAGGACACACCATGGACAAAGCAAACACTGCTCCTGTGCCTTCAATTGCTGGAATGGTTTCCCTTCCACATAGCCTGGATCCCTCCCTGAGGTGCCCTGGCTAGCTGTCAAAGGTCTGGCATTTGCCCTTGAAAAAGGGTCTGCTTTCTCTTTCCTGATGCCCAAGCTTTCCTCCCAAGGCCTTTCTACCTACTCCTGCTTCGGTCCAAGTTGGAGATTCAGATACCCAGAGGAAAAAAAGAAATATAGGTATTTATCCACACATACTAAAGTATTTCTAGTTTCACATTTTCAATTTTTTAAAATATTAAATGATAATAATATTTTTTCTGTTGCCAAGACCAGGTTAACAAATATATAACCTATCAAAAAAGGAAATCCCCAAAGTCAGGGTTGGGATCAGGTTTTTGTCTTCGAGGGAGAATAAAAGCATTCAACTAAGGAATCGGGAGGCCACTGGACAAGTGAGAGATTTCAGGAAGGACCAATCATCAGGAGAAAATGTCCCAAGAAAATGAGTAAATTGGCCTAATTGTCTAGCACACCTCCAGCAGGGTAGAATTTCATAACACTTACCAAATGCTTGTTTCTGTTGCTCTCTGCAGACATAAAAGGGAAATGGTCTCTTGTGGTTCTAGTTCAATTAAATTTCAAGCTGGCTTTGGAGTCAGAATGTGGTTCTCTCCTTCTGTAAACCCAAGCATGCTTGTTAAAGGAACATGCAAAAATATTTGTCTCATGTCAGAATAGGACTTGGTATGGGAGAGAAGAAAACAAAAGTTAAGGAACTCTTCTGTCACCACTAATCTCATCATCCTTTGGTTTCCATCTGATTCTTTAAAAACTCTTCTTAAGATATAACTATTGTCTCAAAATCTATAAGATTATCATGTATATATAAGCTTTTTTTTGTCCTGATACTAGTGATCATGTCGAGTACTAATTAATTCTAGAAATAAACTTCATCTAGCTTGCTGTATATGATTTTGGGCTTGAATCTGAAGCAGGTAACTAGGAACTGAGTTTGTGTACCCTGAGTGTATTCAACAGATTGTGGTCCTTTAACTTCTCAGAGATCAGCTGCGTATGACATATACAATGTTTAAGTCTTCTGCCATGAACCATGACCATCCCTAGAAGAGACCTTTGAAGTCTCCAAGAAGATGATAGGGCCCTGAAATGATGAATCCACCTGGATTGTGGTAATGCCACTGAAATGACAAACACCATCCAAAGATCAGCTTTAGACTAAACACTGTTTAGGACAACTTAAAAGTGATTAATTAAGATGGTCCAACTCTACAGATTACTCCAGCCAGGACTTCCCATAACAAAGATACTAGACAACAAGTGATACTATTACTTCTCCTGGGACTTCACCATTATCCCAATGTTCTTGGGGTCATCTAAAGGTGTCATTGCCCCAGCAGCAGGAAGTAATTTTAAGAACACAATGGCCGCATTCCCTATAAGTGGGGTGGGTTGTTCTCGGCCACTTGGTGAGTTGTAGATTTTCTCGTCATTTTAGGGGGTTGGTTTCAAGTTGTTATTGGTCATGGTCAGGGAGGAAACTAAATAGAAGAAGCTACATTATTGATTTACTTATCTTACTTTTATCCTTCTTTCTCTTTATATCTAAAAATATAAGGGAGAATGATAGGATAAAAGGGTAGATTGTTGGACCTACATTTGTACTAAAAAGTAACCGACTAACAGTCTCAAATATTTTACAGTGGTATGGATTTTTGTATATTGATACAAGGTTACTTTTGTTATGACATACTGCAATGTATTGTAGCTTTGCAATTCATTTAAAATTGTAATATAAAGTTCTAGTCCCTGAACACTAATATTGCAAACTGTTTAGGATAATTAAGATAACGATCAAACTTGTAGTAAGGGTTTAAACGTAGACAGAAATAAACTCTACTTATCTTCATGTATTTTAGACAGATGGTGATCTACACAGACTTCAAAGGTCCACAAAATGCCGCATTTACGATGCCTTACTAACTAACATAAGGCTTTTTATGACAGTGAGACACATCTGCTCCTGGCAGTACCAATCTATTTTAGAAAGGATGACAGGCATCAAAAGAACCTTTATGTGGAGTTTTCTTTAAATGTGTCAATGCTAGTCACTGTGTAAGAAACTGCCCTTGCCTCAATTGGACCAGCAGGACACAAAGGAAGACAACTGCAGAACTTTGCCAAGACAAGGCAGGACAGTCCTTCAAAATTCCTGCTTCACAGAAAAGTCTGGCAGACATCCCATGCCTATATACCAAAGATAGATGCTGCAACATTGCAGAGGAGCCTTGGGTGACTGTCCTGGAAGTCAGCTGATTGTGTCATTTCTGTAGTTTTGGAAGTTACTTGCTCTATACTTCCTGTTTACCTAGAAAACATATTATCCTTCTTGGGTCTCTGATAGGGATGAAAGCAAAATAGTTATAGGTATGCAGTTTTCCTTGTTAGAAATACAAATGCACTGGACATTGTGAATGTAATTCTTACCTGATAATTGTTCTTATTGTATACAGTTTTACTGTGTTAAAGTTAAAACTTTTCTCTTTTATGTAGGTGAAAAGGGGGAAATATTGTGGGACAATTGATCACACTGTGAACCCCGAGATTGTGTTAATTAAATGAAAATCTGAGCTCAGAAGGCAGAGTCAGCGGCTAGTTGACAGGAAGTAGTCATAGAAGGTGAAGAGGAAGTTAGCAAGATGGATAGAGAAACTCACAGGAAGTAGAAGGGAGGGGCTTAGAGTTTGGTGGCCTCCTTTGGATTGGAATGGAGGAAAAAGAACTCTTTCTGAGA